>NC_081362.1:43614743-43954243 GCF_030684315.1 Stegostoma tigrinum
AGAAGTGAAGGGCGATCAAAGAGATTTGTTTCTACTGGGGTAAGGACAAATCCAGATATAAGGTAATTGAACAAATGAATCAGACATAGCAGGAAGTAAATGTTCTTGACACAGCAAGTGGCTAGGATTTGTAATGTACTGCCTGAGATGGTGGTCAACAGAGATTTGGTAGGATCCTTTAAAACCTCTTAGAATAAATGATCACAGAATTGTGGGAAAGAGCAAGGAAATGAGAACAGCAAAAACAGCATTCAATGGGCGGTAATGATGGCCTTTTGAAGTCATGGCAAAGCTTAGTCAGGGCAGCAATGGGAGAAATGTGGATTGGGCACAGTCAGCGTGGGCGTCGGAGAGAAATTGAGAGAACCGTCGCTGAATCCAGGGACAGAGCTCCTGGGATGATGTTAGATTTCAAAACGTATTCGGGGAAGAGTGTTGGATGCTGAGAAACCAAATTTTAACATCTGTGAGAATTGTACCAGTATGGAAACAGCATGAAAAGCTTTGATTTTTATGGTTCGTAGTTTGTCAGGAACAGAGAGAGAGAGAGTTGAAGAGAGAGTGAGTGAGAAATCTGATTTAGTGAGTAGTGGTTAAGGTTAAGTAATTGGTTCCCCTAGAGTATTGTTTGTAGTTGCTAAAGTTCATGATGGCAGGAGAATGTGACTCTGTGGAATGGTCCTCCTGCAATATGTGGGAAATCAGGGACACTTCCAAAGTCCATGGTAACCATGTACATGAGAAGCATATTCAACCACAGCTCCTGACAAACAGCATGGAGCACCCAGACCAGCGGATGGACTCACAATGGATCATCCGTCAAGCTGAGGGTATGGTGGACAGCATGTTTACTGAGCTGGTCACACTACCTGTAAGAGCTACAGAGGCAGAAAAGCATTAAGTGACCATCAGGAAGATCAATAGATATGGCCAGGTAGTGCTGGAATCCCCTATGGCCATTCCTCTCTCAAATTGTTTGCACGCAGAGGATTGCAGAAAAATTGAATGTGCTGCCTGAGAGTATGGTAGAAGCTGGAATTCTCACAATGTTTAAGAAGCATTTGGGCAAGCACTTAAAATGCCATGGATAAGAGGCTATGGACCAAGGGCTAGTAAATGGGGTTAGTGTAGCTTGGTGTTTTTTGGTTGGCATTGACATAGTGGGCCAGAGGGTCTGTTTCTATGTTGTATGGCTCTATGACTGTGTATTTCTATGATGTAAATATTCAGAGCCATGGTGTTGGTGTATGCTTGTTGCCATCAATAAAAATATTCTTGAAAGTGTTCTCATTTTGCATGTGTTTCTTTTCCCCAATTAATTTAGGTAATAGATGTGCCTTCTATTTGTTTACTAAAGTGGCAACTGACTGTGTGGGGAATTGAGCATGCAATAATGCATATTATGGCTTCATGCCACCGAATTTAGAGTTTCACTGTATCTCCATAGTTACCTTTAATGATTATCTCAAAAACAAGGTAAATACCTTGCTTCTTTTCAGATTACTTATCTGGCTGTTACATACAAATTTTAAAATCTTCTTTAACAATATTTCATTCTATCTGAGCAATCAGTGCTTTCCAAGAATGACGGTAGAAATACATTTTCAGGTTTCAACAATAAGAATAGTTGTTATTTATTGTTGTTATAACATGGTAAATTATCCCAAGTGCTTCATTGAATTTAACCTGATAACAAGCTTCATAAGGAAACATTACGGCCCATGAAATAAAAGCTTGGTCAGAGGCATGTTTAAAGGCGTTGCTTAAAGACCACAAGAAAGTAAGAGTGGCAGAGAGGTTTGGCAAAGGCAGTTGAAGATATCATCTGGATAAGCAGAGCAGGTCATACAGCATCTGAGGAGCAGGGAAGTCTGCATTTGGTCTCCTCAATTCAATTGCACATCTTGTGTTTGCAGGGAAAGCTACCACTCCACTCCAGGACATCCCAGATATCTTCCTTCTTTAGGGGCCGCAGTTTCCGCTGTAATTAAGGATGCCCTCAACTGCATCTCTCCATTTCCCTCATTTCTGCTCTCAAACCCCTCCCTCCAGCAGCAGTAAGGATAGAGTCCCCTTAGACCTCATGTACCATGTCACCAACTTCTGCATCAATCGCATCATCCTCTGATATTTCCACCAAATACAATAAGACCCCACCACCAAAAGATAATTCCCTCCGCACATCTGTCCATTTTCTACAGGGACTGTTCATTCCATGACTCCTTCATCAGCTCTGTACTCCCCACCAATTCTTCCATCACACCTGGTACCTTTCCCTTCAATCACAAGAGATGCAACACCTACCCCCACACCTCCTCTCTCACCCCCATTTAAGGCCCAAAACAATCCTTCTAGATCCAGCAAAAATTCACCTGCACTTGGTCCCACTTAATCTGTTACATCTGTTGTCCCTGATATGGTCTCCTATGTACAAGGGAGACCAAATGCAGACTTGGGGATTGGTTCACGGAGCATCTGTGGTCTGCACACAACAACAAACCTGACCTTCTGGTTGCCATCCATTCTAATTCCCCATCCTACTCTTCTGACAACATGACCATCCTTGGCCTTCTCCACTGTCAGAGTGAGGCCAAAAGTAAACTGGAGGAACAACACCTGATATTTTGCCTTGAGAGCTTACAGCCCACTAGCCTTGACATTGACTTCACCAGCTTCAAAATCCCTCCAGATGCAGTTGAGGGCATCCTTAAGGCCCAGCCTTATCCCATGCCCAGCTGTCCTCCTCCTGACCTGCCCACCTTACCACTCACCTGTCTGCTCCACCTTTCCCATGAACCAATCACAATAAGCCCCTACTTGCATCCACCTATCACCATCTTTCCTACCCTTCCCCCAGCTCCACCTCCCTCCCTCTACTTATTTCTGGGCTCCCCTCCCCCTCCCCAGTCCTGACGAAGAGTTTCAGCCAGAAATGTTGGCTTTCCTGCTCCTCAGATACTGTCTGATTAGCTGAGTTTTTCCAGCTTCACACCTGTAGACTGACTTCCAGCATCAGCAGTCCCCCTTGTCTCCAAGCTGTTGGAGATATATCTAGTTGTCAGTGTTAAATTGATTAAAATTGGGAAGTCAGAACTGGAAGACGGCAAAGTTTTGTTACGCTGTAAGGCTAGTGAACATCACAAGCATCAGGAGGACCAAAGACAAGCTTCAACATTTTAGATTCCCAGTGTTATTTAACTAAGAACCAAAGTTTATTCTTTTGGCACAGGATGATCGATGAACTGGATTTGCTTCAACTTACAACAACAGAGTTATTGATGACTTCACATTTTTGGAATAAAGGAAGATGTGCACTGAAAGAACAGTTTTCACTGGATGTCTCAAAGGCTTTTATAGACAAAGACGTACACTGAAGGAAACATGGCGACCAAGTTGTGCGCAACAAACTCCTGAAAGTAGCAATCAGATAACATCCAGATAATCCATTGTGGTGATGATGCTTGGAGGATAAGTATTGGCCAGGCCACCATGGATACCTCCAGTCTCTTCTTCAAAGAGGAGAGTAAATCATGGGAGGTAGGCCAAGAATACACTGGAATAGTCAAGCCTAGTGCTAACAAAGATGCAAATGATAGCTTAACCAATGGAAGAACTGAGGCAGGGATCATGTCAAATTATGTCATTTAGATGATAATAGATAGCCTTAATCAGTGAGCAAATTTATGAATAGAAACTTGCCTAGAGACCAAATGCAATACCAAACTTGCAACAAGTGTGGCTTTAGGCTCAGATAATTTTCAGGGAGACAGATAGATTCGGTGACCTGGGTTTGCAGCAGCTCACCAAGACAATGCTTTTAGTCCATTCTGATATTTGGTTAGACAAAATATTTACTTAACCAGGTATGAACATTTGACAAGGAATTGGACAACATACAAGCAGTTTATATGACCTGTGTTGATGTGGATAACATTTAAAAGAGAACAGTCCCACAGAAAGAAAACCAATGGAGAAGATTTCAATTTGTAAAGCTTCCACAGAATCAAACCAACTAATATCAACATAATTCCAATATTACTTAACAAGGCCATTTCAAATACAAATGTAAATTTCACTTTAAATTCAATAAATGGCCTCACAAAGCTGTAGACAGCTTTTACACAGACGTGGGACCATGTCCGATCTCAGTCCTTCCAACTTCGCCAATGTGTAGGGTCACTTTATGTGTTCACACTCCTCTCTGGCAACCAGCTTATGTTATCATCTGCTCAGCACACTATCATTGTTGGGAGCTTCCAGGATTCCTGTTTCCAGTGCCATGCTTAAAGCTAAGCATTGACCAAGGCAAATATTGCCAGCCAAAAGCTGCCCTTCACAGTATATTTAGTGGAAGGGAAGCAAGAAAGAACTGTCATCATAACTGTAGCTATAGGACTCAAGCTACAATGATTAACTCTCCTTTTGTCGTACAATTTTAGCATGCTATCTTAGGAACTGTAACAGTTTGCCAGTGGACATGATCTATTTGTACTTCCACAAGGCCTTTGACAAGGTGCCACACAGAAAGCTGCTAACTAAGATAAGAGCCCATGGTCTTAGAGGCAAAGCACTGTTTGAAGTCCAGTTGGGCTTCAGCTAGGAGGCACTTTTACATGGTAACATTATTAATTCCATTGTCATCATCACCGAAATAACTCCACAGAGGCCAGTACCCATCACCAAGTCACCCTTTATTTACATGTACATCATACTTGACACTAGTCTGGCCTCCTCAGAGCCAGCTCTGAGATTGAACAGAACCTCTGACCCTCCTGTTTATATCTGTCAGCCAAGGCTCCCTGATTGAACCAAGTTAACAGCTCCAATCAGGGAATTCGTATTCTATGAAGTCTAGATGACTGGCTTCATTACAATTGCTAAACTGTGAAATTAGTTATTTTTTACATGCAATTAGAATTTGCAGAAAAACTTGGCATTTTATATTTAAAGACATAAAGTAGTTAGACTGTAATTAGTCTAATTAGATAATGTTTACTGGAAAATTCTTTGGAGTCGTCCCACTTGTTATGTTACTCTGCCAGATGTGTCATGCTGGCTTACGTATTCATTGTTTCCGTCTCACTTCCAATGAAGGAATTCCAGCAGACCAGGGCAGGCTGTGAGGAACTTCTCAGGTACTGTATGAATCACTAGCACTTCCTCATTGTTGAATTTCATTCCAGTAAGCTTTTTCTAGAATGAAAAGGAAAGTATGTGTGATCAGGTAGTGTTGTTGATTTTTTTTGTCACAATGTGAATTCACACTGGATAGCTCAAGTTTGGTTCAGCAGTTTAGTTTGATTCAAAGAGTGAAAAAAAACCCATTCCGCCCACTGGCAGAAAATATTAAACGTTCTATACACCTCATAGGATAACACTTCTCAGTCAAAAATAACTCATGCATCCACTTCTAAATATCAATTTATGCTTCCATTCATAACTTACGCGCTTCTCTCTGGACCTTGCAACATTCTACTATTCTACTGCCCAATTTATTTGATTTTGTAATGCAAAAAGTGAGTGCTTTTATTTCTTAATGTATCATTCCTTGATTTCTTTTTTTCTCCCTCATTGGTTTTCTTCAATTATTGCTACCTCTAAAGGCTTTGATTCCTTGTATGAGTACATGCTGAAGGAGAAACATCCTTTTGCTTACCACTAGTGGTACCAATATTCAAATGTGAACCATATCAGTGCTTGACATCAAGTAGACATTAGCTCCGCTTAGCTCAGTCTGCTCCTCTCCAAAATCTCCTTGCCTACAATACCCATTGGGATCACTGGCTAATAATTAGGAGTTGGAACTTGAGACAATTTTCCCCGTCCTGAATTTGGTGAATGAGTAATAGAAAGGCTATTTGTTTTATCTCTGCTGTAACACTGCTTGAGAGGAACAATTCAGTACAAACTTGAATTTAAACTTGGCAAAGTTCATTAGCTTAAGTATTCACTGACAACACCCAATAAACAACGAGAGGGGAGGGGTCAATGTTCTTTGTTATTTTATTTCCTTATAAACCCAAGGGTAATCTGTGCAAGAAGGTACAGATAATATCTTTAACTTTTGTTGGATGGCTTGATTTGTCCCCTGATCTATTTTACCTCCACGCCCGTCACAGAAACTCCCACCTACCAAACCTACAGAGAAAGAATTACCTTTCCACCTTATGGCATTTGCTCCACACATCATGATAATGGAGTTTGGAAATTATCTTATGATTATCTTCTCAATCATGAGAAGAAGATTCCAGCTGTATTTCCTGTTCTTTAGAAGACTTCTCTTTATAACGTCTTTCATTCCTCCATTCTATGAAAATTATTTTTTACACAAATTTATGATGACAATAAATGACAGCTATGTGCATGTTGAGTTCTTCAATTCATTTTATTTTTATTTTTCATTTGAGAAGAAAACCTAGAGACATTCAAAACAAGGCAATCCATCAAGCTCGGGGCTGTAGGCTATTTTGCTTGGGTCATCAGTTAAAGTGAACTGAATGGCTTTTCTGACTTATTTTCATCTTATGATTGAACAGAAAACCAAGATGCAAAACTGTTTGCATTCATAAGAACATAAGAAATAAGATCTGGAGCAAGCCATTCTATCCTGTGCACCTGAACCACCGTTCAATAAAATTATGGATTTGACGCTGTTCTCAATGTCACTTCTCTGTCTGAATCATCCATTATCTTTGACTCCCTTGTAGATCCAAGAATCTGTATAACCCAGCCTTGGATAAATTCACTGACACTGCTCTGTCAGGTATAAAGTTCCAAAGATCAAAATGCTCTGAGTGGGGAAACTGCATTCCATTTCAATCTTAAGTAGTAGACCCTTAATCTGAAACTGCCTGCTATTCTAGATTCCTTCATGAGAAAAATTGTTGCCGGACCATCCTCATTGTCAACAGTTGAGATCCCAGCTCTGATCTCTTGTGGCAATAACCCACTAGTTATAGTTTATGAACTTGAAAGTGATCTATTTATCTTGACACTCAGTTTCATGCTGGTTTGCCAATTGTCTATCCATGCAAATATATTGCCTTAACATACTAACTTTTGCAGTAATTTTTATGTTGAACTTAACTGAAAACCTTTTGGAAATTAAAGTGACCATATTTGCTGGTTCCTTTTTTATCCATGCTATTTCTAACATCTTTAAAAAACACTAAAAATTTCCGGTATTCTTGAAGAAAAGATACGATTAGTTGAGTTTTTTTTTGTCTTGTATTCAAGAGGACAATTCACTAAAACACCAATGTGGCGGAAAACACATTTCATACTGCATTAGGAGAGCTCACTGGTTGTCAAATGGGCTTTGATTGATGGAAACATTGCCACAAAGAATGGACCAATTCAATGATGGCTGACAGATAGCCGTCAAGATATTTTTAAAATTTAAACTAAGTAAGTTAACTTGGATTAATGAAGGCATTGTTCTGAGACATGAACCAGGGAAAAGTGGGTGATTATGTTGTTCATTTGAAAAAGGCAGCATGTGTGTACATGTTATTTCTGTCTGTAAAAGCCAGAATACTAGGTATTACTATGTGCAGCTTCCTACATGTGCAACTGCCCCATACTGCAAGGCAGACTGAAAATCTTGAATTGGTAGGCAGTGTAATTCTTAGCATATTTGGGATTATTTAGTAAATATTATCCAATTGCAGAATCATATCTAATGTTGGATACCATGTTTAGAGTTTTGAAAGTACAGATTTGTTGGGTAGAGTCAGTATCTTGCCTGCTGTGAATAGTTCAAGAAACATGCTGGTTAACATGTTGAGTCAGTCTTTGTGCTGTGCAGGTCCACATACCCAACTTTACACCAGCACTGAAATTCATGTTCCACATTACTCAATTGTTATGATAAGCAGACATCATTTCAGCTTGATAGCAATATTCTGTTCACAAAAATTGTAGTATCATAATAGCAAGAAACAGCTAACTCTACCTGTTGCCCCAAAGTTTCAGGTAGTTTACCCTGTATCTGAGATAGACTGGCTACTTTTCAGGATTGAAAATGGCAGCTGTAGGGCCATTCATAGGTTTTCGAGATAGATGGGGAGAAATGATCTGTTCAGGCTAACCATTATTTTGCAGGAATGTGTATTATATCCTAGTTTGGCATCAACCTTGCACGTGAACGAATGGCTCAAACTCGATTTATGATATGGCCAACAGGTAAATGGTAAGTTGCATGGAACTGCATGAATTCTAATAAATATCTTGCCCAATGAGAGTATAATTGCAGTAGACAGTATGGAGAATCTTTGGCAGATTTTTAACTGGCATATCAAGGGAAGGGAGCTTATTTGACTGCTCCATTTGAAGTATCTGAGTGCAGGATGTAGCCAATTAGGACGTGTCAGAAAATTCTCACATACAGTTGCAGATTCAAATACCACAAATATATGAGCTACGGATCAGAAAAATGCAAATGGTAGGAGGTTAGGTGTCATCTTCTTGAAGACGGATGTCTCGTGGTACCCAAGACAAATGAATCCGAGAGCTGGGCCTAGCAGGTTCCCATGGCAACGCCATCTATTCAGGTGTACGTGATGTCATTAAAACAGAAGTTAAAACTGCACAAGTCTCTGAGTTCATAAGTTTAATGAATACTGATTTTCACAACTGTGATGCATCTAGATTGCCATGGTACACCGCTGCTGTACAAAGATTATACAGGGCTTGTTATCAATTGGAATGCCATTCCCATGGCTTCATTTGACCAATATAGCACTCAAGGAAACTGTAGACATTTACACTCATGGTCCATCAATGTTATGGAATCTTTCCTTCCTCATAGAATAAAACTTTACTGAAAGTTATGAGATATGATGAGAAGATGCCAGTGTTGGACTGGGATGGACAAGGTTAGAAGTCACACAACATCTGGTTATAGTCCAACAGGTTTATTTGAAATCACAAGCTTTCGAAGCACTGCTTCTTCATCAGGTGAAGCCAGGACTGTTGGACTATAACCTAGAATTATGAAATATGTCTTGAATGTCTGTCATTGGTAATCCACATTTTGCCTTATAATCTATTTTCTTCTCTTTCTTCAACCACCCTAACTTCATATCTTTGTAATTGTTTTATGTTCAATCATTAGGGTAATAAATGTGCCTAATATTTCGGTAAGGGTATAGAAAATATCCTTCTTCTTCACAATACCATTATTTGCTTAATATGTACAACTTCAATCTTAACTGTCTTTTGATTAAATTCAGTTTGAATAGTAACATCTCCCAGCTGCTCTCTGGATGTTAAAAATAGCACTGATAAAAAAAATTCTGGTTTCATGTTACATAAATTGAAAGGTAGTATCACTCATAGCGCAATGAAACTATTGTCGATTGTTGTAAAAACCCATCTGTTTCACTAAGGCAGGCTTGCGCTGAGGATGTTACCAAGCATGGAAACGAAACATCTGAGGAACAACAAATCAGCTCAGCAAGCCAACCAACCTCAACGCCTACAACCGGAGCTACAGATCTACTCCAAAACCTTAGAGCAGGGAAATCTGTATTCCTTTACCTGGACTGCCCAATAAGCGACTTCAGACCCATTGTAATGTGGTTGACTCTAAACTGCTCTCGAAATGGGCCTAGCAAACCATTCAGTTCACAGTCATTTCAATTTGGCCTATAATATACGTGCAGTTAACTTGTAGTATAAAACGAAAAATCTGATCTCAGACTCTAGGCTAAAGCCATAGACGGATCAATAACAAAAAAAAAACACCATTTCCTTACTTGCAATACACCTAAATTAGTGCACTTAATAACTTAAGTAAAACAGTGACTGCATCAAGCACAGAATGAAGCTGAAATAATTCTATAATGAGAAAGTAACTGACTTATAAATGAGTGAATCTTCAAGAAGACTGCTTGACTGCACTTTTCACACAATGCAATATAACTCTAAGCAGGGATTTAATCAGCTAGATAAATGAAGATCAAGACCTTTTCGAGGATATCATTTAGAAAACAACATAACAGCTCCCACTTTTGCCAGTCTGAACATCAGGAAGTTGGGTGTTAATTGAAGAATTCATTAAAGGTTAACCCATTTAATTCTGAATCCAATTAAATTGGATTCCTTTTTACTGAAATAAACTAGTTATATTCAATTCCCTCTGTCTATTCATTACCTCCTGAAATGTGTGTGTGAATAGAGGCAATTTTAGGTAGAGTGAAGATCAATGAAAAAGCTGCCCAAAGTCTGAATCCTGACAAACAACTCCTTCAAACTTTAAAGCATTAATCTAGTTTGAGTTTTGTCCAATAGCTTGGACCATCCATCATAGATATTGATAAGCGTCCATCAAACATTTTCTAAAGTATCTATCAGAAAAGCTCAGAACATCATCGAGAGAATATCTAAAGTTTTAATGTTATCATCTGCAGCAAGCCTGAAGTAAACAAAAGCTAAGGGGAATTAACTTTGATTCGGTCTGTAGAGTTTTGTTTTCCACATTTTTCCACTATTTTAGAGTTTCATTAAGTGGAAGCAGGAAGGAAATACTTTTCAATTCTTATGATATGGAATTTCATGTCACCATTTGTTTCAGTATTTTGCATTATTTTTGTCACAATTGCTTACATTTCCCAATCTTCCCTCTTCCTTTTATTCCACAATATGGCTCCCATAGAATTTCAGCGTGAACTCATCAAGTAAAAGTAAATTGTTTAAAATGTAAAATTTCATGGAAAACTACATTTTCTTGAGGAGAAGCCCTGATTCTTGCATTGCAAAGAAATTCACTGGACATCTTTAGATAAGATCAGAAATAGGAGCCAAACCGTTCAGTGCTGACGATCTGTATAAATCTTTTTCTTTGCTATGTGGCCTGCCTAATGATGGAGCTGCAGCTAAATCAAGCAGTTTTGTTCTTGCCATGTTCAATCAAATCAGTATCACACAGGGGTCATTTCATTAAGTCTTCCAAATAAATTAAATCACTTCTAAAACAAAGATTTCTTTACTGATATGCCCATCTGCTAGATCGTGGTACTTAATATTTGCATTTTGCTTTCGAAGAACAAAGAATAGTACAGCAAAGGAACAAGGCCTTTGGCTCACCAAACCTCTACCAAACACATGACGCCTATGTAAACTAAAAACCTTTCTCCTCTACGTGGTCCCAGTTCCCTGCCTATTCATGTATCTTTCAAGATGCCTTTTAAATTTTTCTATTGTATCTGCTTCTACTACATCTTCTGCTGCACGTCCCAGGCACTTACCACCATCTGCATAAAGAACTTGCTCCTCACGTCTCCTTTAAACTTTCCGCCTTTTAGCTTAAACTTATGCCTCCTAATAATTGACGTTTCTACGCTGGGAAAAAAGACTCCAAATATCCATTCCATCCATGCCCATCCATTTTGTAAATCTCTATCACATCGAGCCTTGGCCTCTGAATTTCAACTGAAAGCAAACCCGAATTTTTCCAATCTTTCTTCATAGCTAATGCGCTTCAAACCAAGCAACATCCTGGCAAACCTTTTCTGTACCCTCTCCGAAGCCTCCACATCCTTCTGGTAGTGTGGCAATCAGAACTGAACACAACATTCAAAATGCGGCTTACCTGAAGTTCTACACAACTGCAACATGGCTAAAGAATTTTTATACTTGAAACTCCGACCAGTGAAGGCAAGCATAGAACATAGAATATTACAGTACAGTGCAGGCCCTTTGGCCCTCGATGTTGTGCCGACCTGTCATACCGATCTCAAGCCCATCTAACCTACACTATTCCATGTACGTCCATATGCTTATCCAATGACGACTTAAATGTACCCAAAGTTGGCAAATCCACTACCGTTGCAGGCAAAGCATTCCATTCCCTTACTACTCTCTGAGTAAAGAAACTACCTCTGACATCTGTCCTATATCTTTCACCCCTCAATTTAAAGCTATGCCCCCTCATGCTTGCTGTCACCATCCTAGGAAAAAGGCTCTCCCTATCCAACCTATCTAACCCTCTGATTATTTTATATGTTTCAATTAAGTCACCTCTCAACCTTCTTCTCTCCAATGAAAACAGCCTCAAGTCCCTCAGCCTTTCCTTGTAAGACCTTCCCTCCATACCAGGCAACATCCTAGTAAATTCCCTCTGCACCCTTTCCAAAGCTTCTACATGCTTCTTATAATGCAGTGACCAGAACTGTATGCAATACTCCAAGTGCAGCCACACCAGAGTTTTGTACAGCTTCACCATAACCTCTTGGTTCCGGAACTCAATCCCTCTATTAATAAAAGCTAAAACACTGTATGCCTTCTTAATAGCCCTGCCAACCTGGGTGGCAACTTTCAAGAATCTGTGTACATGGACACCGAGATCTCTCTGCTCATCTACACTACTAAGAATCTTACCATTAGCCCTGTACTTTGCCTTCTGGTTACTCTTACCAAAGTGCGTCACCTCACACTTGTCTGCATTAAACTCCATTTGCCACCTCTCAGCCCAGCTCTGCAGCTTATCTATGTCTCTCTGCAACCTACAGCATCCTTCATCACTATCCTCAACTCCACTGACCTTCGTGTCGTCTGCAAATTCACTAACCCATCCTTCTATCCCCTCATCCAGGTCATTTATAAATGCCAAATGCCTTCTTGATCACCTTAAACTCTTGTTATTATTACTTTCAGGGAGCTGTGGACCTGCATACCTAGATCCCTCTGTATCAACAATTATTAACACTTAAAATTTGCAAGAGTGGAATCTGTGTCTGTTGAATTATTGTAAATTTCCTTGATATAAGTTTTCGAAATATGAAGCACTATTAAGTCTGTAGAGTTGTAATTTCAGAGCTTGCAAATGTGGTAATAAAAAGGCAGATTCTCCTGTGTTAGTATAAAGGGTTAAAGTTTAACTATGGCATTTCCTAATGAGACAGTGTGGATTCCCACAAGAAGCACAGAAATATTGCGTGATCTTGCTTTCTGTTGCAAACATCACAGCCAAGTTAAACCACTGTAAGGTGGTTATCAAATCAAATGTAATTTTCTCTTACCATGATCTGCAATGCAACAAGACCAAGAATATTAGATGATGTTGGACTGAGGCACTACTGGAGGAACTACCTTTAGCATGAGAGGTACAACAGTATTTTGAGGTGGATGTGAATTACCTTATCACACTGTTTTGGAGAAGATCAAGGGAGTGACTGTAACCAAACTTTGAGTGGTCTAGTCCCCAGTAAAAATATTACACTTTCTCACCCCAACTACTCTCCAAGTACAGACTTCATTTCTGCTTCCGTAAATTGAATGCATGCAGGCTTTCAAGGATATGGTCATATTGGCATGGCAGTGGAAGCAGCTTCCTGACATGGTAGGCCCAGAGCCTGGATCTCCTAGTAATGACAGCAGGGACAGCAGAGCCAGTGACTCCTAGTTGCAGAGAAAATGTGGGTCCAGCATGGGAGCTGCCATCGGTGGCCCATTGGTAAGCTGAGTCCAGCGTTGGAGCTACCATTGGTGGCAGCTTTATTGTAGAACAGCAGATACCTCTCTCCTCCCCAACCACGTGGAAACTGGAGGCTTAAAAACATATAGTTAGTAGAATGTCTGTTATATATGTGAACTTCCAAAACATAAAGGAGCCCATAATAATTTTTTTAACCAAAAGTAAAGTCTATGACATTGATGAGGTAATGGCAGTATGGGTCCAAAATGAGCTAAGAAATAGAAAATAGACAGAATGGTGATGAGCTATTGGGTGAATTTGAGAAATATATTCTTCAGAAGTCATTATTGGAGCCACTGATTGTAGAATCGTAGAATCCCTACAGTGTCAAAACAGGCCCTTTGGTCCAACAAGCCCACACTGACCCTTAAAGCATCCCACACGGACCCATCCCCCATAACCCACCTAATCTACATATCCCTGAACACTATGGGCAATTTAGCACGGCCAATCCACCTTGCCTGCACATCTTTGGATTGTTGGAGGAAGTAGGAGCACCTGGAGGAAACCCATGCAGACACGGGGAGAATGTGTTAACTCCACACAGACAGTCCCCCAAGGGTGGAATTGAACCCGGTTCCCTGGCACTGAGGCAGCAGTATGAACCACTAATAATTTGGATGTGGGAACATAGGACATTATTTCAAAGTTTACATATGGTAGTCAGCTCAAAAATGTCAGTTAACTATCAGGATGATAGCAACAGATATCAAGAGAATTTTATCAGAGCAGTAAAATGGCTGACACTACATGAATTTAATTCAGAGAAATGTAAAATGCTACTTTTTGTTAAGAGGTTGACAATATGAATGAAACGGTGCAACCTTAAAGGGGTTACAGGATGAGAGAGACTTTGATGCGCAGTCTACCGATCTTTCATTGTGAGCAGGACAATTTGAGAAGTCTGTTAAAAGGCTGGTGTTAATCTTAGCTTTAAAGACATGGGTATAGAGTACAAAAACAATTATATTGAAATTACAACAGAGAAGGTTGTACATTCTCAACAGCTTTGGCAGTATCTATGCAGAGAGAAACAGAGTCCACGTACCACATGATGATTTTTCATCAGAACTGGGATTATATAGAGATATTACATTTTACAGAATATAGGGAAAAGTGGAGGGGAGAGAAGAGCAAGTCTGAGATAGGGTGGGAAGCAGGAGAGATTAAATGCAAATAGGATGTTAGTGTGGGGGAAAATAGAGATGTTGGTGAAACAAGTAAAGAAACAAAACGCCTGTTTTAAGGAGGTGTGAAAGTGAGTGGCAGAATCACTAGAAACACTGCTGTTCAAAGAAAAGGCAGGAGTTGTGATGTGAAAGCTGAGCCGGCAATGCTTCAAAGTATTAGTAGTATCATAGTATATACTATACCATTTCTGAAGAAGGGCCTAGGCCTGAAACGTCAGCCTTCCTGCTCCTCTGATGCTGCTTGGCCTGCTGCGTTCATCCAGCTCTACACCTCGTTATCTCAATGCTTCATAGTAGTTGAGTGAAGATGAGATTCTGTTCGTCAGGTTTACAGGGAACCTCATTGAAACATTGCAGGAGACTGAGACAGAAAGGTTAGTATGATGTCAGAGGAATGAATTAAAATGGCACATCGTTGAAAGTTAGGGGCTAAAACTGCGTGCTGAAAGGAAATACACTGAATGGAGCTGAGTGCCATCTTCTTAGCAGTGAGTGACTTATGCTGATTGGTAAAAATACAAGTCAATTGCTGTTTCATCTTGGTAGACTTTGGACAGTGAGAAACAAGAAATTAAAAAGGGTAGATGCTACATGCAAAGGTTCTGTAGGAATGGAAGGAGGCATTTATAGGAACTGAAGAGTGAACCAGGCTGTTTTGAAGCATCTCTTCAGAAAGCTGACAAGAAAAGCAAATGTTTGGTTGTGGGGCCACATTGCAGGCAATACAAATAGTAAAGGCTACTACTTTGAATGTGAAGACAGGTGGAGTGGAATGTGACATCAGGGAGAATTGATTGTTGTTCTAGGTGGTGGAGTGAAAGGGTGAGAGGGAAACTACTGGAAATGGTTTGAGAGACCCTGTTAACAACAGTGGGAATGGGTAGAGGTGAGAAATTTGGAAGACATACCTGAAGTGTTGGTGTAGAATGTTACATTGGCTGAACCAAGACAGTAGAGAGGGAGAAACTGAGAGAATAGAATAGATTCCTTGCAGGAGGTAGAATGTGAGCAAGTGTAGTCAAGGTCACTAAGCAAATAAATTAGTTTATATTGAATATTTGTAGAAAGCTTATGCCCAGAAACAGAGAAAAATAACTTTAGAAATGGAAGGAAAGACTTTAAAAATAAGTTGTTTGAAGGAGAAGGAGATTGAGTAATATGTTCATTTCTGGACACTACACTTTAGAAATATTTTGATAGCCTTAGGGAAGAAAACAAAATCATTCAAAAAAGTTATTGTATGGATAGACTGCAGAAGCTGGATTGTTTCTTTAGTTCAGAGAAGAATTAGAGGAGATATTGTCTAAACCATGAATGGCTTAGATCATTTGAGTAATTGAAGTATCACTTTATATTCCAATGGTGGCAGAGGGCTCAGTAGCCGAAAGGTACGGATTTAATAGGATTGGCTGTAAAGCTAGAGGCCATGGGGGAAACAGTTTTAACATAATGAGCTGAATGTACAAACTGAAAAGGTGGTAGTTTCTATGCTTGTTCCACCCTCATTCAATTCAACATTTCAAGGGGAATTGGGTGAATACTTGAAGAAGAAATAAATGCAGGACCATGTGGAAGGGACAGAGAAGTGGAAATTTGGTAGAGTTGGATAGTCCTCCCAAAAGGTTAGCACACGCATAATGAGCAAAATGGATTCTTATTATGTTGTATTATTCTGTGAATCTATAATTAGAGTTTGATTCTGCCACACAACATGAACAAATAGAACGCGAGTAGTAAGGGAATGGAACGCTTTGCCTGCAACGGTAGTAGATTCGCCAACTTTGCGTACATTTAAGTCGTCATTGGATAAGCATATGGACGTACATGGAATAGCGTAGGTTAGATGGGCTTGAGATCGGTATGACAGGTCAGCACAACATCGAGGGCCAAAGGGCCTGTACTATGCTGTAATGTTCTATGTTCTATGTTCTAAATACAGGTAACTAAGATATTACAGAACAATTTGCAAATTATGATGTAAAATGTCAAAAAAGTTGAGTTAAAGGACAGATGAAATATCTCTTCTTTTAAAGGGATTTCCTTCAACCTGTTTTACTTCTTAGATAAAATTAAAACATTCTGGAATTTGCACGAGAGTTTGATCAACACCTAAGAGTAACTAACTTGTCCGAAGAACTCTGTCAGAGGTAGTAAGAACTGCCAATGCTGGAGTCTGCGATAACATGGTATGGAGCTGGAGGAACACAGCAAGTCAGGCAGCATCAGAGGAGCAGGAAAGCTGATGTTTCGGGTTGGGGCCCTTTTTCTGAAGAGCTCTGTATTCTGGAGAAGGGTCACTTCTGTATAATATACCTCTACTGTCTTCCAGGTGTCAGTTGGCAGGTGTGTTTTTATTTCAGGTTACCAATGCATACAGTTTTTTAAATCTATGTTTAAAAACTAATTTAAGCTCAATTACACAACATGTTCATGCTGGGAATTTCACAGGCAGCAGGAAAAGCCTATGAAGACAACATGTCACAGAAGGTCATTGTACCTTAAGCACTTTAACATTTCTCTACAAATAGATAGGCACATATTGACCTTCCCCAACATGAAAATAACTGGCCACTTACAAACAATCAGAAGAAAACCAGGGCCATCAGACAAACATCTTGCCTTCAGTTGTTCAGTAACACTTGACTGCTATCTACTCCAGTGAATAATCATATCTTTCTGATTAGTTGTAAAACAGCCTCTGCACTGCACCACATAAATATAATGATGAATCATCATTACTTCAGACCTGGTCCAACTGTTACAATGTCCATGCTCAAAAATGTGCCAATGACTTACTGAGACTGGTGGTTTTCTGGTTGTCATTTCTTGTCCATTTCAGCTACATCTTCAAGTTTACAAATCTTCAAGGAGTAGCAGAGCATTTGTCATGTTTTGATGATATCAGTGCATCAATTTTAATTTGATACAATTCTTCATGACAGCTTTGAAAATACGGTACTATGAATTATAAACATTTAAGAATAAAGTCACTTTAAGAACCACAAGACGTGCTGTGAATGGCAGATTTGCTTTCCAATCACAAGACGCCATAATTTGATAAGCATCTCTCGAATAATCACAAATACTATGTGTACCATGTATCGCAATCAACTTATACAGTAGCTTTGGAGATTCCTGAATTGATAGATGCAAGAGCCTATGAGAAGTTTGTAAAATAGGTGTTTCTTTTCAGCCATCTTTCTTCTGCATCTGTGTATCAAACGCAGATAAAGAAATTAGGAACTGCTGCTAATTGTGTAAATTATACATGCTGAACTTTCACTATTTGGCTTCAGTTCTAAGTTCAGATAAATTAGATTTTAAGTCGAAACCCATGAAACATAGCACCAGCAAAATATTGGTCTTAACAAGCTTGAAATGAAAACAAGTCTATTACAGATTTTAATTCCAGTTTGGAGGCAACATTATTGCAGCTGCTAGTTTAATTTTTGATTCTTTCCCGACCTATAGCAAATGAGTACTGCATCAAAAATCTAAGAAGTCCAGTTTGAGCTATGACTAGCAATGCAGTCGGATCACGTTAGAAAATTTCCTAAATTGCTGGACCTGCCTTGTTAAAAAAATCCCAGCACAAATATTTTTTTTTCTCTTGGGTGTAGGTACATGGTGGAGTCAGGCCTGCCAAACCTGGGAGCAGAGATTAGATCATCATAAGGACAGCTAAGCAACAAGCTAGATTGGTTACAAGGCTCAATTCAGTTCACTGGGATTTCACTCCGCTGTTTTACAAGTTGTTAGCACCTCTAACCCTTACATCTCTCACTCTCCCCCAAACACGTGAATGTGCCCTTTTACCTTCCATGCCCTTTATCCACTCAGACCCCCTCATGCCCTTCATTCTATCTCAAAAACTCCATAGTCACTCAGACCTTTGAGTATAGGAGTTGGGACAAAATACTGCGGTTTTACAGTTGTAGGTTGATAAGGGCTCTTCTGCGTGTGATGTCCCATTCTGGTCACCCTGTTACAAGAAGGATATTATTAAGTTACAGAGTGTTCAGAAGAGATTTACCAGGATGTTGCCAGAATTAGAAGGATTGAGTTGCGAAAAGAGCCTGGAAAGGTTGGGACTTCTTTCACAGGAGCATAGGAGGTTGAGGGACGACCTTATAGATGTTTATAAAATCACGAGAGGTATAGAAAAGGCGAACAGCGAGTGCCTTTTCCCTAGGGCGGAGGATTTCAAGACTGGAGGGCATATTGTTCAGGGGAAAGAAGATTGATTTTAATAAGACACGAGAGCAATCTTTTTATGTAGAGAGTGGTTTGAGCGTGGAATGAACTTCTGGAGAAATTGATGGATCCAGGTACAATTACAACATTCAAAAGACATTTGGATAAGCACATGAATAAGAAATGGTTGGAGGGATATGGCTCAAGTGCTGGCAAGTGGGACTAGTTTAGTTTGGGATAAGATCAGCATGGACTAGTTGAACTGAAGGATCTGTTTTAATACGGCATGGCTCTTTGACTCTATGACAATGGCTCTATGCACTATTCACTAAGAGCAAACCTTCAGATCAGGATGAGATGAGAAAAGAACTTCTAATTATCTCAGTCATAATATTTGAGAGTGTTCCTATTCAGGAAGTTCAATTGAATGTTTTAAATCTTCACAAGTGATTATTCTCTTATAAAAAGACACTTATTTCACTAACCACCTAAAACACAGCGATTCTTTCATTAGTCTTCCAAAACACTTAATCAAACCATGAACTCAGAATCCTACCCTTAGATATGTATAGCTTTTGAAAGTCAGTCAACAATTCATAGGGACAAACTAATAGTTTTTGGAGAATTGTCTGCAGAGAACTCTACTGAAACTGCTTAACCATATTTCAGCTGTTTTTAACCAATGCCTGCCAATCAAAACAGTCTAGGAGAGTTTTTTTTTAATTCTCACTAACAGCTGCAGCCTTTTTTACAGTTTAAAGAGCTGAGCATTTAAAAAAAACTTAAGATTGTGAAAATTCTACAGATCTTATCAGTCCTTCAAATATCATATCAGCTCAATTAAGTCATGACTATCATACAACAGGTCAAGGACTTTTGAACCTTCGAAGATTTCAAAGGCTAATGTTAAGTGTCCTTATTGTATGAATCTTGCCCCTGACCTTTTACACTAATGACAAAGTACAGATCTGTTGGAAAGAGAGGCATGACATTTGTAATTGGCTTGCACCCGTCATTTTTAAATTTCAGCTGATCCTTTCTTAGCAAAACCTTTGTCAGTTAACTAAAAAGAGAACATTCTGTGCTATGGAGCCATGTCTATATTTGTGTGTGTCCCATGTTTATAAAATATTATACACTCATGCATACACTGGAATACATATGGAACCCAGATGATTCGGCCCAATGATTTAGACCTGCCCCATCATTGATTGTGGTTTTTTTATATTTCACAGGACTTATATATCTCTGGCACAGACAGAATTTGTTGCCCAATCCTAAATTCCCTTGAACCACTTTCTTGAACCATTGCAGTTCATGGGGTAGAGGGACATGCGCACAATACTGTTTGGAAGGGAGTTCCAGGATTTTGACCCTAGAAAGAGTGCTGCCAGCCTTTATCACTGAACTTTTAGATTAACTTAAACACTTCAATTTTAGAAATCTTTAATTTGAATTAATTAGCACACCACCTTTGGCTTAGAATGCAGGCAGTGGATGCTGGGTTTAGTCCCTCACAGATTCTTCTGACTGATTATTAAACATTATAACACCAAGCTTTCATTTTCTTTCTGCTATATTGGCAGCAAAAGTGTGGACCTAGAACTGTTTTTAGTTTCCTGTGTGTCTACAGGCAAGAAGTGAATGTCAGTGGTGAGCAGAAATCCCCTGATCAGAAATTTAAACGTGTCTGTTGAAAGGTATGAAACCTCTGTAGAGTGAGCGCTGCAGACTTTAGGATGTCTCCTGTGGTGGCTCTTCCAGTATCATTCCACTAATCAACATGATTACACAGAAACAAAGATTATTATTTTAACCTTACATTTCAGAACAATTAGATAAAGCTCACAGAACTGACATAGAGTTACAGAATGAAAAGATAATAATTCAGGTCATTATTCAAGGGTTCAAGAGTAACTGAATAAACTACATTCACAGTGCACTTAATCACATTACCCGCAACTTCATTCCTGATTCCAACTACTGGATCTGATGATGTGGTGCATGAATATACACAGGCATGTGATGTTTTCTATGAAGCCATGTTGTGCCCACTAGAAGCATGTCCTGTATAGAAATGATAGTTTGGAATCTGCCACAATTAACTTTGTTTTAACATGGACACTGAAAGATTGCTGAGTCACTTGTTAGAATCGTGTGATTTTTGCAATTTTGGTACAACTACCTCAAGTCATTGGAAGCTCTGATTGGAATGGCCATGGGCAGAGCGATCCCTGGAATAAACATGTCAAGACGAAACTCGTTCATGGAATTTACACTGTTTGAGCCCTTGCATTATTTTCGATCTTTTTGATTTGGATCTGTAAACTGGGAACTGTGAGGTAAAGACAATATTTACACAGTGGGTCTATAACTCACTCAGAGACAGTAAGAACTGCTGATGCTGGAGTCAGAGATAACACAATATGGGGCCTGGAAGAACACAGCAGGCCAGGCAGCATCCGAGGAGAAGGAAAGTTGACATTTCAGGTCAGGACCCTTCTTCAGAAATGGAGGAGGGGTTGTTGTTTATCTCTAACTGAGCACAGGTGCTCCACAAAGCTGTCTCTGCCTTGGGAGCCTACAACCCAATGGTCTCAATGTGGACTTTACTAGCTTCAAAATCTCCCCACCCCTGGCCTCATCCCATAACCAACCCTCCTTTTCATCTCTGCCTCCTTGACCTGTCCATCTTCTCTCCCACTTATCCACTCCTCCCACCTCACTGACCAGCCCCCATCATTGTCTACCTGCACTCACCTATCACCATCCCACCTATCTTCCCCAGCTCCATCCCTCCTCTCTGTATTTATTTCAAAGCTCCCTCCCTTTCCCTCATTTCTGAAGAAAGCTCCTGACCTGAAACGTTAGCTTTCCTGCTCCTCTGATGTAACCTGGCCTGCTGCGTTCCACCAGCTCCACACTGTGTTATCTATTTATTCATGCAGTGTGTAACAGCTCGTTTTAAAAGGAAAACAGGCCTAGAAGTTAATTGCAGGTTGGTTTCTGATGAAAAAGTGCTCTGCAGATGTTGTGTCACCAGGAAGGGAATTATGTTTACACAGAAAGCAAAAGTTGGTTATTCAGGAGGTGAGTACCATGGAATTAGTTCCAGCATAGCTGGAAAATACCTCATGTTCAAGCAGATGGCAGATGTTGAATGGTAACTTGGACCTTATGAAGGAGATGATCAGACAGGTCAGAGTTTGAATTGGTTTTTGAACTATATTTGTGGAGGAAAAGGAATCTAACTATTGATGCTGCACATAAAGATTTCAAAAATTCTTCCTTACTCTCTCTTATTAGCTCTTGGAAGCTCAGAGAATAGAAAATGGAGTTGCAAATATTACAGCCTTTATCTGAATGAATAGCAAAAGTGACACTGTTCACCATCTTCAGAAAATCAACCAAATAACCATTATCTATGTCTGTGGAACAGCCCACTGTGAAAACCATTTAAGTAGTCTGGCTGGTATTAGTATTTTCTTTTTGTCTGTATGCCCCTTGTGTGAATGGGGCTGGAAATAAATGTTAAAAACCAAAAGAACTGTGGATGCTGAAAGTCAGGGACAAAAACAGCAGTTGCAGGAAAACCTCAGCAGGTCTGGCGGTTCTGAGGGAGGGTTACCAGACCCGAAATGTTAACTAATGTTTTTTTTTCTCCACAGATGCTGCCAAACCTCCTGAGCTTTTCCAGCAACTTTAGTTTTTGTTCCTGAAAATAAAGGTTTTTAAGGTTTATAGCATGGATCAATTAAATTACATTGTCACTTAATTCTGCTGTACTAAAGTTATTGTCTTGTTAAGAAATTGTTAAGTCGTTCATTTAAGATACAAGTTGGTTTCTGGAATTGATTTTTAATAGCATTTTGAATTAGTTATTGAAAAGTAAAACAAAGAACTCTGAGTGCTAAACATGTGAAACAAAACCAGGAATTGCTGGAGAAACCTAGCAGATCCAGCAGCATCTGTTGAGAGAAATCAAAATGATCGTTTCAAGTCCAATGACTTTTTCAGAACCTTATCTGAAGGAAGGTCGTTGGACTCAAATTTTAACTCTATTTTCTCTGCACAGGTGATGTCCGACCTGCTGAGTTTCACCAACAATTTCTATTTTGGTTATTCAAAAGTCTGGTTAAGAGCCATTGGAATCAATTTTGAGGTTTTTGAAGGTTTCAATTTTACTGCGATTCCAATACAGAAGTAGAAAGTCAGCTGTCTAGCTCCATTAAATAGCAATGCTTGCTTTCATTCATGGCTTTATCCATAATTCAATATCAGCAAACTTTCGGGCTCTGTTTCTAAATACAAAACTCAACAAAAGGATCTGTAGATAAATTAGGTCATGATAAGTACAGACAAATACTTCTACAAGCCAGATCTTTACAAGGATGTGGTGCAGTTTTCTAAAGCATGCATTTGTCCCAGGTTGTGGGGAAACCTTTGGGGATTGGGGGATACAGGTAATGTGTAGGCAAGGAATACAGACTATTTGCAGATGGAAAAGATTAGTTTGGAAAGGCATCACGGTCTTAATGGCCAGAGGGCCTGTTCCTGTGCTGTATTGTTCTATATTCTAGGTAAGTGTGAATACCCTCATCCATTTTCCATTGTGTGGCAATGACTTCAGATTTCAACCTACTAAGTGCACAAAGGAAGATTTCATTATGTGACCAAAATGGACAACAAATAATATGCCTTGAAAATGTGTATTGCCATCTTTGTCAGTATTCTTGCTTCAGTACGTGCGAATGTTGAACAAGTGATATATTCGTAGATTTTCAGGGTGGACGAATGCACAACTAATCCTCTTTATTTAAACTCTCAAAAGTTTGCTGCTGGTTTTTCAAGCTGATGTCAGCATGCAAGGGTTCAAGTCTAACTGAGTAAACTGCATTCATGATAAACTCTGGGGTTAAGAAACATCCCTGTCTTTCTTTCCACAAACACATCGATTCTGGACAATAAGAGAGTGGAATTAGTATTTCAGTGTCTTTCTCATTCTGTCTATAAAAGGGTAGTATTGTTTTATTGTTATCCAGCTGTGTCTGTCTGTTGCAAACTTAAATAAACTAAACCAAAATTAAGACCCATGAAGCCCATGTTTCATTTTAATATAGCATCAATTTTGTGGAATAGTAAGCTTGAAAATAGATAAAGTAGGATGATCTGGCCTATTGATACAAAATAATTAAAAAATACTACTATCAGAATTCTAATCAATCAAATACTTTCTTTTTTTCCCTGCTTACCACCCAAAGAAGTGTGTCTGTGCACGCACATGCAAGTGTGTGTGTACATGTGCGTGTGTTTGTATGCCTGTATGTGTGTATTTGTTTGTGTTTGTGCATGTGCGTGTGTATGTGCATGTGTGAGCCAAATTGTGCTTCAGTGGTCAAACTAGTCTGTCAATGTCTTTCAAGCAGTGCCTTTAGCTTGACCGCAGGAAGCAACACAATCTCAAAAGTGGTATCATGCAATAAAGATTGTGCATGGATGAGGTCATTGCTCTGGAAACAATTCTCTGTTTAGGGAATGGGATGTTAGCTTTTATTTTATGAACTCAGGGCAAGTTTAAAAATCTTTCATATGTGAGTCATTCTCTTCCAGCATTGCAAAGAAAATTGAAAGGGAGGCCTTACATCTGTATTACACATTTCATGAGGACAAAACATCACAAAAATATTTTACAATCCAAGAAATAGTTTGGAAATGTACTCACAGTTATAAAGTAGAAAAACTGGCATCGAATATCTGTACATCAATCTCTCACAACCAGCGAAGTGGTAAAAAGCAGATAATCTATTTTTGTGATGTTGATTGAGGGATAAATATTATCCAGTACACCAGGAATAACTCCACCACCTACACTTCTAAACTGTGCTATATAATCTTTTACATCCACCCAAGAGAGCAAGGTGGGCCTCAGTTAATGTGTGGCCTGAAAGATGGCATTTTGACAATGCAACATTCCTTTGGTAAGGCACAGCTGTATCAGCTTTGATTTTTGCGCTCATCCTGGAACTTGAACGGAGAAAGTTTTAACAAATAAGACAATAAGCTTATAAGACACAAGAGCAGAAATAAGCCATTCAGCCCCTCAAGTTTGTTCTACCATTGAATGAGATCATGAATCATCTGATAATCTGCAACTCCATGTTTCTGCCTTTTCCCTATTGTGATTGAAAATCTGTCTTATCAACACTAAAATATGCTGAATGACCTAACTTATCTTCAACTGTTAAAATTCCAGAGATTCACAACTCTTCATGCAAGAAGAATTTCTCCTTGTTTCTGTCTTAAATGAACAACTCCTTATTCTGAGATTCGGCCCTCTTGTCCTAGACTGTCTCATTGAGGGAAGCAAATTTTCCATATCTACCCTGTCAAATTCCTTAAGAATCCAAAAGAACTGTGGACATTGTAAATCAGAACAAAAACAGATATTGCTGGAAACGCTCAGCAGGCCTGGCAACATCTGTGAAGAAAAAATCAGAGTTAATGTTTCGGGCCTGGTGACCCTTCCTCAGAACTGTGCATTTCGATAAGACCACCTCTCGTTCTTCTAAATTCCAATATGCATAGGCCAATCTACTCAATTTCTCCTCAGAAAAACAGTCTGTCCATATCCTGGATGAGCCTAGTGTACCTTGTTTAAGCTACCTTCAATACCAGCATGCCTTTTCTCAGATAAGGTCTCGAAGTATTCACATTATTATCTGACTAGTGCCTTAGAATTTCAGCAACACCTCCCTACTTCTACACTCCATTCTCTTTGAAAGAAGGGCTGACCTTACTTTTGCCTTCCCAATTAACTGCTGAACACATATGCTAGCATTCTATGATTTATGCACAAAGATATCCAAATCCCTCTGTTCTGTAGTCTTTTCCATTTAAATAATATTCAACTCCTGTATTCTTCCTTCCTAAGAGCATAACCTCAAATGTTTCCATGTTATGTTCCAACTGCTGATTTCTGTCAGTCTGCTCCTTTAGTCTGTCTATACCCCTCTTCAGATTCTGTTGTGACATCTTCAGTACTTTGTGTCATCCACAAACAGTACCTTCACTTTCCTCATCTAAGTCATTAACAAATATTGTGTATAATTTTGACCCCAGCACTGACACTTGCAACATTCCACGAGATACAGGTTATAACGCTGAAAATACACCCTAACCCTGTCCCATTTCTCTGAATTCTGTTAGTTAGCCAATACTCTATCCATGCTAATATATTACCTCCAACAACTGGGCTTTTAACAAATTGACTTATTGTCTTCTGTGTGGTACCTTTCAAACATTTTTTTCTGAAAGCCCAAATACATTACATCCATGCTTCCCCTTTGTCTTTATGTTTTGTTAACTTTTCAAAAAATTCTAATAAATTTATCAGGTCTGATTTCTACTTCAGTGCTGACTCTCCTTGGTTATATTATGAGTGAGAATGCAATCATCTAAGCTACGGCTGACACATAGAGGAAAAGGGTGTGGATGGGAAAGAGGTTCAGAGAACCATAGAGTCTGTACAGTGTGGAAACAGGCCATTTGGCCCCTTGAGTCTACACCAACACTCTGAAGAGCTCCCCAGGACAGATAGGATGAATTACAGAAGGAAACATCACAGAACTTATTCCTTTCTAATATATAGATAGCCATTCCCCCGGACGTTCTTGAGAAGCTAAGCCAGCTGCAGATCTGCAAGCCATCAGCACCACACCATTCCTGCTGAGTCAAGGCCATGTATCAAAACAACTGCTGGGTGACCAGGGATATTCTCTGCAGTCCCAGCTCGTTACTCTGGTCTGGAATGTGGACATAGGAGATAGCAGATATACTGAGGGTCATGGTCAAATGACGGTAATAAAACAAGTCATAAAAACTTCTTTTATCCTGTACTTGCCTAGATTTGATGGTGCCATATGGTACAGGACAGTAAGGGTGTGCAGAATTATTGGCTTGAATTAATATCCAACCCCATGATGAATTTGTGGATAGGGAGCTTTTTAATTCAGAGAGGAGGGCGGCAGATTGGGAATTCACTGCCTTCCTGTCTCTACCGTGTTTATATATATGCCAGGAAGAAGTGTGGATGGTCCTCCCATCCTGCTCACAATTTAAACAATTAATGTTCAATTAAGACCTTGATCCCATTGCTTCTAGTATTCATGCCAAAGTGGCAGGTGAAAAACCACCTTGGGAAGCCTGACAAACAAAATTCAAAGGCTGTTGCCAGGGTATTAGGCATTAATCTACAAAATTCGATGAGTGTATTTACACAGCACCAGTGTTACACTCCCAACATACTGCCTCATTAGCCCCAGTAATAACCCTCAGAGTAATATGCGTGCAGTGAATGGCCACCTGCACTATGAAATGCCTTGCAATCTGAATGAAGCTATATGGTCACTTTGCCTGCCGTTCTCTGACAAGAAAGAAAGAAACATAGTTAGAATGTATGACAGGAGAATCCTTGCCCTGTGATGGAGTCGCAATTGTGGCTGCAGCATAAAATCCATACAGTGAAGAAAGAGATCATTCGGTCCATTATGTCTGCTCCAATCCTCCGAACCCACCCAGAGCCAGCAGCAAACCCTCCCACCCCCCCATTCATGAAACCTCTCATTCCCCCTGGCTAACCCACCCAGCCTGCGCACCCTTTGTGTGCAATTTACTATTGCCAATTCCTCTAAACTGCTCTGTTTTTGGGCCATGGGCAGGAAACACATGCAGACACAGGGAGAACATGCAAACTCTACACAGACCCAAGGCTTGGATTAAACCCAGGTCACTGGTGCAGTGAGGCAGCAGAGCTCACCACTGAGTAACCGTGCCATCCGTAAGTAGTTAGTAGATTTCAATTAAGACATCTTGATTGAAGTGCAGGTGTCCCTCTCACGTGGTGTTGTTCAATATGGTACATATCTGAACATCCTAGGTATATATGCCCATACTGGCAGCCTTTTCATCTTCCTCTCCTCGTAACTCTGCTTGCAGCTTGCCCTGCTCTGATTCTCCCAGTCATGTTGTGTTTCAAATCGAGTCCCAACTCATACCTATGAGCAATTAGTTTGTGAAGAGGCTTGAAATCAGGACAAAGTCCTTCAACATGTGCCATTCCACACGCTGTAGACTTTAACAGCTTTATGACATTTTTGAATAAATTTGCAAATATTTGTACAATGACAGCCACAACCAGTATAAATCAAACAGCAACCAAATGACAATCCCAACAATATTGGTGGGGATTTTTTTACAGCTGTTGAATGCATGTTCAATTGTGTATGTTTATGAGAGGCTAACAGTTGGAGCATGGAGCACTAAGATAGCAGCGTTAGATTGACCAGCATCTCCACACTTCAAAGAAAGACTTTCCACTGACACGCTAATGCACTTTGCAATACAGCATCTGAGGTAAGTCTCAGCAGAAGTGAATGTTCAAACACAATTTTGGAGCTGTAACCATCCAATCAGCTGCAAACCTGAATTTTTCATCCCTGGTCTTTAGTAATCTATATAGAAAGAGCCAGAACAAAATTACCACCCGTGATTGTGTGAAGGAATAATTTTGAGTGACATGGTTGGTTCATTTTGCAGCAATCGCTTATTCAATTTCTAGCTTTGAAATATAATTAAGAAATTTGATTAGTTAAATTTAGATGGCTGCTCATTTATGATTAGTGTTTCTAACTCCCTGTCTGCCGGTTTAAGATTGGTAGTTTCCTCTGTCAACTTCTTTGTAAATTAATCATTAACTTCGTAGTTATTTGAGGCAATCAGAAATGTAGAATGGACAATTTACATTTTGACACATGTCAACTGCACTTTCCTCTCCACAACAGACAAAATGAAGACAACATTTTTAATTATATAGATTCATCTTACATTTCTATATGGTTTTTGTGGTTTATATTTGATATCTTGCATATTTTAGTGCCATATTTAATTATTGGGTATTTTTAGTGACTATATTAGCTTTTATTGTGAAAAGTTCTGAGGGAAGGATACATGATGTATTACAGAAATAATGTGTTAAGTTAGTTTAGTCTTAATAACTTTTCCAAGCTCATTTTGCTGTGAGTCTTGTGGATGGTCCTTTCTGCTCATTAATTCACATCTATGTGCTATTCAGTTAAGTCCTTTCATAGCCTGTGATAATTCTAACTGCTTTTCTCTTTAGACGAAGCGTGTTGCTGCATGTTAAAATGTGACACCTCATTGAAAAGCCTGTCTCAATCCTGTGTTAAAAATTTATTCTCAGTTTATGAGCAATATTGCTGGTTTAAACGAGCATCTCACCTTTCTTTACTGCCTTCACTCAGGGCGCTTCAGATCATTGGTGCAGCTACCCTATATTGCATGGATACAGCTATATTACTGGTCAGTGGAAATTTGCATTCTGAGTATAATACATAGATTTTAAATCAATTCTTTACAAACACCAATTTACCTCCAAATTGCAAACCATTCTGATTTGAAATTATATCACTTTCTCTTCAGTGTCACTGGGCCAAAATCTTGGAGCTCCCTATCTAATAGCATTTTGGGTACCCTTTAAACCACATAGACAGCAGTTGTTTAAGAGAGCAGCTCACCTCCATTGTACAATGGCAACTTGGATGTCACAATAAATGCCAACAATACTTACATACAAAAGTGGAGGGAAAATAGTCATACCTTGCAAATTAATTAAAATGAACATTGTGACTATGACTCTAGAATATTAAAAACAGGGAAGAGAAACAACTAAAACCCTTTTCCTTTCTCTTACTGTTCACCAGCAATGTGGTTTTGAAAAGGAAGTTATGTGATTCTTAATCCCTGAATATATGGAGAACTTGAATAAGCAGCAGTAACTGGGTTTAAATAAGGAAGATTGTTTGTTCACACACTGAACCCAAAGATCTAATGTCAGGTCACTGCTCCCAGCCCCAGTCACACACCCAAAAACACTCCAGGAAAAACAAATAGGCCACCATCATAAATCACAGAGAAAAGGAAAAGTAAGTTGTGGAATTGGCTTGTCTTGAAAAGCAGGCCTGATTAAAGAAAGCTTTTCACTCCCAAAGTTTGTCAGGTGAATTCATGAGCTGAATTTGAAAACCAAAGTTATTGCAGGATTTATGAATGTGAGCGTAATCTGGAGCTTTTAAAATCATTTGGAGGCAGTGGTTGCCTGTATTGTTCAGTGTAAGTGGAGCTATCCTCTATGGCACTGTACAGATTGGACCATTGTGTTGTGAACAATTGTGAAGTAATCTTTAACTACAGAAAAATATGGTAATAATCCAAAATAAAAATAATTTATTGATTGATTCTAGAAATCACCTGCAAAGTTGTTTCTTCCTCTGGAGACAAAGCTACTTACTACCATAGCTGTCACTTTTGGCATGCATGTGGTTTGGGAATGGGTCAGGCATTAAATCTATTGACTTTTCAAAGGTTCCTAATTTAGCTCCTATCTACCGGTTCTGCGTTTAATGGAAATAGGATTGGATACAAATGAGAACTACAGATGTCAAAATCAGAGATATAACCTATGTCTGAATACCTACAAGGGTAATTAATGTTCTTCAGAGACATTAATGGAAATGTTCTTTATTTGCCTCCAATTTAACCTTTGTGCAGCACAGGTTTTCTGGAGTCAGAAAAAAAACTCTGGGGAAACAAATGTGGTTTTGAGCTGCAATTCCAATTAGTATTTCAACTTGTTATTGTCCCATCTGAATAAAAGCTCACCTCAAGCAGCTGGTGTGTAATTTCCCTGTGATAAACAGCATAGTTCTGCAGTTACAGCTTTTCCAAACATTGGAGGCTTTGCAAAATGATGAGGTCAATATGGGAGATGGGTTGGGTTTGTCGGACCGCGGATTAAACAAGAAAGGCCATCATCATCCACTGCACAAACAGCTCTGTTGATAGGACTGTAAGTGAACAAGGCAGGGATGCGCAGGAAGGAGATGCGCTATGTACATACCAGAGATGCAGGAGGCATTTCATGTGTTGCAAGATTCAAAATGTTGTTATCTCAACCAATTCAATGAACAATTTCTGTAACATCTGGAAGAGCCAGACAACTGTAACCACCTACAAGAATGTGTAGCAACCTGCCATTGTTTAAGTGAAATAAAAATCCTTTAAACGGGAGGCCAGAAATACAGGAACTGAAATAAACAAGGCATCAAAATTGGCTAAAAAGCAATGTATGCTGGGAATACCTGTGCAAAGACAGACTCTGACAAGAGACAATTCTGCCTAGGGGCAAGTCCCTGTCAGACCCAAGCACAGACAATTGAAATCAGAGAGGCACCAGGACACAATCAGTAAGTGTGAAAAGGCAATTATCACAAACAAACTAAACTAGATGCATGGGGCAGACATTCCTAATTCGGCTCCTATCTACCAGTTCTGTGTTTAATGGAAATACGATTGGATACAAATGAGAACTACAGATGTCAAAATCAGAGACATCTCTATGTCTGAATACCTACAAGGGTAATTAATGTTCTTCAGAGACATTAATGGAAATTTTCTTTATTTGCCTCCAATTTAACATACTTAAAGGACCGGGTGTATACTCTCGGTTAAATTGGACATCCAGGCACCAAAAGCAGACACATCAAAGGGGTCATAATGAAGCAAACCATCGAGAGCCATTAGCACCATTTGAAGGTCATGAAGCCAATTAATTTGATACCTCTGATTGGTCAAGTCCTTGGAAAGGTCCAGAGTGTAACCAGAAAGATATAAGAACCTATGAGTGATAATGGGAACTGCAGATGCTGGAGAATCCAAGATAATAAAATGATAATAAAATTATCTTATAATAAAATGTGAGGCTGGATGAACACAGCAGGCCCTGCAGCATCTCAGGAGCACAAAAGCTGACGTTTCGGGCCTAGACCCTTCATCAGAGAGGGAGATGGGGTGAGGGTTCTGGAATAAATAGGGAGAGAGGGGGAGGTGGACTGAAGATGGAGAGAAAAGAAGATAGGTGGAGAGGAGAGTATAGGTGGGGAGGTAGGGAGGGGATAGGTCAGTCCAGGGAAGACGGACAGGTCAAGGAAGTGGGATGAGGTTAGTAGGTAGGAGATGGAGGTGCGGCTTGGGGTGGGAGGAAGGGATGGGTGAGAGGAAGAACAGGTTAGGGAGGCATAGACAGGTTGGACTGGTTTTGGGATGCAGTGGGTGGAGGGGAAGAGCTGGGCTGGTTGTGTGGTGCAGTGGGGGGAGGGGACGAACTGTGCTGGTTTTGGGATGCGGTGGGGGAAGGGGAGATTTTGAAGCTGGTGAAGTCCACATTGATACCATTGGGCTGCAGGGTTCCCAAGCGGAATATGAGTTGCTGTTCCTGCAAGCTTCGGGTGGCATCATTGTGGTACTGCAGGACACCCATGATGGACATGTCATCTAAAGAATGGGAGGGGGAGTGGTAATGGTTTGCGACTCGGAGGTGCAGTTGTTTATTGTGAACCGAGCGGAGGTGTTCTGCAAAGCGGTCCCCAAGCCTTCGCTTGGTTTCCCCATTGTAGAGGAAGCCACGCTGGGTACAATGGATGTAGTATATCACATTGGCAGATGTGCAGGTGAACCTCTGCTTAATATGGAAAGTCATCTTGCGGCCTGGGATAGGGGTGAGCGAGGAGGTGACGGAGGAGGTGAGGGAGGAGGTGTGGAGGCAAGTGTAGCATTTCCTGCGGTTACAGGGGAAGGTGCTGGGTGTGGTGGGGTTGGAGGGCAGTGTGGAGCGAACAAGGGAGTAACGGAGAGAGTGGTCTCTCCGGAAAGCAGACTTGGGTGGGGATGGAAAAATGTCTTGGGTGGTGGGGTCGGCTTGTAGATGGCGGAAGTGTCGGAGGATGATGCGTTGTATCCGGAGGTTGGTGGGGTGGTATGTGAGAACAAGGGGGATCCTCTTTGGGCGCTTGTGGGGGGGGTGGGGTGTGAGGGATGTGTTGCGGGAAATGTGGCGACGTGGTCAAGGGCGTTCTCGACCACTCTGGGGGGAAAGTTGCAGTCCTTGAAGAACTTGGACATCTGGGATGTGCGGAAGTGGAATGCCTCATTGTGGGAGCAGATGCGGCGGAGGCGGAGAAGTTGGGAATAGGGGATGGAATTTTTGCAGGAGGGTGGGCGGTAGATGACATGTCCATCATGGGCCTCCTGCAGTGCCACAGTGATGCCACTCGAAGATTGCAGGAACAGTAACCCATATTCCGCTTAGGAACCCTGCAGCCCAATGGTATCTATGTGGATTTCACCAGCTTCAAAATCTCCCCTTCCCCCACCGCACCCCAAAACCAGCCCAGTTCGTCCCCTCCCCCCACTGCACCACACAACCAGCCCAGTTCTTCCCCTCCACCCATTGCATCCCAAAACCAGTCCAACCTGTCTCTGCCTCCCTAACCTGTTCTTCCTCTCACCCATCCCTTCCTCCCACCCCAAGCCGCACCTCCATCTCCTACCTATTAACCTCATCCCACTTCCTTGACCTGTCCGTCTTCCCTGGACTGACCTATCCCCTCTTTACCTCCCCACCTATACTCTCCTCTCCACCTATCTTCTTTTCTCTCCATCTTCGGTCCACTTCCCCCTCTCTCCCTATTTATTCCAGAACCCTCACCCCATCCCCCTCTCTGATGAAGGGTCTAGGCCCGAAACGTCAGTTTTTGTGCTCCTGAGATGCTGCAGGTTGCAAACCCAGGTCAAGCCTGCCGAGTTCTATAATAAGCCCAACATACACTGAAGTACTTAGCCTGTGATCAACAAGAGTTTAATTGGGTAGTTAAAATATGAAGAGACCTGCTTTAAATTCCTCTTCATATAAAGTAGTTCTCTCTCTTGGAAGCCCTTTCATCCAGTCAACAAAACAGCTGTTTGTTCACGAAACAGCAATATTTCTTAAAAGTTTACTGAAAACGTTAACACTTTCAATTATTCTGTCATTGCATATATCCTCACTTTCACTGCAAATCCCTATTGGAGTCAATACCACAACAGGCTATGCAGCAGTTCTAGTATTATATTAATTTGTTCTTTTGATGTAAATATCGCAGACATTTCTTTTAAGCTATCTCTAGAAATGCTCTTGAACTAAATAGTTTCAGAAGGTCATTTCTGATGGAAGTAAAAGTCAACCACGTTGCAAAGAGACTGATGTCACATGTCAGCTAGAATAGGAAAGGATGACAGCTTCCGTCCCCTAAACAGCAGCAACAAACAAATTAGATTTTTGTCATAATCTGGTATTGTAACAATTATTATTAATGTCACTAGCATTTTATTCCAAATCTATTAACGACTTGAATTTAACTTCCCCAAAGCTGGCATGGTAGGTATTAAATTTGTGTCTCTGGGACAATGGCCAAGGCTTCTAGATTACTAGTCATTAGCATTAGCACTATATTTGTCTCCATGTACTGGAATAATGTAGGTGATGGGGGTTTTGCCAGCTGGCAAGAGCCCAATATCACATCTCTTTGGGAAGGCCGATTGTATTAAGAACTAACCAGTTTGTCAACTGGGCAGTGGCATGCTTTCACCTGAATCCAGGAGCCTGAAGCCCCATCAACTCTTCATTGCTTGACAGAGCCATGGAATGTTGGTGCTTGCTGGTGATTACACTGCTATCCAAGTTCCAGGATCACCAAGATGCCATAGCTGTATTATGACGGGAGAAGGATGATTTATGGGTGATCACTGGGGTAGAAAGATTGTCGGCAGGATAATGGCTCCCAACTTACCTACCCCTTTCTTGATGTTGTATACTTCAATCAGTTGGAGAATACCCCTGACTTGATGTCATATACTTCAATCAGTTGGAGAATATCCTTGACTGGTGGACCTCTGAAAGCCCCCAATTCTCATATTTCAGTGTGGGATGTGTCAGACATTGTATGAGTACCAATAAAGCCTAGTTTAGGCCCCCATCCCTGTTATCAAATTTAATGCCCTCTGCCACCAAACTCTTCACAAGGGATGCGAGTAAATTTGACTCACCAGGTGATAAATTGGATTTAGTGCTTTTACTGTTGGGACACTGAATTACCCTTAGAATTGCAAAATTAGCGCATGGGCAAGTTGGGTCAAATTGAGTTGGATGCTAAACTGTTGAGAGAAGTAACTTGCATGCAGTAAATGGTCTTTGGATGTATGTAAAGTAGCCAGATCAGGATATCATTGGCATGCAGCAGTGTTTAATGCTGGCAGGGCTATTTCACAGCTCAGCGTTTGAACTAAGCCCTTCTTTTACTATCAAACAACTGAATACAGATTCAGCCACAGAAAGAAATCCTTTATCCTGTGACCAGTATGGTGAATAACTATTTACTAGGGGGCTTCTGACACTATGGGGCATGAGAGGGGGATAGTTCGAAGGAGCTGTGAGAGACAGGTTTATTTTACACAAAGTAAAGGAGTCTGGAGTGTGCTGCCAGAGGTAGTGATGTAGACCGATATGATAGGGGCATGTAAGAGATTTTTAGATAAGCACATGAATAAGCAAGGAATGGAGAGATATCAACCAAGGACAGGCAGAAAGGATTCATTTAATTTGGCAACATGTCCGGCACAAAATCATGGGCTGAAGACCCCATTCCTGCCCTCTCCTGATCAATATTCTATGCTCTATCTTTACAGCTCAGTTGTGAGTTGATTTCAGATTTTACAAATGATGCTTTCCATAGTTGTTTTAAGTTGCAAAACTCCACAAGAAAATTTGTGAAGATCTCTGAAGGAATTTTTGCTGACATCAAGGCACACAATTACCTTAGAACACAGAATGATTGAGGTAATGAACAGAGGTTCAGAGGCTGTGAAGAATGGCTTGGACTTTTGGAGCAGGGAGCGGTAGGGTTGCTGTTGGCTTAAAGTTTACAAGGAGGTATTCTCCTACCTGATCCTAGGTGAGAAACAATGGTTAGGGCTTTATTGCAGCCTCTGGTATTGGTTGGTATTTAGGGTGCACTGGTAAATTTGCACAGTTGGCTATGGGCAGTTTTTATGGTGTCTACCCACTCACTTTACACTTTTATTGCAATTTTAACAGCTGTGGGGCAGATATCTAGAGGGTCAATCTTGCTTAATCTAACATCTATGCTTATTGATGTGGGTGAGTGGGGTAAGGTGGAGAGGTCAAGTGGACTGGTTATGCAAGGATTGAGCTCCCTGCCCCTGACCTCAGCTTAAAGTTCAGCCCTATACTTCAATGTGGAGATACCCTTTGAACTTTGTCAACTGCTGCTACAATTGCAACCTCAAAGCAAAACAAGAGCAACATTAACCACAGTCATCGGGTGATTGTGGCAGTGAACTTCTTTGTGTCTGGTCCATTGCAGGCAGGAGCAAGTGACATTTACAATACCTGCCAACCACTTTGTTATCAATTTTGGCTCCTATACAGACTTAATCTCATCCATTGTATTGCCAGAAAAAATGCCTTAGCTTAAAAAGAATATCAAAGACTTATCGATATTGGAGATCACTTCCAATCATTATATGTTGACTTGCTGCCTTTTGATAAATCATTCTCTCAGTAGCTCATACATTTTATATTTCAAAGTATTGATTGATGCAGTCATTGCTTTTGGGTTCAGTCAGCTTCATCTTCTTTTGCAATAACTAGAATTATTGCCTGGATGGATGGAAGGCAACATCAAGTTTCACTGCCATACATCTCTTAACAATATCTTGTTCTGGTTCATCATTAGTGCTGCTCTCCATCAATGGTAAGTTCAAGTGGTCTCTGAACAGTGAAGTATTTTCTGCTGAGATGAGTGCAGAAAATAATGAACACACCAAAAGAAAAAAAAAGTCTGTCCATTATTGATTGTTTGGCATAACTTCAGTTAAAAATATACATAATGGAACAATAAGACAGACTGCAAGCAGCTTATGAAAGTAAAACATATACTGTGTAGTGTCTAACCCTTAGGCAGCAAGATTGAATGCAGCAGCTCCAAATCCAGTAATAGAGTCTTTCACAGCATCTTAATTATTTTCATGACATATGTATCGAGTTTGAACATCAATTATCTGAGCATTGATTATCCAGGCTGTCTGATTACCTGCATACCCTAAGGTGCTTTATTCCCTAGAAACCCCTGAAATTTACAGTGCAGCACAGGTACATGCACAAACCATTATACAGCCATAAGAAAAGCTGTGTGTATATTTTCCCAATTGGTGTTTGACTATTCAAACAAATTGACTATCTGAACACCCTCTGGTCCCAATTAGTTCAGATAATTGACGCTCAACTCTGTTGTTGCTTGCTAATGGAAATAAGTTGTTACTTCAATCCTTTGCAGGTCTTTTCGGAACCATAATAACATAAATAATGAGAGCTGTGGGTTTTTTTTAGCACCAACACAAAACCTCTCAAATATGTGAGGTTACATGGAATGAAATAAATTGATGATTATTACGGTTAGTACCAATGAAATCATTATTTGCAACAGTGATATGTTATATAACAATTTTTCCAATAATACATAATACTGTATAAATAACCAATTTCTTCCATCGTTTCATAAAGGCTGTTCCAAAGCTATGCTCCATACTTTTTTGAAAGCTCTTGGCAGTTTTCAATGTTTGCTGGTGCTTGATCTTGAGGAAAATACACAAATTACCCATAATAATGTAAAACTTTACAAGAAGCCTGTTCAAATGCAAAGGTTTAGTTTGGGGAAACTCCTTCTATCATTTTGAGAGCGTATAAATCTACCTGCACAATTTTGTTAAGTGACTTAATAAGAAGTGTCTAGGCCCAAAACATCAGCCTTCCTGCTCTTCTGATGCTGCTTGGCCTGCTGTGTTCATCCAGCTCTACACCTTGTTATCTCAGAGTCTTATTGAGCCTTCTGTTATAAAATGATATCCTCTTTTGTCTAAATTATGTTAATATGGAAGTGTTGGCAAATGGGCATAATCTTTTGGGAGATTATTCTATTTCGCTGTAAGTTTGAATTGTTTATTGAGCAAAATCATTTCTAATCAGTTGCAATGTGTCTTTGTGAAACATTTCAGATTTTTGTCTTTATTTGTTCATGAACTTTTTATTTGCATTGTACTGCTTGCTTCTTCAAAAAATATTATTAACTCAATTTGCTCATTTCATCCATGAAGGAGCATGGTTATCACACCGACACTTAACACAGCATTTGTGATGGCATTATAATGTGTGGAATGACATCAGGAAATGCCTTAAATATATTTTCTGATTATATAGAAGGCTTTATCTGATGCAACATTTTGGCATAAATCAAAATCGCTTTGCAAAGCACAAAGTGCATTTTCAACATAACCATTTATCTATACATTACACCTATACTAATAGTCATTTTACATGTAACATCGTGCTGTTACATTCCTTGTTACTTACACTACATTGTTTAACAAATTTAGTTGTTCATTTGCATTGCTCCGTTATCAAGTAATGGGGCTCCAGACATTGATACAATGAATTGAAAAAGACTATTACTTGCATGGTAAAATTTGGAAAATATCTAAAAACTTCTGTGTGGGGAAATTAAAACAAAAAGGCCTTCAGGTTGATCAATCAATTCTTTCCAGAACAATCGGACTAATTACAGTTTCTGTTGCAACTTTTAAAAGTTTTTATTCTCATAATGACATATGAAGTGGGAAGAGAGTTATTTGCAAAACTAACAGTACAGATCACGGCCTCATTAATATAAGTGGAAGTCATTCAGCTATCCCTTGAGACAGTAGGCACCTTTTTATTCCACTTCACATCTCTATTTATCCTTTAACTATCCACACAATAGAGATTACTTTTGCATAATACTGCAATATCTCAGAGAACACTAATTTACTTAAATTAAGAATGAACAATAGCTTTCCCAGTGCTTTAGCTATATAACTGGAAATCCAAGAATTATTCCTACAATAGTACTATAATAGGTCAAATTATAAAATGTCCTACAATGTTGCATTCCCTCTGGATATGTCAGGAGTTTTTCAAGAACCCAACTAATAATAATTTAAAATCTGCCTGGTAAACAGTTACACACTTTTTGCATTTACGTACCAATTCTTTCACAGTAACACATCTTCTGATGTTGTGAATGTTTGATATACTCTATCAGAAAATAAAACCAAATAATTATTAATCAATGAAATATTGTGCAGAATTTCAGAGAAAACATGTTGTTTCATGTTATTATTATCTCATTGTTCTATAATAAATTCAATATAGAACATAGAACATAGAACATAGAACAGTACAGCACAGAACAGGCCCTTCAGCCCACAATGTTGTGCCGACCATTGATCCTCATGTATGCACCCTCAAATTTCTGTGACCATATCTAACAACCAAATTTAAAATTTAAAAACCAAAACCAGATATAATGAAATGAAAAAATACTGAGAAAAAGAAGAAAATGTGCTCCTACTGAACTGAAAATGGGAGACCACTGACTGATTTTGTAACTCATCCTTCAAACATCCTTTGCCTTATTGATATTCTGTTGGCACAGCAAGTTAGCATATTAATATGACACATCCTGGGTCCACCCGATCTCTGTCACACTTTAAGTCCCTAATCGCATTGGGCATCTAGTTGAATCCCCTAGGATGTTCATACACATTCCTTAGCAGAAGGTTATGCAGCAGCATAGGCAGAGATCCAGGAGCAGGTCATCTGTTTACTCTCTTTGTCAAAGAATGTGCATGCATCGAAATAAGATGTAAAGAAAGAAAGAAATGTATCTAATCATCCCCTGGAGTGTGAAGTAAATTTCAATTGCCCTACATACGTGCATTCCAGTTGCCCAAAACTGCTTGTTCTTTTTGAGTTGCAATGCTTCAAAAAAAAGACTCATGATGTTTATGACAAGAGAATTACATGTGCAACAAAGGATTGTTCACATTCAGGAATGCGTCATTGCTTCCTCACAGCCCACCGTTCATATAAGGATATGTGAAGATATAATCAATTCCTAAACTTTTATTTAGGGCCAGTTGGGCTGGGTGAGATAACTACTGGTATATATCATCACAGATATAACAATCTCAGCCAGCCTAGCAGAGAGGTTTGTGCTTGTGTTTCCAAATGGTCTTTGCAGTTTGTATGGATTGATACAGCAATATATATTCCATTTTAACTGCACATAAAATGGGGTTTCCTAGCAGTTTGAGGGGGCTCTTGTGCTGGTATATGTTATTGAGCTTATTCTTCAGTTTTGTAAATATTTTGATTATAAGGCTCTAATGCCAAAATCTCTAAATTCACACTGCCGATAAATTGTTAAGTGCATACATACGTTTCAATTGCTCAAAACTACTTAAGAAACCTCTGGTCTGTTAAAGACAAAATAAGAATGAACAGTTTTGTGAGTGTGTTTGAGATAGGGAGAGAGAATGCGTGTGGGGGTAGGTGAATGCATTGAGAGTGTGTGAAACAAGAAGAGTGTGTGTAAGAGAATGAGTGAGGCAAGAGCAGTTTATGCAAGTGATCAAGGGTGAGTGTAGAAGGAGAGACAGTGCATATGAATTGAAAAGGGAGATAGTGTGTCAATCCTAAGGCTGAGTGTGCCAGACTCAGGCCCACCAACATCCTCCTTATCTATAATCAACACTTAAGCCAAAAAGCAGGCTCAGTGAGGAGCACTGAAACAGCAAGCAGTTTCCAAAACCCCACTTCTGTATGAATTCTGCTGAGCCCAGCTCAGAATATGTTCCAGTAGAAGCCACCCAAGACTTGGATTTGTTAAAGGAATATTTTAGCTCAGCTCAGGTCCTCCTCATTTTTAATGGCGATCAAGGTTTGAGACCTGGCCTTTTCTGTTGCTCTACTTTTTAACCAAAAATGTCTCTCTAGTGTTCAGATCTTCCTTTTGTCAATTTTAAATGGCCAATTTTAGTGATTAATAATTTATTTAAATTATAAATTTATTACCTTGACATTTTTTCTTGAAATTCACGGTTACTGTTGAGCCAAGCATTATCTTTCTAAAATGTACTTACTGGGATCTACCTGCCCCAACCTCCCAAATAATTGAAAGTTTAAAATGTAATCCCTTAAGAGGAAAGATTGGACAATATGATAAAAAGTAAATAGTGACTGGTGTGAGGACGATACTATCTTTTACTTGTTTATTCAATGGATGCAGGAATTGCCAGGAAGGTCAACTTTTATTGCACATCCCTAACTGCCCTTGAGAAGATGGAAGATAGTGAAGAGCTGCTTGCTAGAACTGTTGTAGTCTTTGGGGTGTTGGTATACCCTTTGTGCAGTTAAGAAGGTATTTCCAGAATTTTGTCCCAGTGACAGTGGCCACTGTGTGGGATTTGTGTGGAGTGAATGTTACATGCCACTTTTTAGTCCAAACCTGATGTTCTCCAATCTTGTGACATATATGCATGAGCTATTTCAGTATCTAAAGGGTCACAAATGGTGCTGAACACTGTGCAACTGTCAGTGAACATTCTAACTGCTGATGCAAAGAAAGTCATTAATTGAAGATAGTTAGACCCAAGACGTTACCCTGACAGTGATGTCCTGGAACCAAGCTGATCAATCTCCACAACTACAATCATTTTATTTTGTGCTAAGTGTGACTATAATCAGTGACACTTTTGCCCCTGATTTCACTGACTCGTGGTTTGCTAGGGCTCCTTGAGGCCACCCTCGGTCAAATGCAGAGATAGCAGGAATTGCAGATGCTGGAGAATCTGAGATAACAAGGTATAGACCTGGATGAACACAGCATGCCAAGCAGCATCAGACGAGCAGGAAGGCTGACGTTTTGGGCCTACATCTTGCTTCAGAAATCAGATTTCCTGCTCTTCTGACGCTGCTTGGCCTGCTGTGTTCATCCAGCTCTACACCTTGTTATCTCAGTCAAATGCAGCCTGGATGTCTAGGGCAGTTACACTCATCTCACCTCTGGACCTTAACTTTTTTGTATAAATGCTAAATGAAATCAGGATCTCAGTGGCCCTGACAGAATCTAATCTGAACATCAGTGAGCAGATTATTATTGACCCTAGTACCACTGGAAAGCACTATCAATGGCCCCTTCGATCACTTTGTCGATAATCAAGAAAAGGCTGAAGTAGCAGTAATTAATTTGATTGAAAAACACAGCAGGTCAAGCAGCATCAGAGGAGCAGGAAAGCTGACATTTCGGGCCTAGACTCTTCTTCAGAAATGGGCTTTAGAAAATGGACCCATTCCTGAAGAAAGGTGTAGGCCCAAAACATCAGCCTTCCTGCTCCTCTGATGTTGCTTGGCCTGCTGTGTTCATCCAGCTCTACACCTTGTTGCCTCACATTCTCCAGCATTGGCAGTTCCTCCTATCTCTAGTTTGATTGAATATATCCTTTTGTTTATGGACAGGTCATACTTAGACAACTTTCTATATTGCTGGGTAGATGCCACCATTGTAACTGTTCTGGAACAGCTTGGTATTAACCATAACTAATTGTGGAGCACAAGTCTTCAGTATGTTTGCTGAAAATTTATCAGGATCGATATCCTTTGCAATATTGATCATTTGTGGATATCGGATAAGGACTGGTTGCAATGCTGATGGACTTGGAATGAGGCTGAGGTGGATTATGCGCTTGACATTTCAAAGTGAAGTTGAGTAGAGATACTTTGGCTGTCTTTGGCACTGATGTGCTGGGTTCCCCCATCAATTAGGAAGGGGCTTTTTGTTTAGCCTTCACCTCCTGTTAGATATTTAATTGTCCAACACCATTCATGACTAAGCTTGGCAGTATTGCAGAGCTTAGATCTGGTCTTTTGATTTTGGGTTTGGGATTGCTTAATTCTGGCTATTGCATACTGTTTTATCATTTGAGATGAACGCACTCCTATGTTTTAGCTTCACCAAATTGATTCACCAGATCTCATTTTTAAGCATGCCTAGTTCTGCTCCTGACATGTGCTTCTGCACTCTTCATAGAACCAGAGTTGATCTCCCAGTTTGATGATTATTGGAGAATAGAGGATGTGCATGGCCATGAGGTTACAGATTGTCTCAGGTTTTAGAATAGGCTTGTAGCTTGGTTTGTGGTTGGTTGGCTCGCAGAGCTGATTCATTGCTCCACAGAAGTTTCATTACCCTGCTGTGTAACGTCATCAGTGCAGCCTCTGATAGAGCGCTGCTGTGTTTTCCCACCTGGTATTTAAACACTAGAGTACGTTGAGCTGGATTACCTCACTTCCCATTTTCCTTCGCAATGGAGTGTATATGGAGTCGAGTTCTATGTGTTTGTTGATGGCTTTCTTTGTGGAGTACTAGGCTTCTAGGAACTCCCATTCTTGTCTCTGCTTTGCTTGTCCCAGGGTCTTGGTGTTGTCCTACTCAAACTAGTTGTTCTCCTTATCCATGTGGATAGAGATGAGTGAGTATTGGTCGTGTCTTTTTGTAGCCAATTGATGTTCATGTATCCTTGTTGTTAATTTCCTTCCTGTCTTTCCAATGTAGTGCTTATCACAGTGTCTGCAGGGAATCTTGTATATGACATTGGTCCTGTCCATAGTGGGTAATGGGTCTTTGGTTCGGGTGAGCAGTTGTCGTAGAGTTGATGAGGGTTTGTGCGCAATTCTGATGCCCAGTGGTTACATATTGTGGTTGAATGTAATTTTACTGCTGTTCCAGGTGGCTGATGTCCAGTTTTGAATAGCTAGATGCATTTGCAATCTAGTGCATTTAGCCTATTTAGTAATGCCACAATCAAGTGGAAATAATCCTCATTGTGACAAAGTTATATGCATTGAAAATGATCTAATTATATTAAGTAATAACACTTTTCCAAAACCCTATTGGTTGGAAGTGAATTTTGTTTTAAAGACAGTGGTGGAGTGTTGCCATTTTTTGGCTACATGCAACTTGCTTCAAGTTTGGTGAACTTGACGTTTTCTACAATACCAGGAGAGTTTTCTCACCTTGTCTTATCAAACATGTCATTATTAATTGCCATTTGAGTCCATTGGCAAGAATTATGTCTTATTTCCACCCCGTTTTACCACACATCACTCCCAAAACAACTTGCCACTCCCTGGATATCCTAGAATTAAATTGGCACCCCTGCACCAGTGCCAGATTTACAAGATTGTTTTGCACTGGATAAGCATTGTCACTTTGGGATTCCCCCACATGATTCCTGACATTTTCCCTGGATGTGGGAAGGGGTGGAATTCTAACTTCACTTTGCAAGCTTGATCCTGGAGATCCCGCTGAATGGGGTAGTGCTCACCACCCCATTCCTTTCTCCCAACCGGCAGATCTTACAACTGCTGACCATGCCAACTTTTATGTCTTTGCTAAATGATGTGGCAAGACAGTAGTCATATGAGATTGGTATCCCTGGCAGAGGGGGCAAAGAGCAAAGAGGTAAGGTAATATAAGGCAAGGCTACCATGAGCATTCAGGTTAGGCTCAGAGTTAGTATGCACTATGACAACAAGTGAAGAGCCCAGAGATGCAACTTGACCCAAGAGCTAAGTGTGTAATCCTCAGCACACAGTGTGCCTATGTTGCAGCAGCACCACAATGACAGTTACCAAAGTTGCCTGGACTGAAACACTGAAATGTAGAAACATCCTGTCAGTGGATTGGAGATGTGCTTTGAGGGTTCTTTGAAGCTGGTACATATCAGATGCCAATGTCTGTGGATGTGTGGTGTGTAAAGCAGAATCCACAGAGAGTGCCTGAGATGTTGCCGCTTCACATCAGACATGGAGGTTTTTCATAGCAAGTGGTGAGTGGAACCTGCCAAGACTGTATTTTGATTTCCATTTTGAGATTTCCTGATGGCTAGTTTACAAGTTTGGTAAGATTGCAACCTATGCTGAATTAAATTGTTAACAACCCAATTAACAAGCAATAAAGTGCATCAATCGTGAACTTGCTGATCCCTGCCAAGAATTTCTCTACGATGATTGAACAAAGCAGGGAGGTTGTGGTGAGATAATTTCCACATCAAGATGACCATCTCATCCATTTCATCTACCCATCTCACCATTGATTACTTTGCTCAGAGCCTGAAAAGATTCTGGGCAATGTTTGTGTATACTACTCTCTATACATACAACAGATCCAAGTTGTGGAATGACTAAGTCAGTTGTTATTGGACTAATAGAAATAGAGGGAGAAAAGCAGACAACTTTCATTCTGGCTACTGGTTTATGTCCCTGTTCTGTGTGCCTCTGCATCTGTCCACAGAACTAATAGTGCAGTTCTAGTGCTGTCTAGAACTAGGCCTGTTATCCCAAAGTAAAAGGGATGTGATTGTCACCAGTGTATATTGTGCAGTCTATAAAATAATCTTGGAGTGGAAAGGGAACACTGTAGGACCATCATTTGCACTGAATATATTCAACAAATTTATTGTTTTGGGGAATACAAAAAACATTTGACATGATTGATTTTGAGTTGCTGGAAAGAACAAACAACTACCTAGAATACACCTCCTTCCACCCACCTTCCTGCAAAAATGTCATCCTCCATTCCCAATTCCTTCACCTCCACCACATCTGGTCCCAGGATGAGGCATTCCACTCCCGAACATCTCAGATGCTCTTGTTTTTCAAGGACCACAACTTCACCCCCCCAGTGGTTGAGAACACCCTTGACCATGTCTCCTGCATTTCCCGCAACTCATCCCTCAGATCCACTCCCTGAAATAACAACCAAAACAGAACTCCCCTCATCCTCACGCACCACAACCTCCAGATCCAACGCATCATCCTCCAACACTTTGACCATCTGCAATCTGACCCCACTACAAAAGACATTTTTCCCTCCACACTCTTATCTGCTTTCTGGAGGAACCACTCACTCCAAGGCTCCCTTGTCTGCTCCACACTCCCCTCTAGCCCTACCACACCCGACACTTTTCCCTGCAACCACAGGAAGTCCTACACCTGCCCCATACACCACTCTCCCTTACCCCCATCCCAGGCCCCAAGAAGACTTTCCACATCAAGCGGATGTTCAACTGCACATCTGCCAATGTGGTATACTGCATCCACTCCACCCGTTGTGTCCTCCTCTATTATCGGGGAAACCAAGCAGAGGCCTGGGGACCACTTTGTGAAACACCTATGTTGGGTTCGCACTAAACAACTGCACCTCCCAGTCACGAACCATTTCAACTCCCCCTCCCATTCCTCAGATGACACGTCCATCCTGGGCCTCCTGCAGTGCCACAACGATGCTACCCGAAGGTTGCAGGAACAGCATGTCAGATTCCACTTGAGAACCCTGCGACCCAATAGTATCAATGTGGACGTCACAAGCTTCAAAATCTCCCCTCCCCCTACTGCACCCCAAAACTAGTCCAGCTCATCCTCGCCTCCATAACCTCTCCTTCTTTCCACATATCCCCTCCTCGCACCTCAAGGCCCACCCCTATCTCCTACTTACTAGCCTCATCCTGACCCCTTGACCTGTCCATCCTCCCTGGACTGACCTATCGCCCCCCTAATTCCCCACCTGCACTCATCTTTGCTGGCTCCATCCCTGCCTCTTTGACCTGTCTTTCTCCTCTACCCATCTTCTATCTGCCTCCTCTCTCTCCCTATTTATTTCAGAACCCCCTTCACCTCACCCATTTCTGAAGAAGGGCATCAGCCCAAAATGTCAGCTTTCCTGCTCCTCTGATGCTCTTGGCCTGCTGTGTTCATCTAGCCCTACACCTTCTTCTCTCAGATTCTCCAGCATCTGCATTTCCTACTAGCTCCAAAATATAATTCAGTTGATTTTCAAAATCACTTTCTACACTTGATTCTATGTTTCTTTAAAGCAATAAATCAAAAATTTGCATTCAGTGACTAGAAGACCCTAAACACAAGTCAAATTACATTTGAGGAACCTATTTGTCCTGCAAAAAGGAGATGACTGGAAAGCAAAATGGAAGACAGCAAAGAAACAACAAATCAAGATAAACTGCAGTGGGAAGTCAATATATTCTTCCCACTGGGAATTCCATTATATGGGACGCCAGCTGTTGTAAGCTGAAGCAGTTTTTGAAACCATTATGTGTTAATTTTTGTAAGTGTGCTTAGAGATTCACATGGAGCTAGTCTTCGTAACCAAAACTGTTTATGATATTATGTAAATTATATACAGATTAGGAGAAATGACAATCTCAAGTTAAACCCTTCAATATATTGAATGTCACATGGCTTGACATGTCTTCCTGTGATTTTATCAGCTATTCCATGACGACTGCTACCTTAGACTACACCTCACTCCAAGTATTCATCTTTAAAATTTAACACTTTCCCATCATTAAATTCTCTGCATTTTCATGACATTAATATGTTTACATTTATTTTCATTGTTAACATGTATTTCATTGGACCACAATGTTCCCTGTGGCAAGGATTTAATATTGACTATGTGCTTGGCCCTCCTGGCAAGTGGGTAGCACTGGTTCTGGTTGTTGTTCCTTCTCAGGAGTGAAGGTAAACAATAGCTGCTCCTTTTTATCTGGGCAAGTGCCCTATAGAGGAATGTCATGCCAGTGGAATGAACCATTAACCCTTATTTGTTGTCTCGCTGATCGTGCCTGATCTTCTTCCACATCAGCTTTAGGATAGAATGGCCATTGTTTCAGTTCTCTGCCAAGAGTGGTTGAGGGCCCTCTTCAAGCGCCCCTAGTGGTGTGTTATATGTCATTTCCTCAGCAGAATTGCTCTTTGGAGTGCCCTGTCCTGCAGGATATTCCAGTGATGTTAGGGTTACATCTGCCACCTTCTGTGGTGCGATGAATTCCCTCAACCTGCACCCTGATTGACTGACAGGTTATTCTGCTCATTTGTGAACAGGTATTTCCCTTGAACTCCTTGGGGAATAAATGATACAGGTCTGAGGCTTGATATCCTGGGTACTCTCTTCAATTATTTCCCCTATCATCGGTTGTCATGGTCTTCCTGTGTTAAGGACTCTTGATTGCTGCAAGAATTCCGAATTTTGTTCATCTTGTCAGGATCATCAGAGGTCATATTGCAGTTGCTTTCAGGGATGCAGTGCCTTTCAAGGGGATTTTCGAGGCCTCAGTTTTCTTTGTTCTATTGTACAAAAGCAGTTTCTTTTGGGTTTCTCCTTCGGGCTCAGTCTTTGTCATCATCCCAGTTTGCTCCTTACTTTCCCTACAGATCAGTACCCTCAGGAAGTCCATATTTGGGCCATTACCTGAATTGCAGTTGGCTGCTCTTGTCAATTTTATATTAATGATCAGTTTTTGCAGATGCCACCGCCTACCTAGATGCAGTGGTTTTGAGCATTTAAGATTCTGTGTGGACTGATAGGGTCTCATCACAGCACCCTAATCCCCAACTACTCCCTCTTCCCCTCCTCCTACCACGATGATTTGGTCTCAGATCAGTTTTGCCCATGAGGAGTAGTTACATTTGTTGACAAGTGGTATAAGTTATTCACAAATGAATCCAGGCTTTCTTCTGGTTTCTGGTTGTACTAGCCCAAAAGCATTGCTAGCTGCTGGATACTGTATATCCTGTGGTCTGTCAGTTTTGCCTATCACAGGGCCTGCCCCGCTCTGCGCTCTGCCAATCCCACTCTTTAGCAAAGAGTGCCTGCCTTGAGGTTTAGCTTACAGCTGAAGTCTGTTCCACATTTACTGATTTCTTCCCTCATTAATCATTGGTTTTCACCTGTACGTGAGGCTTCCTTTTAACTCTTTTTACCCAAACAGCACTTTTCTCTCTCTTTCGTTGTACTGTGCAGCTGTTTAGCCCTCTTATACTACTTCAGCATCAGAATGCGATTTCTCTGCTGCTCCTTTTCCTCCCAAATTGTTGTGTCAGTTTTTGGTGCCACCAAGTGCCATTCCAACTGCTCCAAGGAGAGTTTCTTTTACAGTTTCACTGCAGTCACCATACTTAAGAGATAGTGTTATATTAAAAATGAATAGAGAGTAGGTCTTAGTAACTAAAACTGTTTATTCAATATTATACATTACATACAGAGCAAGAAAAGGTCCCTGTGTGATTTTCTAGGACTAAGATGCTCTTCACACTAAATGTCACATGACCAGACATCGCTTCCTATGCTGTCATCAGCTTTCTTACTGTCAGTTGTCACCTAATTCAACACGAACTAGCAAAGGAGCTATCAATCTATCTACATAACAAGTTAAAAACCTAATGAAATGTGAGACTTTAAATGAGAGGCACTAATTATGTCACGAGTGAAAAAAGGAAAATCCACAGTTAGAGTTTGGGGTGTCCAAAAGGAATCTTTCACAATATTTTCCCAAGTTGACTTCTTGTTTATTTCTTCATTTTTACCTGTTCTAGAAAATATACTTGGCTACATGGATGGGGATGCTGATGTGTCCACTCTGACATTATGCCACAATAGATATATTCTAGTCCTATATGCTCTTTTTGTATCTTTGTTGAATAATTGATACATGTACAAATGTTCTATTATTTTGGTTGTTCTTAAAGTCTAATCACATCATGAAAAAGAAAATATTCAGTTCAACATTTTATCTCAGGTATAAGTTGCTGTTGGCTTCTTGGAAATGTGTATTTATAAGCAACATAACCCAAGGCTTTTAGAAATAGACACTCTTCAAAGAAAATAAATAAGTCACTGAACCAGAGAATTTTAGATAATTGAGAATTCCAGATTGTTTCCTTTGTTCATTCACAGGATGAGGGCATCACTGACCAGGTGGCATTTATTGCCCATCCCCAATTGCCTAGAGGGCAGTTTAGAGTCAACCACATTGCTGTGGGTCTGGAGTCACATGTAGGCCAGGCCAGGTAAGGATGGCAGTTTCCTTCCCTGAACGACATTATTGAACCAAGATAACAAAGTGTGAAGCTGGATGAACACAGCAGGCCAAGCAGCACCTCAGGAGCACAAAAGCTGACGTTTCAGGCCTAGACCCTTCATTAGAAAAAGGGGATGGGGAGGGGGTTCTGGAATAAATAGGGAGAGAGGGGGAGACGGACCGAAGATGGAGAGAAAAGAAGATAGGTGGAGAGGAGAGTATAGGTGGGGAGGTAGGGAGGGGATAGGTCAGTCCGGGGAAGACGGACAGGTCAAGGAGGCAGGATGTGGTAGTAGGTAGGAAATGAAGGTGCGGCTTGAGATGGGAGGAAGGGATGGGTGAGAGGAAGAACAGCTTAGGGAAATGGAGACAGGCTGGGCTGGTTTTGGGATGCAGTGGTGGGGGGGGGGGGGATGAGCTGAGCTGGTTTTGGGATGCAGTCGGGGAAGGGGAGATTTTGAAGCTTGTGAAGTCCACATTGATACCATTGGGCTGCAGGGTTCCCAAGCTGAATATGAGTTGCTGTTCTTGCAACCTTCGGGTGGCATCATTGTGGCACTGCAGGAGGCCCATGATGGATATGTCATCTGAGGAATGGGAGGGGGAGTTAAAATGGTTCACAACTGGGAGGTGCAGTTGTTTATTGCGAACCGAGCGGAGGTGTTCTACAAAGCGGTCCCCAAGCCTCCGCTTGGTTTCCCCAATGTAGAGGAAGTCACGCCGGGTACAATGGATACAGTATACCACATTGGCAGATGTGCAGGTGAACATCTGCTTAATATGGAAGGTCATCTTGGGGCCTGGGATGGGGGTGAGGGAGGAGGTGTGGGGGTAAGAGTAGCACTTCCTGCGGTTGCAGGAGAAGGTGCTGGGTGTGGTGGGGTTGGAGGGCAGTGTGGAGCAGACAAGGGAGTCGCAGAGAGAGTGGTCTCTCCGGAAAGCAGACAAGGGTGGGGATGGAAAAATGTCTTGGGTGGTGGGGTCGGCTTGTAGATGGCGGAAGTGTCTGAGGATGATGCGTTGTATCCGGAGGTTGGTGGGGTGGTATGTGAGAATGAGGGGGATCCTCTTGGGGTGGTTGTGGCGGGGGCGGGGTGTGAGGGATGTGTTGCGGGAAATGCGGGAGACGCGGTCAACAGCGTTCTCGACACTGCGGGGGGAAAGTTGCGGTCCTTGAAGAACTTGGACATCTGGGAAGTGCGGGAGTGGAATGCCTCATCCTGGGAGCAGATGCGGCGGAAGCAGAGGAATTGGGAATAGGGGACGGAATTTTTGCAGGAGGGTGGGTGGGAGGAGGTGTATTCTAGGATTTTTCCAACAATCGACAATAGATTCACAGCCATCATTGGACTCGTAATTCCAGATATTTATTGAATTCAAATTCCACCACCCGCCATGCAAACTCGGGTCCCCAGATGTTGTCTGGTGTCTGGATTAACAGTCCTGTGATAGCACCACAAGGCCATCGCCTCTCCTGTTTATTGCCCTAAAGAAAGATACATTTTAGCCTATTGTATTTTCAAGGCATTCTAATGTGCTCCTCTGCTGCTGCCTGGCCTGCTGTGCTCCACCAGCTCCACAGTGCATTATCTCTGACTCCAGTGCTGAGCGTTCTTACTATGTCTAATTCTAATATGCTTAATCATTTTAGATGTGTTGTCAGTGTTTACAAAGCCTAACACAGCACCCCATAAGAAAGTCCCACAAGCAATAAATGAGTAAGACCAGCTACTGATTTTAACGTCAGTTATAGGGGATCCCTGACATCCAGAAATATTGGCACCATAAAGCACACTGAGCAGCCGATTAGATTAGAATTTGAAAAAGTACTATACTGAAAAGTAAAAACCACTGATTACTATTCATATGTTTCATTGTTTTACAGAGAGGGAAAATACAAGTAGACATAGAGATTGGTTCAAAGTAGAATCTGAAATATCATAAAGGAACTTTAATCATGGAATTCAAGAAATAATACGCTAGGCTTCTAAGATGTTTTGATCAGACTGGCTGATTGGAAGTGTGACTTCGAAGTTTGTTTAAATCTCAATCACACTCATCCAAGAACGCTTAACTTTTTCTAATTTTATTTTATGGTGAGAATAGTGTACAATAAATTGAAGTTCATTTCAAATCACTATTTTCTCAGTTGACTGATGTTGCAATGATCGCAACTGCACGACTTGTGAAGGACAAGGTCTCTCCAACAGCAATTTTCAGATTTCCACATTTAGCTGAGCACATGGAGATTCTGTTGGTTTCAGACAGGCACTCACACTTTGCTGCCATTACCACTGCAAGTCCAGGCCAATACTTTGAGTGCAACACTTCTGTTGATTTGCGTATTGAGTAAATATGAAAGCATTCTCTTTAAGTGAAGTGGAGCAGAATGTTTAGGAATTATTTAATGTGTAGGCATGCAATCGAATTCAGCCCCTAATTTTATGATTTGCCTTTTATATATACAGCAAACACAAAGATGTTGGCATTCATATTTTTAATGAAAATGGCCAAAGTAAGCTTTTCATACAGTCATTATATTTTCATTTATAGTGATACTGCAGCACCTCCTCTTGGGAGGAGTGAGTAATTGCAGTGCATTTAGTTTACATAGGCAGTTTACATTTTAAATGGAATTTAGGAAAAATCAGACAGGAATTTCATGAACAAAATAAGTGAATGAAAAATAGTTTAAGATCTCAATTATTCGAGATGATAATTTACATTAGACAAGTAACCCAGCAAATATGGAAGAAAAGATCAGGCAATGTATTGAGTATTGCTAAAAAATGACACATTTTGTCAAAGCCTTTTGTCGTGCACTCCTCAGGATGGTTTGCATGAGTACCAATTCATGGGGAAAGTAAGCATTTATGCTGTATGAGAAGACGCTATTGATTGGTTACCAAGTCAACTCTAATTTTAGAGAGGATGATTAGATTCCGTACAGTGTGGAAACAGGCCCTTCAGCCCAACAAGGCCACACCACCCCTTGGAGCATCGCACCCAGACTCATCGCCCTATAACCCACACACCCCTGAATATTATGGGCAATTTAGCATGGCCAATCCACCTAGCCTGCACATCTTTGGACTGTGGGAGGAAACCGGAGCACCCGGAGGAAACCCACGCAGACACAGGGAGAATGTGCAAACTCCGCACAGATGGTTACCCGAGGGTGGAATTGAACCTGGGTCCCTGGTGCTGTGAGGCAGCAGTACTAACCACTGAGCCACCATGCCACCCCAACTGTCATGGAGAATGCACCAATTAATGATGAGTGACAGAAAATAGCCAGCCTTTACTTAAATTTTAAACCAGGCAGGGTAGCCAGGGCATGGCCTTGAGAAATGAACCACTCAATGGCAGTGACTGGTTTTGTTGAATTAAAATAGGTTCATTTCAAGAACAGGGCCCTAAGCATTTCATATATGTAGCTTCCAGTACACACAAAATGCATTATACTATGAATCCAACTAATAATCTTAAATTTATTATCAGCATAATTCTTTGAATACTCAGATTATCCAGAAAGTGCTGCCCAATTGCAGAAGCACAACTAATTTTGAATATTGTGTTGTGAGTTTTGTAAGCACAGGCAGGCTGGATACAATCAGTACTTTAGTTCTTGCAAACAGCTGAAGAGGTGCGCTGTTGACGCGATCCACCACACTTTGGGACATATGCCATATTTAAATTCGTGGACCACAGCATTCATTGATGTAAAAGGCAGAATGACTTGGTGACAACATCCTGTTAATAGTGAACATCACCACCCTTCTGCTGCAGAGTAACTGTGAGTTGCTTACATTTTTAAGTTGCCTTACCCTTTTCAGGGCAATCTGAGGTTGACTGGGCTCTCTTCTGGACCAAGAGGGATCACCTTAGCACTTTTCATGAGTTTGTGCAATGTACAGCAATAAGTGATCGAATTAGGATAATTATTATCCCTTAGGATGGCTGCGATGCATTCTATTTCAGCATCACATTTGCAGGGTGAACTCATGTCTTGGGCCCTATTTATAAGGTTGACAATAAGGTCAGGCATATTTGATTTGATTTAATTTATTATTACTGCCTTACTTACCGAGATACAGTGAAAAGTACTGTTTTGAGTGCTAACCAGACAAATCACACCTTACACAAGTACATCAAGGTAATACAACAGAATAAAAAATATAGTGTTACAACTAAAGAGAAGATGCAGAGAAAAATCAACTCTAATATATGAGAGGTCCTCTCATAAGTCTGACAAATTGGGAAGAAGTTGTTCTTAAATTTGTTGGTATGTGTGTTCAAAATTTTGTATCTTCTGCCCAATCGAAGAGGGTGGAAGAGAGTGTAACTAGGGTGAGAGGAGTTGATAATCATGTTCGTTGCTTTCCTGATGCAGCAGGAAGTGTAGACAGAGACAATGGAAGAAAGACTAGCTTTCATAATGGACTGGGCTGCTTTCACAACTCTGTAGCTTCTTGAAGTCTTGGGTAGAGTGGTTGCTATACCAACCTGGATGTATTTGGATATGGCACAAGGCCATAAGACCATAACACCATAAGACATAGGAGTGGAAGTAAGGCCATTCGGCCCATCAAGTCCACTCCACCATTTAAATCATGGCTGATGGGCATTTCAACAACACTTCCCTGCACTCTCCCCGTAGCCCTTGATTCCTTTTGAGATGCACAGTGACAAAAGTAAGTAAGTTTGTAATGGACAGTAATAGAGAAGCCCCTGGCTGTTTTCTCAACTGGGGCATCAAGGAAAAAGAGCACACTTAACTCTGCCATTTCAAAAATGAATGTCAGCGCAGCATGGGGCCCATTAAGATATGCCAAGAAATTCTCACATGTAACTGTGGATTCCAATGAAACAAATATATCATAAAAATATTAGAAATATACAAGGGATAGGAAATTAGACATTGTTGCATTAAAGATATGTTTTTCATGGAATCCAGCAAAGATGTTCACAATACTGCAGCTGACAATCATTCACTCATTAATTTCTCAGGACACAACTTGACCAATCCATGTCTAAAAGCCCAGTTAAAAATTGAAACAAAGCCTGGCTGTTATCTAGCATGTATCATTACTTGTGATCAGAGATAATGGGAACTGCAGATGCTGCAGAATCCAAGATAACAAAGTGTGGGGCTGGATGAACACAGCAGGCCAAGCAGCATCTCAGGAGCACAAAAGCTGATGTTTCGGGCCTGGACTCTTCATCAGAGAGGGGGATGGGGAGAGGATTCTGAAATAAATAGGGAGAGAGGGGGAGGCGGACTGAAGATGGATAGAGAAGAAGATAGATGCAGAGGGGAGTATGGGTGGGGAGGTGGGGAGGGGATAGATCAGTCTGGGGAGGACGGACAGGTCAAGGGGGCGGGATGAGGTTAATAGGTAGGAAATGGAGGTGTGGCTTGAGATGGGAATAGGTTAGAGGAAGAACAGGTTAGGAAGGCGGGGATGAGCTGGGCTGATTTGGGGATGCAGTGGGGGGGAGGGGAGATTTTGAAGCTGGTGAAATCTGCATTGATAACATTGGGCTGCAGGGTTCCCAAGTGGAATATGAGTTGCTGTTCCTGCAACCTATGTGTGGCATCATTATGACACTGCAGGAGGCCCAGGATGGTTTATTTCAGAATCCTCTCCCCATCCCCCTTTTCTGCTAAAGGGTCCAGGCCCGAAACATTAGCTTTTGTGCTCCTAAGATGCTGCTTGGCCTGCTGTGTTCATCCAGCCCCACACTTTGTTATCTTGTATCATTAATTGCTATATTTTCCATGGTAATACTCTACCAATCAGATTCCACTTGCTGAACAGTCAGCACACTCCCCTCATGCAGTTTGTTATCTCCCTGAATCGGCATTCTTGTTAATTGTCCTGATCAGGGCAAGACAAAAAACTTTAACAATATGTCTCTTTTCGCAACAATATTAAAATAAAGGGGTTGAAGAGGATATTCACTGTGTCGATTCTGGAATTGAGTGGGTTAGGTTATGAGAAGTGATTGAGTAGACTGGGACAAAACTTATTGGAATTTTGTGGAATATGGTCGGGGGGTAGGCCGAGGGTTCTTATCAAAACATATAAAATTATGAAGGGAATAGATAAGATAGAGGCAGAGAGGTTGTTTCCCCTGGCGGGTGAAACTAGAACTAGAGGGTATAGCCTCAAAATAAGGGGAGTAGATTTAGGACTGATTTGAGGAAGAACTTCTTCACTCAAAGGGTTCTGAATCTGTGGAATTCCTGGCCCAGTAAAGCAGTTGAGGCTATCTTGTTAGATGCTTTTTAAGGCAAAGATAGATTTTTGAACAGTAAAGGAATTAATGGTTATGGTGAGCGAGCAGGTAAGTGGAGCTGAGTCCATGATAAGATCAGGAACTATCTTATTAAACAGCACAGCAGCCTTAATGGGCCTGATGGTCTACTCCTGCTCTTATTTCTAATGTTTTTATGTTCTTCTGAAAACTGCTACCGAATGATAATGAAGTGAAAAAGGATCTGTTAAAATACTGTTGATTCTGTAGTCTGTTGGTTTAGAAGATCAAATGCACCCTAAAATAGAGAGGGTAAGAGTGAAATGGTGCCCGGTAGCGGCATGATTTGCATCATGAACTGCTTATTTTGTCTTGCCTTCACCAATAGTACATTTTCAGTTTAGTAGTTGTGCATTGTCTATCCCTCTACGTTGATGGCTTTGGCAACCATTCAGTGCCTGAGAAAGCAGTAGACTGTGATTATATTTCTTGATCGACACTTTTCAATTAAATTACGTTAAGGAATTTAAATATTTCACTTCGAGCTTCTTAACATTTCCACCTTTTTTGTGTGTGTTTTCTTATCATCACTGGAAGAAGGATGGTTGTTAACTCAGAATAGACTGTGGTGTTAATTTTATGTCGTTTCCTGTTTTCATGTTTCTGTGTTTATGAAACAACTTGTGGTATTACAAAATAAGCTGCTGTTCAAATTAAGCAGCAACTGACTAGAAATAAGTGCTACAACAATATATATTGAAATCACGAAATAGATTTTATCTTTTTATGAGTACACTCCTAATTACCACAAGCGTACAAGCAAATTTTAATTCATTTTGCAACCACGAACTGTAAAAGCTCCAACATAATTTTATTTACATTACCATATTATTTTGCTCAAATTTATCAATGTGTGATTACAATGCACCAATGGCACACCTAAAACTGGTTATCAAGCTTTCAATCCTAATTGAAAGGAGCAAAGATCAAGTGCTAGGGAATAGAATTACATGTATTTCTTGCCATAAAGATGCATAATAATCAGTTAATACAGAAGCACTCTGATTGGAGTAGTCACATTATTGTGTTTCTCTACAAAACTGGTAGCTACAATATGTCAAAGGGCTCCATTTGACCCATTGTGCCAACTAGCTGTTCAACCAGAGCTAACTATTCCATTCAAATTTTTCTGCCTTTTTCCAGTCTGCATTTACATTTTTCATATTCAATAATTATCCAATATCTTTTTCAGCATGTTATTGATGCAATCATAAAAAGCATTTCAAATTCTAATTGCCTCTGTGAAAAAAACCTTGAGACTTTTCTATCTGTGTCTAGTGATAATTCTGTGTCTGGATTCTGTTGTTATAGAATTGGTAACTAGCAGAAACAATAGTTCTACTGTTTAGCTTCTCAAACTTTTCATCAAGGTAGAAAACCTTCTGATATGATTCAGAATTTGTGCTGCAAGTTTCAAGAGTCACATCAAAGACTTGAGTGGCACAGAATACAGACTGCATCCACTGCTTCTTTCCTGTTGGAAAATATTGATTTTTTGTTTGAACTGCATAAAACACAATAAAAAAAAAAATTGGTTGCTGGATCTAACAGTAAATAGCTCATTGTCAGGTTATTTTTTTGTTTTGGTCAGTTGGATCTCTGTTATGCAAGCAATTGGCCATTTTGTAGAGGAGTTTCAAAACTAGGCTTGTTGAACATTCACTGTCAATATGCAGTTGTACACTGTCTTTCCAAAAGAACACATTTCACATCGCCAATTCCATGGAGCTTTACACAGATTGTTAAGAGGCAAGGCTTAGGGAATCCCAAACTTTTACAGGTGTGCACCTGAAGTTTAGCCAGTGTAACATACGAGCAGAAAGCATAGATAAGCTTTTTGATGCTTAGCAGGCAAACACTGTCCTGCCTATTAGAATGCTTTGTCTGTATTACTTGGAAACAACCTAGTAGAATGTTGAATTATGAGCAGTAGTAGTATTATGTAGTATTAGGAGTAGTGTTATGCATCTGCTTGACTCAGTTTGTGAAATGAAGACTCTATTTCAATCTACTTTTGCTAATGATGACATCTTGATTCTGTTGGCTTCCTCACTTTGTTGAGAAGGAAATTGGAGACAAACACCTGATTTATTGTTAGATATTGGTAATTAAGGTTTACTACATAGCCACTGCTCAAAGAGTTTCATTTCATTAATAGTCAACAATTCTATCAAAGAAACAGTCTTCAGGCAAGGTGTGAGACCTCAGCGGTTCACAAATGGGAATGAATGGCTTGGCTCTAGGATAGTTGTTTGGGACGAGGTAGTCAGATTGAATTATGCTGATGTTTAGAATAATAATAAGTTTGTTTAAATGGAGCACAACAGCAGAATTACAAGGTGCAGAGGGATCTAGGTGTTCTAGTGTGTGACTCTCAAGGAGCTAGAGTGCAGATACAACAAGTTATTTAAGAAGGCTAATAGAATACAATCTGCTCAAAACATCAGAAGACTCAAAGGTGTACAGAATGTGCAAGTTTAAACTTAAAAATGAAATTAGGAGAGAAAAAGGGGCATGAAAGAATAAGGCAATCCAAATAAAGAAAACTCCTAAAATATTTTACAAGTACATGAAGAGGAAAAGAATAACTCAAGCAAGGGTGGCTTCCATTAAAGACTACAGCATTTACTTGTGCGAGGAATGAGAGGATATGGGTAGCATTCTGAATGAATATATTCTGTCAGTGTTCACTAGTGAGATTGGATAATGTGAGTATAGAAATCAGGTAGAAGGACTGTAATATAATTAAAGTAATTAGCATGTACAGAAATGAGTTTCTCTGTGGTCTGACAGACTTAATATGAGATACACCTACAGGGCCAGATGAAATGTATCCCAGGTTTTTGAGAGAAGCTACAGAGAAAATAGCAGGGGCACTTTCAAAAGTGTTCAATTCCGCAGGAGAGGTGCCAAAGGAGTACTGGACAGCCAAGGTGGTACAGTTATTCAAGAAAGAAGCTAGAGATAAAACCTCATGAAAATGTATTGGAATGTACACTTGCAATGTCAAGGCATACAAGGCTATGGGCCAAGTGCTGTAAAACAGGATTGAAGTTTATAAGATTTTGAATAGTCTTGACTAGATGGACATGGCAAGAATGGTCATTTTTGCAGGTGACTCCATAACCAAACCACACTGATCCAAAAGGACAACTTTCAATTTCAATACTATGTCCTGAAACAACAACACCTAATTTTAAATCACAGATGAAGGTTTTTTTTCCACTCCATGCGTTGTGTGATTTTGGAAAAGCCCTGTCCTCGTTAAATGAGGGAATCAAAGGTTGTTGGAGTTAGATGGGTACCTGGAATTCACCACACAAAATATCCGTTAACCCAAGTTTATCAGAAACTCATGAAGTTGAGCAGTATTTTAGAACAGTATTGGAACTGAGCAAAATCCCTGATGGAATGCTGCGTCAGTAGTGTTTGGGGTGTCTGAGCAATTGGGGTCTACAATTTAGGATCAATTCAAGGAACTAGGAACGCTAATGTAGGCAAGAATCAGGTAGTATACAAGGACTTGATTGACTCAGCATTGTCAGTTGAATTTGATAAAATTAATGAATCAAGGAGGAACCACAACCGTAATTCTTTCATCTTAACGCTTTCCTCATAATTTGCATAATTTCATAAATAAGGTGGCAATAATAAACAACAATATGGAGAAACATTATGGTTTATTCTGATGTGGAATGCAAGGTGGAGAGATTCCTGAAAGCTGGTAGCAAAAGCAAAGAGATGACTTAACATTGTCCATAAAATGGACATGTATGGAAAGGCTGAGGGTCTTGAGGCTGTTTTCATTAGAGAGAAGAAGGTTGAGAGGTGACTTAATTGAAACATATAAAATAATCAGAGGGTTAGATAGGGTGGATAGGGAGAGCCTTTTTCCTAGGATGGCGACGGCAAGCACGAGGGGGTATAGCTTTAAATTGAGGGGTGAAAGATATAGGACAGATGTCAGAGGTGGTTTCTTTACTCAGAGAATAGTAAGGGAATGGAAAGCTTTGCCTGCAACGGTAGTAGATTCGCCAACTTTAGGTACATTTAGGTTGTCACTGGATAAGCATATGGACGTACATGGAATAGTGTAGGTTAGATGGGCTTGAGGTCGGTATGACAGGTCAGCACAACATCAAGGGCCGAAGGGGCTGTATTGTGCTGTAATGTTCTATGTTCTATGTAACCTAAAGTGGTCTGATTTGGAGTTGAGCATGGATCAGATCAAAAATATTGGGATGTTCCCAAACAGGATTTGTTTGAGTAGAAAGTGAGGAGTGTATGTCAAGGAAATTTTATGGGAATCGGGTGTCAGGGATGGTCACTTTCCTGTGAGGGACAAAACAAAAATTTCCATTCCTGACAGGACATCATCAAATTGAAATATTGCTTGTTTCTCCTGCAGCAAATGCTGTCTGACTTGTATCTTCTGGTGTGGCTTCAGAAGATATTTCCTTTGATTGTTTGGGTTGTTTTGCATTGAGTAGAAGAATTGCCCTGCAAAGGCTTAGGAGTTAAGTTGGACCCAAGAATAAAGGCCCGAAATTTGGAAACCAGTCACTGAAGTTTATGTACTGATGTTTCTGATCCTGGCCAGTGTGATGGTGCTATTGAGGCACACTCAGCAGTTTAATCGTCGTATGAACAAGAATCCTCAACCAAACTCCTTTTCACGGCACATACAGAGGGCCATCAGAGGATGCATTGCTCACCCACGTCCCACAGCTTTGAGAACAGAAACCACGGCACAAGCATCCATTAATGACAAACATGACATTGTTGTGCCCTTAAATGAATTATGTGTCAAACCCCTTCATCATTAATGATTGTAACATTGAGGTAGCCAATACAAAGTGCTACAGAATAAGTAAGGCCAAAAATTTTTTTAAAAGCCATACACATAAAACAAGTAGGACAGCTATAATGTGAGATACTTGTGAACGTCATGAACCGGTTCTGGAGCTTAAAACAGATGAGATCTTGGACAACATGCTTGTGCAAACTGATGGATGCTTATTGGCTATTTTCATGATGTACAAAGGCATTGTGGACTGAAACCACTAGAGCCTACTTCTATGAGGTCGCGGACCCATGTGACTTGACATTATCTGGCATCCCTGGGCTTGCATGCAATCTTTGTTTCCTCATAAATTATCACCTTTTCTCTTACGCCCCATTCATCCTGATGTGTTGGCAAATTCCACAGCTAAAATAAAGGATGGTACTTACTCATTGAATCCTAGCAGTAGTAGTGGACCATTCATACTGACTCTACCATTCAACATTATCATGGATGATCATGGGGTCTATGATTCCATAATTCTCTGTAGCGCAGAAAACAGCCATTTGGCCCATTGAGCCTGTATCAATCGTCCGAAGAGCATCGCACTGAGACCCACCCCCACCCTCAATGTCATAACCCACATGGGGTTTTTACTATGGCCTGCACATCCCTGGACATTATGAGTAATTTATCATGGCCAACCCACCTAACCTGCACATCTTTGAACTGCGGAAGGAAATCCGTGCAACTGGAGGAAACCCACAGACATGTGGAGATTGTGCAAACTCCATACAGACAGTTCCTGCGGCTGAAATTGATCCCAGGTCTTTGGCACTGTGCGGCAGCAATGCTAACACACTCTCTCAATTCCACTATCCCACCTTCTTTCCATACTCATTTGGTCATAGACTCATAGAGCCTTACAGCATAGAAGCAGAACCACTGGTCCAACTCATCCATGCTGACTATGTTATCCCAACTAAACTAGTCCCATTTATTTGCATTTGGCTCATATCCCTCTAAACCTTTGCTCTTCATGTAACTGTTCAAGTGTTTTTTAAATGTAATTGTACCTGTCTCTACCACTTCTTCTCGTAGCTCATTCCACAAAAGAACCATCGTCTGTGTGTAAAATTTGCCTCTCAGGTTCCTTTTAAATATTTCCCCTTTAAGATATAACCTATGTCCTCTAGTTTTGAACTCCCATACCTTTGGAAAAAGAACTTACTTATTAACCTTATCTGTGCTCGTCATGATTTTATAAACCTTTACAAGATCATCCCTCAGCCTCCAATGCTCTAAGGAAAACAATCTCAGCTTCTCCTTACAACACAATCACAGCAATACCCTCGTAAATTTTTTTCTGTACCTTTCTAGTGTAACAACATCTTTTGTATAGCAGGGCAACAAGAATTGCACACAGGATTCTAAAAGTGGCCTCACCAATGTGCTGGGGAGATAGTAGGAACTGCCAATGCTGGAGAATCTGAGATAACACAGTGTGAAGCTGGATGAACACAGCAGACCAAGCAGCGTCAGAGGAGCAGGAAAGCTTGACATTTCAGGTCGGGACCCTTCTTCAGAAATGTGCTATACAGCTGCAACTTGACACCCTAACTCCTAAACTCAATGCTCTGACCAATGAAAGCAAGCGTGCCAAATCTTTCTTCACCACCCTGTCTACCTGCAATGTCACTTTCAGGGAACTATGCACTGCTTGGTCCCTCTGTCAACAACAGTACCCAGAGCCTTACAATTATCTGTGTATGTCCTACCCTTGTTTGCCTTACCAAAATGCCACAACTCACATTTATCTAAATTAAACTTCATCTGCTATTTCTTGACTCATTGACCCAGATGATTAACTTGGTTAATTTTCTTCACAGTCCACTATACCACCAATGTTGGTGTCATCTGCAAACTTGCTTGGCACTTTTATTCTCTAGAGGTCTATTTATTTCCTTCTTATATATATTCATTAACTTGGTCTCCACAGCCTTCTGTGGTAGAGAATTCCACAGGTTCACCAACCTCTGAGTGAATAAGTTTGCCCTCGTCTCAATCCAAATTGGCCTGCCTGCATTGTGAGATCATGGCCTTTTTTTTCTGGCCTCCCTAGCCAGGGAGCATATCATCAGTGCATGATAATGAAGTGTGAAGCTGGATGAACACAGCAGGCCAAGCAGCATCTCAGGAGCACAAAAGCTGACGTTTCGGGCCTAGACTCTTCATCAGAGAGGTCTAGCGTCTAGGCCCGAAACGTCAGCTTTTGTGTTCCTGAGATGCTGCTTGGCCTGCTGTGTTCATCCAGCTTCACACTTTATTATCTTGGATTCTCCAGCATCTGCAGTTCCCATTATCTCTGATATCATCAGTGCATCCTGTCTTTCCAGCCCTCTCTGATTTTGTGCATTTCAACAAGATCCCTTCTTGTTTTTGTGAATTCCAGTGAATACAGCTGCAGTTGAACAAATGTCTCCTCAAAAGACAAGCCTGCCATCCCAGGCATCTGCCTGGTGAATCTTTGCTGCACTCCGTCTGTGGTGAAGGTACCTTTTCTTAGGTAAGGAAACCAAAACTGCATGCAATATTCTCGGCGTGGTTGCACAATAGTCCTGTACAGTAAAATTTCTTTGGTCTTATACTGAAAACCTCTTGCAAAGAAGGTTGATATACCTGCATTCTTGTTTTCAATGACCTGTGCATAAGGACACTTTGTACATGAATATTTTCTAATCTATTACCACTTAAATAACAATGTATCATTTTTTTGTTTTCTATCAAAATGGAAAAATTTAAACATCCATCTGTTGTGCACTCAACTAGTGTAAGTCGCCTTGAAGCCTCTTTAGATCTTTTTCACAACTCACAATTGCATCTAGTTTTCTGTCATTGGTAAATTTGAAAATATTGTTTTTATACAAATTGTAGGCATCTACTATGAATAGCTGGCACCCACACACTGATCCCAGCAGTACCCCTCTTGTCATTGCCTTGTGGTCCAAAAAAGACCCAATTATTTCCTCACTGTTTCCTGTCTGCCAACATTTTCAACCTTTGCCAGAATATCACCACTAATTCCATGTGCTTTGACTTTTCACACAAATCCCTGATGTTGCACTGAAAACCTTTCTGAAATTCCAAATGCACTGAATCCATTGTTTTTTCCTCATCTATTCTACTATTACGTCCTCATGAAACTCCAGAAGGCTTATTGGACATGATTTTCCTTTCTTAAATCATGTTAACTTTGTTAAATACAATTGATATTTTCCCAGCATCCTGTTATCACATCCTTTGTAATGGATTCCAGCATTTTATTTAGCTGATGTCAGCTAATTGGTCTATAATTCCATTTTATTCCCTCCCCAATCTTTCTAAATCGAGTCATCATCCAATTATTTTTTCCAGAATTTATATAATTTTGGAAAATGATAACCAACCACTATTTCCATGGCTAACTCCTTTGGTATCCTGGGATGTAGTTTATCAGGCCTTGGAGATTTATTAGTTTTTAGTCCCATTAATTTCTCCAGCACTATTATTTTACTAATACAAATCTCCGTCAATTCTCCCTTTCCAATTGATCCTTGCTTCTCAAACATTTCTGGCAAATTATTTAATCTTTTCCTTCGTTTAAAAAAAAGCTAAAGTAATTGTTTAATTGATGTACAATATTCTTGATCTCTATTAATAATTCTCCTGTTTCTGACTGTAAGAGATCTATATCTGTCTTTACTAATCATTTAGATTTTATATACTTACTATGGTTTTTTCAGTCCACTTTTGTGGCCCATGCAAGTTTACTTCCATTTTTCCCCATTTACTCAACATTTTGGTCCTCCTATGTTGAATTCCAACCTGCTTCCAGTCCTCAGGCTTGCTTCTTTTCCTCGAAACTTTATATGACTTCTTTTTGGATCTCATATTCATACTTGATTTTGTCAGCCATAGCTGGGCCACTTTTTGTGTTATGTTCTTATACCAAAAGGAATGTATAACAGATACAATGAGTGCATTCTTTTCTTAAATATTAACCATTTACCTATCTACTGTCATGTATATTAATGAGGCTAGCCAGTTTATCACAGCCAATTCACACCTCGAGCTTCATAGTTTCCTTTGCTTAGACATCACTGGGTGTAATACTGTAATGACTTCAATATCTGTTTCATGAGTGCTAAGGACATGAGGGCTCAGCATTACTAGGGGCCACCAATTTGGGTACTGGGCACTCTCCTGGTACTGCCTGTTGGAAGCACCAGCACAAAAGAAATGAGACATGGCCTCGTAGACCCTATGGTCTCAATAGGCAATGCAACTACTCTTTTATCATAAAGAGGAAGGATATCTGGAGGCGAGCCCAAGTCCCTCATCTCCCTCTTACCTCATCACTGCTGTATAAAGCCCATGACCAGGACAATAAAATGGAGTGTGTATAAGTCATGTTCTGAGAGGGGCAAGAGAAGGTGCATAACCTAGGAATTGGTGGTCAGCATTCTCAGAAGCGAAGGTTCCCATTGATACCTGTAGGCTGTGACCATGCCTCTGGATTGTGAGGGCCAGTAGTTGAGAACACAAAGAAAGATATTGAGCTTCAGCACATTCTTTCAGTTCATCACATTTTCACACATCTTTCTTATGTATCCATGTCTCCATAACAAATTGGAGTCACTCTCTCTCTTCTGCCTGATAAATCCTGTTTTGGTAACAATAATGGCTTGGCTACCTTGCTGCCTGATGATCTGCATTGCCTCCTCTTAAGATAGGATTAGGGTCATCAATTTTGCCACAACCTAAGCATCTAATTCATCTGCATTACAAAGTGGAGAATTAATGGCATATCAAGGGATACCTAAAGTCTTGCTCCCACACATTCCTGTGTCACAAACTGGCAGCACATTGTGACTGGTGCCCTATCACCTTCTCATAAAAACTATCACACACTCTGGCCTCAAATGTGGTAGTGAAGATGTCAATACATTCTCCTAGCTGCCTTCTCTTCTCGCCTAGGGAGACCAATTGCATGATACCCTCCTGACAACCTTAGTTGCTGCGAAGCCACGATACCACTTACCCTGATGATCAGAGGTGGCCCTTGACAAGCTAATGGCACTGAAACCAGCATTGTTACATGACCCTGTTGCTGCTCTCCTCATTTGTGAACTTCATGCAGGTCTCCATGGTCAGGCAGAAGCACTGCCTTCACTCTGGAAAAGAAGATCCTGCCTGTTCACGGATGCCTAAAGGAGAATATGCAGAAGTTTAGCATTAAAATGTGTGTCCAAACCTTGTCTGGTCATCAACACTGTGCTGATTGTGAGAGAGATTGTGGGGGTCTCAAGAGATTGTTTGAATGTAGGAAGTGGGACATTTGAGAAAGGCCCAAGAAGCTGGATCCCATTTGGGAGGGGTAGGGTGAGGGAGTGGTGGAATTATGAAAGGCTCAGCAACAAATTCCAATCCACAAGGGATTTAAGGCAGGGAGGTCTAAAGTGGAAATATAGGCCGGAGGTGCAAAACAATGCTTCTTTGACTTAGGGGAAGAATTACTTGATCTCTGCTGACACTTAATGCTTGCTGGTTGCTCTTTTATACATGGCCCAGGCCTTCAAATGAAACAGCTAATGATGGGTTGGGCACTTCCCATTTGCCACCACCATCTAATTGTACAATTAGATTCGCCCACTGATCCTTTAAATTTAAATCACGATGACATACACACTACCTTTTGAAACTTCAAAAACAGTGGCACCCAATTCCAATTCTCCAGCTGGGAACCTCATGTCCTGAACTAAACTCTTCCCCAAGAGTGACAATGATATTGAGAAAATCATCAGGGGAATTTTGTTTCTTCAGCTCATAAAATATACCACAACTAGAAGACAAGAATGTAAATTTCTTTGCAAAGGTAGTTCTACGGGCGATTATAATTGATATGTTTTTAAAGTCTCCATGAACTTTAACCACCTGTATTATAAATAGTGAAAATAAATTTTTAACCACATTGTATTATTCAATAGCTTTATTTATAAGGAATATGAGTTTAAGTTGGGCTAAGTAAGATCAGTATTGTTGCAGAATTGTTCTCAAGTATGTTTTGGCAGCGCAGGGGTTTTTTTTATTTTAAAAAAAGAATTTTTAATTATATTTATCTCAGGTCTCAGAAAAGAAATGTTATTCAGATTTCAGACAAATCTTGGTAATCAACCTAGACCCAGCAAATGGTGAGGAAAGTATGTCATTGCAAATTCTAACTTCAGGCAAATTTTGTTTTTCATGCATAAAGCATATTACAGCTCAAATCCTTGTGAAGTTAGCATTGGCCATTACAGTGTTTTTTGATACTTAATAATAGATGTTTTAAAGTTTAAGTGCAGCCTAAGGCATTCATGAGCATTTATTACAAATCATTGGTTGCCCATCTTATGCAGCGAAGAATAACATTTACATACACTAGCCTACATTAATAACAGAGGGAAAGAAAAAAAAGACTGAAACAGCCGTCAGTCAGAAAGAGTAACCGGCACTAATAAAGCTGACTATATTCTCTGAAATATCAAGCCGTCTGTTCCAATATTTTGCCTTATCCCATGGGATCTACAAATCCAAATCTGATAACATTCTAGCTATGACAGAGACATGCTTCTCTGTTCTTCAGTTGCTGAATCTTTTATTCATCTTTCTCATAAGCAGACTTTCAACTCACTAAAACAAAAATGTTACCATATGCATCCTCTAACATTTGCCTTGTTAACTTTTACCTTGTTAAAAAGAAAGAATAAACAATGCAACTTAGTGTAATAACACTATCACATTGGCTTTCTACAGATGTTCAACGATGTATTTCTGGTAGGTACTGACCAACTATTACTACTGGAAACTATTTAGAAGGATTAAATGCCGCTAAAAGAAAAAAATGTAGATCATTGTTAGCCTTTCAATAGTTATAAATAAAAATGATTAGAAAAAATATAGAAGAAACTGAAGGCAATAACTAATGGTTAAAGTCAGACCTGTCTATCCTCCAGAATTATTTTGTATAAGTTTACTAAAAGACTAATATTTAGTTTTTAAAACAAGAAGATGAAGGTGAGGCTGTCTATATATCTGAATGTTTTTACATTCCTTCACTAAAGCTTGTTTGATTCAGCCATGCCAAGCAACACGCAGATCAGTGGCTCTGTTTGAAAAAAGGACAGTCTCATTACTCTTCCTTGACTCTGACTATACACACAATAAAATAAATCCTGCCTGACCTCTCTGAGGAACATCCTTATTGTTCATTGACGATGAAGTGACTGCAGCTGCCTGGTAACCGCAAACAGTTTCAGTAAACGCATGGATACAGACTAGAAAATGAACAGCGCACATTTCGAGATTAGGAGATTAGGTTATTCATCACTCGAGATGCTCCATGCTGTGCAGGCACTATCAGTGTGCAGCCAAATCAAAACATCTCTGGAAGGCATTTCATAATAATTGAATGCATCATAATTTCCCTATTAATACATATCTCATATTGCAGATTATGCATGAAATGTTCATATCATCTGTTACTTTTTGTTAACGTCTTGCTCCTCACAAGAAAATTTAATTGAGAATGTGAATTCCCTAGCTGTAGTGAAAAGACACTTTACTGATAGCCATTTTTTAGGAACCAGTAGAAAATTAAACTTAATCGATCATTTTGTAGCAGCAGTGGAATGTCCACCAGGGCATGTTGCTTAGCAAATGGTAATTTAAATATACTGTGTAATTTTTTAAGAAGTGATTTTACTTAAGGCAAGACATTTTCTTTACTTTATATGATTAGTTTTCATGTGTTAGAGTATGATATCTTTTAAATAGACAAATTATTAATATAACTCTTTAAAAACTACAAAATTTTACAAGCTTTAAACCATAATTTTCAGCATTATATTACTGCATATTAATTGCAACTGAAGAGGGTTTTAACATGCTAAATGTTTTCAATTGCCCTCGGTATGAAATGAGAAAGTATTATTGTCTGCAGTGAAGATAGTGCAGTATTTCTGATTTCTATCTTTTTTTTTTAAATTTGCCTTTTCTCTCATCTCTAGCTGTTATTTGCTTCTTATTGCACCATTTTACCACGAAACATGATGTAACTTTCTTAAGTACACTTTTTACCTAGGAATTACAAAGCTAGAGAAACCTATTAGAACAGTAAAACTGGAGAGCAATAATTCTGAAATAGTAAAGAGACTTATTTGATAAAATAAATATTTTCAGACAATGACCATGCTAAGAATATATGTCCAGTTCGTATTTATTTATTTATTTATTTATGCCTTTTTGTTGATGTTAGTGAATATTTAAATATTCTCAAACACTTACATATTCATCTGCCTGCCTGGCTAGTAGGACTGCTGGTTCAACCTACTGCTGACACACAAAATCCTTTATTACCATTAATGAAAAAGTTAATGGGCCATTTTCTTATATATCAATTTACATTTTACAATCTGAGTATTCAAATGATATACAAAACTCTGAGCTACTAATTTGTTTTATTCAGAGGGAAATCATTTTAATGTCTTTTTCGATGTCAAATATTATGGATAATGACACATCTATGAAATGCAAATAGGGTGGTACATCACTGGAGTGCTGTTCCATATATTGTGATCAACAATCCTTGTATAAAAGGTCTGCAGTGAAGTGATGTTCAATTTATCTCCAACAGAACAAAAGCCACTATTATATTCTGCGGTCAGTGAAGACACAAATTGATAGAACAAGTAAAGCTGTAAATGGAAGGTGTGCATTGTTGGTTGACAAACAAGGTAACAGGATTTTAAAAACAGCTCATGGGCACTTGTAATCTTCTTTTTATGTCACTACAGTGATAATTAGTAATAATTATAAACACTAAACGGAAAGTTGAAATGCACAGGAATTCCTCTTTCTTCTGTTTTGAAATTTCAGATGGTGTGACCAGCTTTTTTTAATCCGTGTTTTTGCCAAGCTCGGCTTTAAGAGAAAAGAAGTCTATCCTTCAGGGAGCTCTCCACAATATTTGGTGATTCGCAGAGAAGATACTGCTAGGGTACTTTATTTCTAGCACTTTTTCAATCTTAAGGCAAAGACAATCCTTGTATTACAACTCACAACTCCAATCTGAGAACTGGTAGTAGGCAGAGAGTGCATGGGATGATGTTGCATGGATTACAGACATTATATTAATTTCTAAATGGGATCTAGGGGATGGGTTACGTGTTCTTCTAAATGCGTCAATGTGATCTGGCATGAACTTGATTTGTTAACAAAAAGTTTTGATTTTCACATTTTCAGTCCAGCTTTAATGACAGCAATTTCAATGCAATATATGAATGATAACAATAAAAGTGAAGATACACTTTTTTAATTCCTTCATGGAATGTGGGCTTTACTGACTGGAACCAGGTCCCCAGATGGCCCAGAGAAGGTGGTGATGAGCTGTCTTTCTAAACCTCTATAATCTATTTAGTTTGGGTAAACGCACAATGCTATTAGGAAAGGAGTTTCAGGATTTTGACTCCACAGCACTGAAAGAATGGCAATATATTTGAAAATCAGCATGGTGAGTAGTTTGGAAAGGAACTTGCAGGGAGTGATGTTTCCATGTATCTGCTGTCTTTGTCCTTCGAGATGGAAGTAGCCATGCGTTTGGAAGGTGCTATCTAAAGACCCTCAGCGAATTTTTGCAGCACAGCTTGTAAACAGTACACACTGCTACCAAGTGTCAAGAGTTTAGTCAAAAATTATCAACATTGACTCCCATGCTCGCATACAAAGAAAGCTAAATAAATTTGATTTCATGAATTGCTGTTATTTGTCAATAATAAATTTACATTGTCAATATTATGATTTATATTAGGCCAATTTTTGTGATGCTAAATCTTAAATAATGATAATATAGTCAAGTTCAGCATCAATCATGAATTAAACCAAATTATCTAATTAAAGGATGCCTTATACTTCACATCAGCATGCAAAATATTCTGCCCAATGTTGCTTTGAGATAAAGAAAGGCATTGTTGATATGGAGGTCTGGAATTTCCTGATCATTAGAAAATCATAAAATAGGACTTTTACTCACCGATGCCACTAGACTGGCACCTCTGTACATTTTCATTGGGGAAGTTTTTAATATCTGTCTTTTTGTCATCAGGAATTTTGGGCAGGCAATATTATAAAAGGCTTTTGCAACTAAAATGCTCAGACATAGTGGGGAACAAGTTTGCAAGGAGTTGGGAGTGTAGGGGGTACAGGAATGACAGAAAAACAAGAAGTGTAACTTGAAAGTTGAAAATTAAACAGGAGAAACTATTCTCTGAAGTGATGACAATGCCATCAATAAGAGCTGGCTATGAGTGAAATGCACTTTAATGCCAAGAGCGACAGTGTCTCTGGAAAGGGACATGCAGACAGCCTGAAGAGTTCTGGTGTTAAGTGCCAACTTAATCTCCCCCTGAATAATCATTTAATGACAGAAACATTTAGTGACTTTATCAAGTTGGCCAATGTAAGTGAAGGGATGAGCACCCCTTCCACTCCAGAGATCTTGAAGAAGGTATAATCACAAAATGCTACTTCTGTAAGGGAAGAAATGAATGAGATTTCCAGTGAGTATGAGAGTCTTACTACTCCCTCTTTCATCTTCAAACAGTACTTTATTGTTCTAAATTGGGTTTTCTGCAAGTCTTACCTAAACAAGAGCCCAGTTAAACTCAAATTCAGGGTGGTAGAAAGTCAGCAGAGATTTCACTGAAGGGTCAAAGAACAACTTTGAGCTATAAACATTGACAGGGAACCATGAGAATGCAACCGTTCCTCATTGGAGAGGGCAAAAGGAGCTAATCTCAGCTATTCAACAAGGAGCAAAGTCTCAGAGACCCAGGACTATCAGAGGCAATCTCCTTCATGCAAATAGTTAATATGTTGGAGGAGCATACAACCTTTGTTTGCTTGAAATTTTACATCTTGATGCTTTGGTGACTTGGTAGTCCTGGAATCAATGCAGCCTCAAAATATTACAATGTGTTTTTAAGAAAAGTTATGACTCCCAGAGTAGCAATAGTGACTGCTTTCATAGGTGGTCTGGAAAGCAGATCACGTCAGTGTTTTATGACTTAGATAAGAATTAGAATCAGCCAGAGAGATGTACAATATGGAAGCAGACCCTTTGGTCCGACTCATCTATGACAACCAGATATCCTCATTAATCTAATCCATTTTCCAGCATTTGGCCCATATCCCTCTAAACCTTTCTTGTTCACAAACCCATCCAAATGTCTTTTAAAAATTGTAATTGTACCAGCGTCCACCATCTCCTCTGGAAGTTCATTCCATACACACACCACCCTCTGCATGAAAATGTTGCCTCTGAGGACCCTTTTAAATCTTTCCATTCTAACCTAAACTTATGCCCTCTAGTTTTGGGCTCCCCTATCCTGAGGAAAGGACCTTGAATATTTACCCTATCTCTGCCCCTAATGGTTTTATAAACTTCTATGTGGTCACCCCACAGCCTTCTACAGTCCAGGGAAAATAGCCCCAGCTTATTCAGCTTCTCCCTTTGCTCAAGCTTTCCAAACCCAGCAACATCCTTGTGAATGTTTTCTGAACCCTTTCAGGTTTCACAATATCTTTCGTATAGCAGGGAGACCAGAACGAATGCACTATTCCAAAGTGGACTAAGCAATGTCAAGCACAGCCTCAACATGCCCTCCCAACTCATATACTCAAAGCACTGACTGAAGAAAGCAAACACACCAAACGCCTTCTTCATTATCTTAACTTCTCAAACTATTCTCATTACTTCAGCTAAGCACATGCCAAACACAAATGATTTGCAAAGAGTGAGTACAGATGTTGTGGCTCCCAGTGGAAGTGCCAATATACCAGCATCAATACAATGCCTTCCAACTCAGTACAAGAGGAAGGTGGCACCTACACCCAATCGAAAATAGAAAAGCCTGAATTGAGAGGTACCTCCAGAAGCCCCAAGCAATGAAGATCTAACAATTGCTGTCAGCTGGAGGAGGGAAGAAAGCACTGATTCTCTGCTCTGTAGCCAGGAGGTCGCCTTCATCTATCCTCAGGTTTTGGCTGCCAACTGCCAAACTCCAGGGTGTCTGGCGAATGCCCATGAAGTCAATTCAACAACCCTCCACACCCCAAGATGGGAACGCGCCAGCAGACTGGCCAGAAGCACAATACTGACAGATATTCTGCCTCCTCCAGGCCAGAAAAAATTCAGACCTTTGTGTCTACAGAAGTGACCTGTTCTTTCATTTTTTAGTCAATAGTTTTCCTCGTAAGCATCTAGGCAACATTACAAATCAGCCAAAAGGATTTGAGACAAGGTACACTGAAGGAATTGATTGTGTTATACAGGGGTTGAAATACACCTCAATTATTGGAAAATTGTGACGGTAATAACTGGGATTCTTCTTCTTTTGTAAGGGATTGATCTCCAGCAAATTCTTTGCCTTCATCAATGTCTGGAAAGCGAGTTTCTTTGTAATAACAACATAATGCAGAGTCTCGACAGTGCCCATTGCTCTGGAATTGCTAGCTTGCAGAGTTACATTATACAACTTCCTGTGAGTTTCCCAGATACCTTATATGGATATTGTAAACTCCTGTGTTCTATTTGATAATGTTTGTAGTATCCTTCAAGGTCTTGCTGAACTTATTTTTGGCCTCTATCTTTCAATGTTGAAATGTCAGGCTGCTACAAATTAAATGACTGTCCCTGGTGTCCTATGTAAAACACAGTAATATATAAATGTGGCTGAGCATTTCAGGTATCTTTGCCTGAAAGTAAATGAACCAAGAATAATCACCAGGCATCAAACATTGACTTGCATTCTGAGAAAGGTAGTGTCATTATTGGCTTTTTACAGAATGGGATCTCTTCTTATTTATTCTTTATTGGGTTATTGGATGGGCCTTTTTATATCCATATAGGTAGCATTAATTATATCTTACATTTGTGTGAATCCAGTCCTTTGGAAAAAGTGGCTTTCAATTCTTTTCACATTCACTGTGGTCAGGAATGAAATCAGACACACCCCTGGATGGACCATCTGTAAGGTGGCTCATGCAGCAATGATTTGCTAATTGACATTGCTAATGTTACCAGAGAGAACCTGGAACCATTCAGATGCATAAAGGTTTTTGCTTTCACCACAGAAAAATTGCAGGAAGGTTGTAAGTCAAGATCTAACAGGTGACACTTTTCTGATGCTATCAGAAGGAAAAAGCTACCTTCTCACTGAGTCTCAATTGCAAAAATCCAAATGGTGTGTAGCCTGTAGGTTTGGTGGTGTGCATGATTGTTTGTCAGTTGTTGCTGGAATGCACGATGACACAATTCTCTATGCTGCATCCGTTCTTTCATATTCTCATTGTCTTCCATAATGCACAAGAACAATGGATTCTTGAGAGGGAAATACATTATTTGTGGAGCTCTCTATAAATTTTCAGCAATTTTCTTAATGTACTTTTACATGCTCAGAAGCTGGAGCTCCAAAGCAGGAGAAGTGACTCCCAGGAAAAATAATGCTTTGCAATCTTGAATGATTTTTCAATTTCTCAATCTCTTCCTACCTATGAACTAAACAGCTTCAGCAAGTAGTATTAGTAAGTAATGAGAACGCATGGACATAATGGAGAAAGACAATCACATTCTTACTTAATTGATCATGATGAAATTGAGGTCACAAGAAAAATCATAACAGCTATTTTGGGGGATGAAGATTTGCTGTGGAAACACTTTGTTCCATTTTATTGTTAGTCCACTGGAAAGCAGTACATTTTATGTAACATCCAGGTCTTACATGGACAAAAAAATGAGCATTCTGATAACAAAGCAGCATTAATATCTAAGGCACATAGTTTAAAATGGTACAACAACTATAGCAATGTTAACTGGCAATCACATTTCTATTGTCTGCCTACACTATTGCTGAATTGCTGAAAGCAGGGCTTTGCACATGTGCACAGACCTCTACTTCCAGGCCACAACTGCTAATGGCGTTTCTAAATCATTAACAGGAGACACACTGAGCTAGTTAAACATTCAGGTATTTCTGCGATAATGCATTTATCGTTAACACAAATGGGTTGTAATGTGATTGATGAATAATGGATGCTGTTTGGATAATGTAAACTTTCTACTGTACAGTACAATGATCTTCTATAGCGATTTCCTTATGATACGACCTTCTATTGCAATTTTCCACAGTCCAATTTTCTATAGCACAAGGTTGCACAAGAATGTAACTATTGTGTTGTAGGAGAAAGACCTGTATCACTTAAATTCTTGTTAAACTTTAATATTAAAATGTAAAAAAATGGACTTTGCACCAACTGGATCCCATCACTGAATACACATCTCCCAAATGATCTCATTACTAATGTTGAGCCCAGTACATCTGAAGTAAATAGTAGTGTACAACACATTTGAAGTCACTGCAGTGGAAAGAAACATGGGGTACATTTTCTAGCCTGTTAGGCATAATTCCATGGAGTTACTACGAGCCAAGTCAGGGAAATTCAACACTTCTACAATCCTGTATGTTCCTTGCTAGAATCCCACTGTTTACATTTACACCAACGGGCTTGACACCCATGTAGATTGTACTCAGACATTTTGTTTAATAAGTGTTATATTTAATACAATCAGAAGCACACGCCTTTTCATCTGCAGCAGATATAATTAAAATTGTTGTGTCTCAAGTGCCCTTAAAAGGCCACAGCTATATTTAATGAATTTCTTTCCTGCAGTTGCTTGTTTTCTATTTTTGTGGTGTTTGTTATGGTTTCTTTTGTTTCTCTCAGTAATTTTCAGCATCAGAAACAGTCAACATATTTCTGTGGAAAAGAAACATGTAGCATTTATTCTTGATGGAATCACTAACCGAAGGATTTCCTATACTTAAGGAAAAGAGTAGACTTGAAAAAACCAATATAATATAAGCAACAAATGACATGCCAAGGAATCACTTGAATCAGTCATGGTGGCACAGTGATTAGCACTGCTGCCTCACAGCACAGAGATCCAGGTTCAATTCTACTCTTGGGCACTAACTATGTGGAAGTTGCACATTCTTCCTATGCCTGTGTGGGTTTTCTCCCACAGTCACAAAGATGTGCAGGTTAGGTGGACTGCATGCAATATCCTGGGTGGGATGCTTGATTCAAGTTGCACACGACAAAATGTGATCTGTTTAGGGGGACACAGTGGCTCAGTGATTAACACCGCTGCCACACAGTGTCAGCAACCCAGGCTCAGTACCACCTTCGGGTGTCTGTGTGGAGTTTACACGTTTGCCTTGTGTCTGTGTGGGTTTCCGTCGGGTGGTCCAGTTTCCTCCCACAGTTGAAAGATGTGCAGGTTAGGTGAGTTAGCCATGCTAAATTTCCCACTGTGTTCAGGGATCTGTAGCTAGGTGTGCTGGCCATTGAAAGTGCAGGTTACGGTGATAGCTTAGGGGTGTGGTTCTGGGTGGAATGCTTTTTGGAGGATCAGCATGGACTTGTTGGGCCAAATAGCCTGTTTCCACACTATAGGGATTCTATAAAAAATCTGCAAAGGCAGGACAATTTAATAGTAATGGTAGAGTTATTTTATGAGCAAACAAATTTAATGATTTTATTGTTTAAAATTACACATGAAGTAAGAAATGTATGGGATCTACATTAACTTTTAAAGTATGAATCAGTCTGCCAGCCATGTGTATAGTGAATAAGGGACAGATTGGAAGCGTGGCTCACTGGAGACAGGTGCTAAACAGGCAACACGTACGATTTTTGCCAACAGCCATATTTCAAGTAACAGCTGAGGAAAACTGGTTCCACAGCTATTCCAGATCAACAACAATGCAGATGTTCAAATGTGCCATCAGCTTCCAGAACCTTTGTACTCAATATCCAAAAAAGATCTTATTATCATTGGCAGTAGTAATGCCAAGGGTCTACAATGGAGCAGTCTGTTCTTCTGGTGAGCGTAGGGACTATATGAAGCATTAAGCTATGGTCTAGTCATGTAGCAAGCAGGAGATAGATGCCTGAAGAAGTGTGTAACATGTCTACACTTCCATCTTTTTTTTTGTCAGCAAAGAACAACAGGACATGCTATGGCTGCCCAATATCACTTGCATTGATGTATTTTTCAACATTAAAGTTTCACTAACAGCTTTCAGGCACCAGGTTCAAATGCTACCTTCAGCTGCTCCTCCTTATCCATGTTTGGTGATTGACCCAGTTTGGTATCCTTCAATTTAACTAACTATATCCTACACAAAGTTGTTCAAAACAGTTGGTAGAAGGAATGTGAGCTAAGGAGTGCTGCCCTGTCAGGCCATTTTTACTGAGGTCTATTATGACAAAAAGGAAAAGAATCTGAAGATCATAACTCAAAGAGAGGCCTGGATTTTCTGATGGCCAAATATTCATTTCTGAAGCACAGATGTAAGTTGGGTGGAATTCCCATTGCAGCAGACACTATAGGAATTGCACAGGAAAGTGAAGATTGTCTTGGGTAACTTCCCTATGCCAGGAACTATCTAAAAATGTTCAGCAAAATGGAAAAATCCAGAGAGTTCCACTGTAATTAACTAAATAACTGCTCAGGAAAAGTCAGATTATTAAACACCAGTCGAAACATGAGTAACTATTCGAGTGCCACCCAACTTACCTTACAAACACTCACACCCACTTCCATCAGAGGCCTAACACTCCACACCATGACCTAACAGCACTCCTTCCCCTGGGACCAGGCATTCTCACCACTGGATCTAACACCCTGAAACCCCTGCCACTGAACTGACATCCCTTCCCCTGTTGCTGGATTCAAACCCTTCCTTCACCATTAGACCGGAGAGACCCCATTCTGGTCCAGACGCTACCTTCAAGCCAACCACTTTCAATTGACCATCTCCATAGGCACCTGTCATTGGGTATCCAACATTTAAGCATTATAGAGCCTTACCTACTCACGGCATTTCAATGTGTTTCAATTTTGACTTTGGAAATCTGGTCACCCCTAGTCATGATTCAAAATTTTAACTGTTTCTCTCTCAAAACATGCTGCCAGAACCATTGAGATTATCCAGCACGATTTTTATTTCAGACTTGTATCATTTTCAGTATTTTGCATTTTGCGTATTTGTGTTTTGTACCTTCCAAACCGCATTATCAATTGGTCTCACTTTGACAGTTGTTTCACCTACCGCGTAATTTTTTTTACGTCAAATCAATAGTGCATTCTAAATTTATTAGACTAGCTGGAAATTCTTGATAGGAATCCCACTCTGCCTTTGTCTGAGACTTGTTGACTAGCCCAATCTTCATGTCCACTGATTGTCCCTTGGACATCAATCAAACAATGTACTCAGGAAAATTCACTTCCTCACTTCCCCATTGACTTTGTTTTCTGGCCTTCTAATTTTAATCACCATGTTCTTGCTGGACAGCTAATGGTCAAATTAAATCATTTTAATGCAGATTATTTTTGGAGATTGAAATTTCTCCTCAACCTCCATCCAATGCCATCACTTACTTTAAACAATTTACATTTCTTTAAATTTTACCACTTATAGTATTCCTGACGTACAGTCTTTCATTCTGTCTTTGTAAACGCCAAGTGGGGTGTAAGTGTGCCGTGCATATTAAATAGCTCTAAAGAACTGACAGACCATAACATCCAATGTTTTGGCGGGTGCTCTGTTCCATTTCTGATCACTCTAGGACCATGGTGAAACTATTATTCAATACAATAAAAATAACTAAATGTGCAGCATAACTTGGGTATAACAGTCAGAATTGCACCAATGATTTAGTAACAGCCTTTACTCACAACAGCCATTGGTTTCAGTAAGCATAGAAATTAAATCATTAAATCAATAATTAAAGCAGTAAGACAACAGGATGACAGAAAAAAGGATTGTTTTCAAGAGAATTAAACCGTTCTTATCACAATATTTCACTAAAGATTCTAATGTCCTATCCTTGCTGGATCTAATCAACCACATGTATTGTAGTGGTGTGAATTTTTCATAGAAATCGTAGAACCCCTATAGTGTTCGCCCAACCAGTCCACACCGCCCCTCTGAAGAGCATCTCACCCATTCCCACCCCCCTACCCTTACCCTGTAACCCTACATTTCCCATGGCTAGTCCACCTAACTTACACACTCCAGACACCATGGGCAATTTAGTATGGTCAATCCACCTAACCAGCACATCTTTGGACTGTAGGAGGAAATCAGAGCACCCGGAGGAAACCCACGCAGACACAGGGAGAATGTGCAAACTCCACACAGACAGTGGCCCAAGGGTGGAACCAAACTCAGGTTCCTGATGCTGTGAGGCAGCAGTGCTAACTATTGAACCACCATGAATTCAGATCTAAAGTTTGGAGTTAAACCCAGATTATTTACCTTCTTTTTACAGTCACTGATTATCAGACATTACAATTCCAGTGGAAAATCTGAAGTTGCTCTTACCTGAACACAAACAGTCGGTTTTAACAACTGGGGGAGGAAATGCAACCCCTTTTAGGTAATATTATCTGAACTGCTGCGGATGCTACTGCTGCTTGTAGCTAGATTTGCTGTCATAGTGTGCAATGCATGCCTGTCCTACACCATCCTCTGGCATCCACTGGAACCCATCTGCAAACACTCTGTGTCATCCATTGTCCAGCTAAACTTAAGCTGACTCTTCCTTCTGCTGCCCTCCACATTGTCTTCTATTTAAGAGGTCTGTAACTTTTCAGCTCAGATTAAACAGCCAAAATTGTGACCTCTCCTTTCCCAGTTGTCACTGTTTCAAGCTCTTTGAGCTTTTGCAATTTCAAGAATTTTCATTTTTCTTATGGTCAACTGATGGAATTTTTTTAGTACGCTCCTTAGCTTCCATATTTCAAAGGCCTCAGTTTTCTTCTACAGACATTTACTCATAATCCAAATTCTGAGTTCTGCACAAAAGATGTCTGAATGAGCGAGGTTATTTGAAGATGTCCCAAATGATCTAAAACAGGGAAATTTCAGGAAACTCCAAACACTCTTTGTGGGTGAATTTTGATTCCTATTCAATTTATGAGTCCGCTGGACCAACACATACAGTGGTCAGTAACTTTCTTAGTTATTATTTTTATTTAAAACAATCCATTGCCTGACTTGACAAAATAGGTTGTCTTAATGGTGTATATTTTATTACGTTCATTTGTTTAAAAAGCAGTCCTGTACTATAACACCACCACTGAACAAATTTCCTTTCCAAAAATCAATAATCATTTGATGTCACTGTAAGACTGACATGAGACACACATAAAAATGAGCTACCACTTTTAATGTTATTATATCTCTCAAAATGCAGCTGCTCTGTGCCAAATATTTCATTCTAATCCAACCCTAGCTGTAGAAATACTTCCAGTAAAACCTAATTTGTAAGCCAACATGGTGGACTTAATGACTGGCAGCAAGGTTTCTTCAACAGATTTCATGGGGCATGATCCAAAGATAATAGGTTTTCAGCCCAATGACAATCCAATTACAATGCCAATCAAAGACAACTTTGCACGTTCTAATTATCAGATTTAGCTGTCAGTTCAAATACAAACATAACAGTTTCATTTAAATAAAAATTTAATTTATAAAAAAGGACTTCATCTGTGATTTATTAAGACTGAAATAGCAGTCTAACATACTTCCTGCATAATGCAATATAATCGACGTAACATTTAGACAATCAAAAAGCCATGTTTCTAAAACATCTGTCATTCTGTCCTTTTGAAAGAAATTGTATGAATTCTGCTACAGAACATAGATATTAATATTTAAATAGACAACAACATTTAACCCTTCTATGTTTACAATGGCATTTTCACACCTGTCTAAAAATGATAGGATGAAACATTTTTTTTCCACTTGATTAAGTCATTGTATTAATCAAGACATATTCAAGTGGTTTTGAAATTTATTCTGACATCCTATCATTACAGATGTGTAATATTCAGTATGTTATGTGCTTTTTAAATTTATTGACAGTTTATAGAGCAGAGCTACACACTTTACATATTATCATTTGCCAGTACTTAAATATGCAGCTTGGAAGTGTCGAATAGTCACTAATTACAGAGAAAATATTATTTCTGCAATCATTTGCAATTGTGGATATTGTACCTAATACACTTCTGGCAATAGAATCAGGTTTGGAAAAAGAATCATCTAAGTCAGAACTTAAATGATATCATCCCGAATCAGAGAGAAATATATTATTTCTTTCTGGCCAACAACTACACATTTATTACAATTTCATTAGCTGCTCAAAGCACTGAAACATTACTCTTTTAAAATTGCATTTCCTGTGAGACTATTGTTAATATTGCACTATTTTGGGTTCCCAATTATTTACCTAACATCTGCTAAGATCCCCTTGTAAATATTAAGTACTATTAAAAGTAGTATCTATTTTCTTTGACCAGATGCACTACATCATCTTTGTCTATTCATATTTTTCCATCATATAAGTAGGAACTGACACAAACCATTGAGTCTGATTAGCCTGTTCAGACATTTAATGAGATTGTTGCTGATCTGCAAAGTCAGAAGTGGGAATATTCGCCAATGATTGCACCATGCTCAGAAAAATTCATGACTCCTCTGAAGCAGTCCATGTCCAAATGCCACAAGACCTGGGCAATAAACTAGGCTTGGGCCGACAAGTGGCAAATAACATTCACACCACACAAATGCCATACTATGACCATCTCCCATAAAAGACAATCTAACCACTGCCCCTTGACATTCAATGATGTTACCATCACTGAGTCTCTCACGAACACCATCCTGGGGGTTACTGAATAACAAAATGTATTAATTTCAAATTTAGTTTACAATTGTTCAACTGCCCTTTGTGGAAGAGAATATCTAGTTTCTACTTTTCTTTATGTGTACAAGTTCTTTCCTAATTTCACTCTAACCTTTATTGCAATACTCTGATCCCAAAGGTTGAATTTTATCAGAAATTAGCCAAGTAGCAAGTTTGGTTTCACGGAAGTTTCTCTCTGCAAGCCCCAATGTATTTTCACATGCTATCTTCCCGAACCCACTTCCTTAACTATGCACCATGTTCTTATTGCACTCTACTTGTCATTTTCTATCACTAGCTACAGGTAGAGATGCTGACAACTGCCAAGACCTGAGGGATTACTCACATCAGCTTAACTTCAAATCCCAATCTTGTTCTTGCTCAAGCATTGGCAGTCTGCTCCTACCTTGTGTAGTTCATGTCAATTGCCCAGACATGGAGGCCTGGAGATCCTGGTAGACAGAAGGTGCATGTGATGACTGCACATAGACCACGCTCTGGGGTTTTGATGCCTGGAGTCCAAGATCCAGGGCCAGAGGAGCAAGCAGTGAGATGGAGATGCCTACTCACACTCTGGCCTTCATGTCATGAACTGCTGCTGTCTAGATTCTATGAGGTAGGTGAGAGAATGGGAAACTTTACATTAATGAGTTGAGATTATGTAAAAATGACAAGGTTAATGCATATAAATAGCCACTCACTGCTCACTAGTGAAAATCTAATCTCACCGAACAACACCTGTTTGGAAAATGGGACTATTCGCCTTTGGTGTTGATCATGTATAATTCTGACAACTTTCTCACCAATGCCCACATTGACCAATGGCTGGAAGTATTCACAAATAAACTTCCCAAACAAAGGAAATACTTTCTCTATCTCTAATATATTTGGTCTATTTCAAGGACAGGAGGAGATGAAAATAGATGAGGCAGTAAAGGGACTGAAGAGCTAACATTCAAGGAACTTCAGAACTGGCAATCGTCCAACAGTTGTGAGTTTCTTGTAAAGCTATGTGAATGAGAGTGGGTATGAATGAATTCATCATGGTACCATGAAACAGGGTGTCATTCAAGAAGTGAGAGGAAATAACTGCACATTAGCGATACAGCAGCACAGTAGTAATAGGGGCAGAGTAATTAGGAGGAAAGATAGTGTTCTCTTCAGCTGTGAGCACAATTTCCAAAGGCTGAGTTGCATGGCTGGTATCAGGGCTAAGAGAGAGAGAGAATATTACAGCATGGAAACAGACCCTTCGGTCCAAATCATCCATGCTAACTAGGTATCCTAAATCAATCCAGTTCCATTCGCCAAAATTACACTCAACCCTTCCTGTTCATATATCCATCCAGATGTCTTTTAAATGTTGTAATTGTACTCACACCAACCACTCCCTCTGGCAGCTTGTTCCATACACGCACCATTGTGTAAAAGAGCTACCCCTCAGGTCTATTTTAAGTCTTTCCTCTCTCACCCTAAAGCTATGTCCTCTAGGGCTCCCCCATCCTCGGGAAAAGACCTTGGCTATTCACTCTATCCACGTGTCTCTCATGATTTTAGAATGGTGACCCTTTGTCATTCTAAACCCTCAAAGAGCTATAGAAGTTTAATTACTGAGCAGGTTTGAGACACAGATTGATAAATTCCTAGATATTAGACATATCCAGAGATCGGAGCATAGCGTGGGAATGTGACATTGGAGCAAGATGATCAGCAATGATCTCACTGAACTGTGGAAGGGCTGAATAGCTGACTTCTGTTATGTTATTAAAGGAACTAGAAGTGCTCATATTGAGTGGCCAGTTTGTGCAAAGGAGAGAGAAGGGGCCTCAGGATGTGTCTGGCCAAAATGTGGATACTGGTGAATACACAAAATACTGGCCTACCATTCACAAGATCACTTGTCTGATTCTGCATTCCCATCCACTCCTAATAATGTGCCATTCCCCTGACGAACAAAAATCTACTCATCTCCACAGAGAAGAACAATGACCATTTTGGGTTTGAGCCCAAGGAATAAAGCAGGTTGAGTTAAAAACAAAAAAATTGGAGAAGTACAGCAGATCTGGTGACTTTTCAGTTACAGAAAAAGAGTAATCATTCTGGGTGCACATTTGCAAAAAAACAGTAATATCAAACTTGAAACATTAAGCTTGTATTTCTATCTCTTTATAAATTGCGCTAGACCTGCTGAATTTCTGCAGCACTTTGCTTATATTTCAGACTTCCAGCACTTCCAGTATTTTGCATATATTTCAGTTAATTAACCTCCATCTTCCACTAAGGTTTGAGGTCATAGTCTACTTGGAATTAGGCTTCAGTGATAGTCTTGCACTGGGGAGCTAAGGCTGTCTTATCTCCCAATTCCCAGTGCCAGGGGAGCTCACCTCCCAACACCAGAAATTGCAACCCTAACCTGGATCTCAAATCCCCCACCCTAGGGGAGTTCTCTGACCAAGGCATTACCTCCACCCCAGCAAGGTGGGGGTTCGGTGCAGGGGAAGTGACAGACCTGACCTGGGCGTCACCTCCATACCCCACTGGTGGGTGGGAGGATAAGAGAAGAAAGGGGGTGTCAGCACTAAGCCAGGTGTCACCTCTCTCACTCCAATGGAAGGCAGACAGCCCTGGCACAGGTACCACCTTTCCAAAACCCTGGGTGGCACACCCCTGACCTAGGTGTCACCTTCCCCATCCCAGGTGGGAAGGGGGCACAATCTGACCTGAGTGCCACTTCCCCCACCCGGGGAAAACACATGTGACCTTCTCCCCCACCCACTCCGGTGGGGGGGAGGGGCATGATTATATTCAAGGATATCTCCTCAGAGCTGAGGCTGAACTTGGAGTGGGGGAGGGAGAATCCAGTTCTCATCATCCATGTTAGTGCCAATGACAGGGGATTTTGTTGAAAGAATTTGAACAGTTCAGAGCTAATCGAAACAAAACCTCTATAGTAATAATCTCAGTATTACTTCCTGGGCCATGGGCAAACTGGCATAGGATATATTAGTCAAGCAGTTAAATACAGAACACAAAGATTGGTGTAATAGGAATGAGCCTTCAGTTCATTTGGACTCTGGCACCAGTATTGGGATAGAAGGAATCTGTTTCAATGAGATGACTTCACTGACCTGTGCTTGGATTAGTGCCGTAGCAAATCAAATGATTAGACCTGTAGGGAGGGCTTCCAACAAATTGGTGGTAGAGATGGTGGTGATGTTGACAGAAGGAAAATGTAGACTTCCAAAGCAAAACAATGTGACAGTGACAGAGGACAGCTATTTGGATAACAATACTCAATGTGGGACATGAAGGAACAAAGTGTGCAAACACAGAAAAATGCAGCAAATAGGGTCAAAAGGGGATAAAGTGACAAAAAGGCAAAATTTTCAGCTGCTTGCAAAAATGTACATAGCATTTAGGGATAAAGCAAATGAATTAACAGCACAAGTAAAGATTAAAGGATATGATCCTTCTATTGCAGAGACAAGATTACAAGATCAAAGCTGAGAACTAAACAACATTGGAATGGTAATGCAATCTAAAATACATGTCACAGTTATTTCTTATACTCTGAAAAAACGTATGGTAAAAATGGCCATAAATAGTACTTGAACATCTTACAGCACACATCAAATACAGAATGAAAATAAAATAGATCCCATGGATTTTGTGGGCTTTCCCCACATAATATGTGATCAAAGCTCATTAAGATTCACAACAGATCACAATTCTTCACTTTTAATGATAATTCTATCAATCTCTTTTATGACCTTGAAATTTCCTCTTAGGAGCTGTACCATCATGGACTGCCTCAACAATTGTTCTAGTTCTGATTGTTCAATCTTTGCTGAATCAATACTCCCATAAACTCCAAAACTGTACTCCAGTACTCATTTACTGAGTTGGTCCTCTCCCTGGCTTTCTCCTCAATTTTGGTTTGATTTGGTTTATTGTAGTCATGTGAACTTAATTATAGTGAAAAGCTTTGTTTTGCAGGCAATGCAGGCAATACAGGCAGACCATAGCAAATAAGGACATACAGATCATAGGGTGCTTAGACGAAGCGAGGTATATAAGGCTAGAACTGCACACGAGCTGCACAACATTAGCATGATCAACATTATTTGTAGCTAGACAGTTCCATTCAACAGTCTAATAATGCAGGGAAGAAGTTGTTCTTGAAAGTGTTGGTGTGTGTGTTCAAGCTTCTGCATCTTCTGTCTGACAGAAGAAGTTGGAAGAAAGCATTACCTGGTGGAGGAGTCTTTAATGATTTTGGCTTCCTTTCTGCGGACCAAATAGAGTCCAGGGATGGAAGATTGGCTTTCATGATGGCCTGGGCTGTGCACACAACTTTTTGAAGTTTCTTACCATCTGGGCAGAGCAGTTGCTATATCAGACTGTTATGCACCCAGACAGTATGCTTTCTATGATGCAGCTGTTGATGTTGGAGAGGGACTATGGACATGCCAAATTTCCTAAGTCACCTGAGAAAGAAGAGGCGTTGTTATGCCCTCTTGACCATCGCATCTATGTGGGAGGTCCAGGCCAGATTGTTGGTTATCGTCACTCCTAGGAACTTGACACTCTTGACTCTCACCACCTCAGCTCTGTTGATATAGATAGTGGCATGTCCTCCTCTTTTCTCCCTGAAGTCAATGATCAGTTCTTTAGTTTTATCGATGTTGGGAGAGAGGTTGCCATCAGTGCATTACAACACCAAACACTCTATCTCCTTCCTGTATTCTGGCTCAATGTTGTTTAATATCTGTCCTACCATGGTAGTGTTGTCAACAAACCTATTGATGGTGTTCATACAGCATTTGACTACACAGCCGTGGATGTACAAGGAGCATAAAGGAGGCTGAGAACACATCCTTGCGGGGTGCCAACATTGAGGATTATTATGGAGGAAGTGCAGTTGTCTGTCTTCAATGATTGTGGTCTATGAATCAGGAAGTTGAGAATCCAGTTGCAGAGGGCAAAGCCAAGACCCAGGTCTTGGAGTTTTGAGATCAGCCTGGAGGGGATTATAGTGTTGAAGGCAGAGCTATAATCGATAAGTAGGAGCCTGATACAAGTGTTATCCAGATGATGCAGAAGTGAGTGTAGGTCTAGGGAAATTGTGTCCACTATAGACCTGTTGTACAGTAGGCAAGTTGCAGGGGATCAAGGCAGGCTGGGAGGCTACAATTGAAGTAGACCATGACCAGCCTCTCAAAGCGCTGCATGATTATGGAAGTCAGAACCACTGGGCAGTAGTCACTGAAGCATATTGGATGTGTTTATTCTTTGACACTGGGATGTTAGTGATCTTCTTGATGCAGGTGGAGGCTTCAGACTGTAGCAAGGAGAGGTTAAAAATGTCAACAAATACTTCTATCAGCTGGTTCTCATAGGATCTGAGACCACAGCCGAGGTGTCCGTCTGGAGCAGTCGCTTTCCTCGGGTTCACTCTCAGGAAAACCGATCTGACATTCGCAGCAATGACAGGGGAGCAAGTGTGTCTGTTTGGGGCAAGAGGCACTGCTTCGCTGGCATTCTGCTCGAATCAAGCATTGAAAACATTGAGCACATTAGGGAGGGAAGTGTTTTTGTTTGCTATCTTGCTCTGCTTCATTTTGTATCCCAAGCTCCAATCCTTCTCAACTGTATCAAGTAAATACTGCTTATAAGCTTTTCAATCCCCAATCTTTGATCTGAACTGAAGTACTAACATTGGCAGGCTGCTTTCCAACAGAACAAACAATTTTAGCAGCTCTGTAGGACTTTTCTGGGCATTGACTTACAAACATAGCAACTTACTAAGTCCTGGTGCTTCTCTCCAGCTTTGTATGACACTGAGCCATTCAGATTCTCTTGATTTCTCATTAAGTCCCCAATACCGAATCTGTACAGGTCAGCTGCGTTCTGAGCAGTACAGCTAAACACAAAATGCTGCTGTCTGTCTCTCTTTTTCTCTCTCACACACACACATCATCATTCACTGCCTATAACCTATGAACTCTTCTTCAGTGACCGCTGAATTATACTTTGCAACCAATAAGTCCTTTCTCTGTTGCTGGGCAGAATTGAATGTTGCCACTGAGCAACATCTGGAACTGTTCAGTCCCTAAATGTTACTACTCTTACTTATCGGCTTGCTTTGTTGAAAAAAAGGCTACAAATAAAGGATTTCATCACAAATCACTATCTGGAAATTGCACTGTTTTATCTATTTAAGATTTAAAGTGGATAATTTGCCATTCACGAATGCTGCTTATGCTGAAATATATTTGCCATAGCTTACTGTAATTTTATATTTTTATCTAGAGTGCTACCAGCTCTTGGTCATCAGCATACTTAGATATGTAGCTTTCTATCTAACCATATGTCATTAATAAATACAGTGAATAGTTGAGGCCTCACGAGAGTGGAGTATTATTATTCACATTTTGCCAATTAGAGAATTTTCCTGCTAACCCTGCTGACTTCTGTTGCTCAGCCAATATCCTAACCAAGACAGTCAATTGTTTTCACTTTTGTGGTCTTCGATATTAGCTGTCTCTCTTGAGGGATTCAGCAGTACAATGATTTTGGAGTAGGCAGACATATGGAGTATCAAATCAACCATGATCTTATTGAATGATAGAACGGGCTCAAGGGGCTGAGTAGCCCATTCCTGTTCTAATTCATACATTCATATGCTCATCAGACTTTCTGTGATATCTGAAAATTCTCAAGGTGTTCAGTCACTGTGTTGTTATTGACAGCCCTTAGTCAAGTTCCAGCATCAGATGGTTTCCCTCTCGCGATTTCCTTAAATAGCACAGTGACATGCACAAAATTTTCCAGTCGCAAGAGATCTAAATCAAGTGATCTTCGGAGTATTATAGTTAAGTCACCTGCGTGTGTTCACCTAATTCAGTTAAAATTGTGGTGTGCAACCCATTTGTTTCTGGAATTAGACACTCTTTATCACCATTAAATTCTTATTGTTATTTTGCTTACATTAGTTTTGGTGAGTTCCTGTCCCTTACAGAACATTAGTTCCCCAAGGATTGGGGGCAGGCTGACCTCTTCCTCTACTGAAAATCCTGATGCAAAATAGTTATACAACATGATTGCCATTAGCTTATTATCATTGACAATAATGTTGTTTACAAAGTTCCACTTTGCTTCAGGACATCCTCTTTTACCAAATATAATTGTAAAGGATTTTGTGTTTATTTTGATCACTCTTGCAGTTTCTTTTCCTCTTTCTAAGTTCTTACTATAGGTTTTATCATGTGTTGCTCTGCTTTCTATCTTTACAATTTGCTAGCTACCATGCTCTCTTTTTTGCGTATTTTCCCTCCTGTGGTTTTCACAGCAACTGCCACACTTCCACTCTGCATTAACTGTAACTCTGCGTGCCCTTACATTCGCAAGGCCTGCCCTTTAATTTGATGAGTTCTTGTTAGGCTTCATTAGTCCTCTGTCTCCTTTGAATCAGTTTGAAGCTCCCTGGCCTCATCTTGAATGGTTCTGGAGCCCATCCTCACTTTATCTTAATAATCTCTTCTTCTTTACTGTCATTGCTTTCATTTTTCACTCCTCCAGCACAGATATCTCCACATTTCCCATTTTCTTGGCTTTCAAGAAAGGTATTTAAATCCAAAGCCTGAACTGACTTCTGTTTTTCCACAGAATCCAACTTAACCATAGTGACAGTTCTTGAATAGATATTGTCTTAGGTTCAGTATCGCTTGTCACATGTAAAGGGATCAGAAATGCTCAATTTCCTATCTAATAACTTGTTAATAGTTACTTATCCTAACAGAAAATCCATGACCTCTGCTTAGAAAAAGAAAATATGAGAAATACTCACTGGGTCAGCGGGTTTCTGTGGAGAGAGAACCAATACTAACATTTCAGGCCAATGAACTTCCACAAGAATTGGAAGTTAACAATGTAATTGGTTTGAAAGCAGTACAGATTCTGGGAAAGTGGGGCAATGGGTTGGTGGGACGCTGAAGTTTGCAGGGAAAAGAATAAATGGGAATGTTTATAATAATTCAAAACAGAAGAAATTGAATGCCAAAGGGGATACAAGGCAAATTGAAAATGATAATAACACAAATGAAGCAATAAAAGACAAGTCAAGTTAAAGTGTAGTGGTAAAGCAGCAACATTGCTAACAGCTACTGTCAAAAAAAGTGTGCAAGGTGTTTATGAGGTGAAATTGTTGAACCCAGTGTCGAGTCTGGAAAACTATAAAGTGTCTACTTGAAAAATAACATGCTGTTGTTCAAACTTATGGTCAGCTTCATGAAAACAGTGAGGAGGCCAAGACCAGAGAAATCAGAATGAGATTGTCACTTGGAATTGAAATGATAGATGGCTGGAAGCTTAGGTTCATGCCTGTGTGCTGAATGGTGGTTTTCAATGTATCTATCAGTCATTTGGTCATTGTAGAGGAGACTGCACTGTGAACAGGGAATACAGTTTACTAAGTTGAAAGAAATGGTGGGAAACACAAATGCACTTGAAAGCAACATTGAGGCCCTGGATAGTGGAGTGCAAAGAGGTGAAAAGGTCAACTGGTATACATCCTGCACTTGATACAGAAATGTGTTGCTGGTAGTGAATGAGATGTCAGGATAATTGAAGGTTGAATCAAGGTTTTGGAGACATAAGCTTCCCTTTACCAGTTGGAAAAGGAAGAACATGGAGACATGTTTAGTTGTGGTGGAAATGGTGGGGAATAACTCATCAATGTAGAACTGACTTACATTAAAGATAAAGGCAAAGAGTACACTGTCATTCTTCAAGAAGCAAAGGAGTGAGAGTAGAAGTGCAAAAATTGGGGTGGACATAATTGACGGCCTGGTCAATCGAAAGGGAAATCCTATGTGGGTGAAAGAGCAAAATGCATTGAAAACTCTGGTGTGGCAGATAAAATCATCAAAGTGGACACGGTGCATCTGAAGGAATTAGAATAATCTAGAAATTGGTACGTGTGATATACCTGCATCCATGATTGTGAAGCTTGGTAATTTTCTGATGTTTTAGTGAGTCTAGTGTCTAGCCACAGTAAAAATTTGTAAATGGCTATTTATTGGCTGGATACTTTGGCAGAGAAACATTGAATGGTTGCAGCACTAAAGTAGACTAATCAGTCACAATGATACCACCCATAAACTAGGAACAACACCTCATATTCTGTCTCAAGAGTCTACAACCCAATGGCCTAAACATGGAATTCACTAGTTTTAAAATCCCCCGAACCTCAGCCTTATCCCATGACCAACCTTCCCTCTCATCCCCGCCTCCTTGACCTGACACAACCCATCCGTCTTCTTTCCCACCTATCTGCTTCTCCCACCTCACTGACCAATCCCCACCACTCCCTACCTGCATTCACCCATTACCAATCTGCCTAACCACCCCCCAGACCTACCCCTCCTCTCTATTTATTTCACAGCTCCTTTCCCCCTCCCCCATTTCTGAAGAAGGGTCCTGACCCGAAACATCAACTTTCCTGCTCCTCTGATACTACATGGCCTGCTCTTTTCCTTCAGCTCCACACTGTGTTATCTATTCAGCCTATCATGCCCAATCTGGCTTTCTGCAAGGATGAGTGGAGAAACCATGTTGCTGGAGTGAAATGGTTCTGTTGTAGATTATTCAGGTAAACAATTCATAGGGGAAGCCTACAGAAAAGCACTGGTTTCTGTGAACAAGAAAATGCTGGTTGCGTTTAGTCAATGTCAAACAGCATGAAGGAGACCAGAATCAATTTGATACAGGTTTGTTGTTTACAGAGCTTAAAGCTCATTTCAAGGAGATACTGGCTCACTCCTTTTGCTTACTTTTGGAACCAACTGTGATGTTATCCTAGATGGCAAACATTGCAGCTTCCATGTAGCACAAACCATAATCAGCCAAGTTCTGAATGCTACTCTGGAGCTTAGATGACTGTGATGTGACGTCAACTTGTTGTTTTGCAAGTTCAGACTCCTACCATGATGGCTGTGGACTGCAGAATGCAAAGGGGCTGTTAGGGTGTTGCATGAGTCCAGCAAACTATCTTTCCTTAGATTATTCAGATTAATGAGACCCCATGCCAGATGAGTGGCAGTCACCCTGAGCAGCATAAATTTGTTGTCTTCCATCACTCATCCTCCCACCATTGCCACTCTGCCAGTCTCTCTTCTGTTGCTTGCCAGCCAACCCAAATGGAGTCACAGAATCATAAAGCTGTACAGCGTGGGAACAGACCCTTCGATCCAACTCTTCTATGCCGACCAGATATCCCAAATTAATCAGGTCCCATTTGTCAACATTTGGCCCATAGCACTCTAAACCTTTCCTATTCATATACCTCTCCAGATGCCTTTTAAATGTTGTGATTATACCAGCCTCTGTCACTTCATCTGGCAGCTTATTTCATACATTCACCACCCTCTGCATGAAAAAGGCTGTCCCTTGGGTCCCTTTTAAATCTTTCCCTAGAGAAAAGACCTTGTCTATTTACCCCATCAATGCCTCTCATGATTTTATTAATCTCTGTAAGGTCAACCTTTAGCCTCTAACACTCCAGAGGAAATAGACCCAGCCTATTCTGCGTCTCCCTAAAGCTCAAACCCTCCAACACTGGCAACATTCTTGTAAATCTTTTCTGAACCCTTTCAAGTTTCACAAGTCCTTCCAATAACAAGGAGACCAGAATTAGAACATAGAAAAGTACAGCACAGTACAGGCCCTTCGGCCCACGATGTTGTGCCATGGAATAAACCTAATCCAAAAATAAAATAACCTAACCATTATCTCTAACCTAACCTACATTCCCCTCAATTCACTGCTATCCATGTGCATGTCCAGCAGTCGCTTAAGTTTCACTAATGCTTCCACGACTACCACTGGCAAAGTATTCCATGTGCTCACAACTCTCTGGGGGAAGAACGTCCCTCTGACGTCTCCTCTATACCTTCCTCCTAATACCTGAAAACTATGACCCCTCATGGCAGTCAATCCTGCCCTGGGGAAAAGTCTCTGGCTATCGACTCTATTCATGCCTCTCATTACCCTATTCCAAATTACAGTATTCCAAAAATGACCTAATTAATGGATGCCACTAATGCTGAAATGGTAGAGTATGTAGCCAAGAGACCCAGAGACACATTAAATCATTTTGCAAGTTCATCTGCAATCTCATCCAGTGAACATCAGCAACCCTTCAGCATTCATGTTGCAGCCATTGGGGTGCCTCTGCATAACAGCACCAGACTAGGCAGAGGCCTACAGAAAACAGCTACAAAGGGGATGCAGTGTGCCACAGTTTCATTTACTCACTTGATTTCAAGTATTTATTTTGTAATAGCTTTTATTACTGCATCATGATCAAGCAGATGTAATCATCAGAGACAGAAGGGAGGGAAGACAGTTGGTGAATGAGAAATTGGAGTTGTCTTTGTTGGCATCACAGTTGAATGTATTCCTCATGAACAGCCATTCACAGAAGGGCTGTTAGATATCTCATTCCTTTCCTATTATCCTTCATCCTCTTCCTCATGTTCTTTCCACTCCTCAGCCCCTGTCAACATAACTGGGTGAAATAGCTATTCAGTCACGATGACAATTGTGTGACACACAAAACACTATGGACCTAGACTGTCAGACTGCGGGATATGCCAGGGACCCTGCAGAGTAACCTACACAACAGAAGAATTGGTTCAAGATGTCAATGGTCTTTTCTATTAGATTCTATTTGGTAACATGGCTTTCATCATATCTATGTTGTATACATAGAACATAGAACATAGAAAAGTACAGCACAGCACAGGCCCTTCGGCCCACGATGTTGTGCCGTGGAATAATCCTAATCCAAAAATAAAATAACCTCACCTACATTCCCCTCAATTCACTGCTGTCCATGTGCATGTCCAGCAGTCACTTAAATGTCACTAATGACTCCGCTTCCACGAATACCACTGGTAAACTATTCCATGCGCTCACAACTCTCTGGGTGAAGAACCTTCCTCTGCTGACGTTTCTTCTATACCTTCCTCCTAACACCTTAAAACTATGACCCCTCGTGGCAGTCAATCCTCCCCTGGGGAAAAGTCTCTGGCTATCAACTCTATCCATGCCTCTCATTACCTTGTACACCTCAATCGGGTCACCTCTCTTCCTCCTTCTCTCCAGAGAGAAAAGTCCGAGCTCAGTCAACCTCTCCTCGTAAGACAAGCCCTCCAGTCCAGGCAGCATCCTGGTAAACCTCCTTTGCACCCTCTCCAAAGCCTCCACATCTTTCCTATAATAGGGTGACCAGAAATGAACACAATATTCCAAGCGTGGCCTCACCAGGGTTTTGTAGAGCTGCAGCATAACCTCGCGGCTCTTAAACTCGATCCCCCTGTTAATGAAAGCCAAAACACCATATGCTTTCTTAACAACCTTATCCACCTGGGTGGCAACTTTGAGGGAGCTATGCACTTGAACACCAAGATCCTGCTGTTCCTCCACACTGCCGAGAATCCTGCCTTTAATCCTATATTCAGCATTTAAGTTCGACCTTCCAAAATGCATCACTTCGCATTTATCCAGGTTGAACTCCATCTGCCATTTCTCAGCCCAGCTCTGCATTCTGTCAATGTCTTGCTGAAGCCTGCAATAGCCCTTGATACTATCAACGGCACCTCCAACCTTTGTGTCATCAGCAAACATACAAACCCACCCCTCAACCTCCTCATCCAAGTCATTTATAAAAACTACAAAGAGCAGAGGCCCAAGAACAGAGCCCTGCAGGACACCACTCAGCACTGACCTCCAGGCAGAATACTTACCATCTACAACCACTCTCTGCCTCCTGTCAGACAACCAATTCTGTATCCAGACAGCCAAATCACCCTGTATCCCATACCTCCTGACTTTATGAATAAGCCTGCCGTGGGGAACCTTATCAAATGCCTTGCTGAAGTCCATGTACACCACATCCACTGCTCGACCCTCGTCAACCTATCTCGTGACTTCCTCAAAGAACTCAATAAGATTTGTAAGGCATGACCTGCCACTTACAAAGCCATGCTGACTCGTTTTAATCACGCTATGCTTTTCCAAATAGTCATAAATCCTATCCCTCAGAATTCTTTCCAAAACCTTGCTGACCACAGATGTAAGACTGACTGGCCTGTAATTTCCAAGGATTTCCCTATTCCCTTTCTTGAAAAGAAGAACAACATTTGTCTCTCTCCAATCTTCCGGTATGACTCCCATGGAGAGTGAGGAAGCAAAGATCTTCGCCAACGGCTTAGCAACCTCCTTTCTCGCTTCCCGGAGCAACCTAGGATAAATCTGGTCTGGCCCTGGGGACTTATCAATCTTAATGTTTGCCAAAATTTCCAGCACATCAACTTCCTCAATCTTGATCTGTTCAAGCCTGTTTTCCTGCTCCTCAAAGTTCTCATTCACAACAAGGTCCCTTTCCTTAGTGAAAACCAAAGCAAAAAACTCATTTAGGGCTTCCCCTATCTGCTCAGACTCCACGCACAAGTTTCCTATGCCATCCCTGATCGGCCCTACCTTCTCCCTGATCATTCTCTTATTCCTCATGTATGAGTAAAATGCCTTCGGGTTCTCCCTAATCCTTCCTGCTAAGCCTTTTTTGTGCCCCCTCCTGGCCTTCCTCAGTCCACTTTTGAGCTCCTTCTGAGCAAGCCTGTAATCCTCTAAAGCTGTGCTAGACCCTTGCTACCTCCACCTTACATACGCTGCCTTTTTCTTTTTGACAAGAAGCACCTCTGTACCCGTCATCCAAGGATCCTTAATCTTACCCCTTCTTACCTGTCTCAGAGGAACAAATTTATACATCACTCGCAACAACTGCTCCTTAAACAGCCTCCACATGTCTGCTGTGCCCCTTCTGTGAAACAATTGCTCCCAATCTGTACTTCCCAACTCCTGTCTGATAGCGTCATAGTTTCCTTTACCCCAGTTAAATATCTTCCCCTGGTAACTGCACCTTTCCCTTTCCATGGCTATGGTAAATGTGAGGCTGTTGTGGTCACTGTCGCCAAAGTGTTCTCCCACCACGAGATCTGACACCTGTCCTGGCTCATTGCCGAGCACCAAATCCAAAATGGCCTCCCCCCTCGTTGGCCTGTCCACATACTGAGTAAGGAAACTCTCCTGAACACACCTGACAAAAATGGCTCCATCCAAACCATCTGCACTAAGGCGGTTCCAATCTATATTGGGAAAGTTGAAGTCACCCATAACAACAACCCTGCTATGTTTGCACTTTTCAACAATCTGCCGGTCAGAGTTCTTCAATCTCCCTACTGCTATTTGGGGGTCTGTAAAAAATGCCCAGTGAGGTGACTGCTCCCTTGCTGTTCCTAACTTCCACCCACGCTGACTCAGTCGACAAACCTTCCTCGGCAATCTCAGCCCATGCCACCTCAGTAGACGAGGCCTCATCAAAGGTTCTTTCAGCCATCGTTATACTGTCCCTGACCAACAAAGCCACACCTCCCCCTCTTTTACCACCTTCCCTGACCTTAATGAAAGATCGAAACCCTGGAACCTGCAACATCCATTCCTGACCCTGTGCGTGGTTTGTGTACTAGAGTCATTGGCCTTGTCATTAACCAATAGCCCTTGCTGCCGAGTGAGCAGTCTTTGCATTGTCTCTTGAAGCTTCCAGCAGGTTCCCACCATAACTAATCTATTCTCATTCCTCCTGAATTGTACCTACCAAGTGAGATTGAGGGATATCTTCACAACATCTGGCCCATGTGGATGTAGATTTGTACCATCTACTGTGCAGACACTATTCTGCAAGGGATGGGGTTATGAAATGGCAAGGAGTGTCACTCTACAATCAATCACCTCTGCTTCAAAACTATCAAACAAGATTTCCAGTATGTGCCCACAGGCTCCCTTTGTTTATTTGTTCACTTCCCCCTTTGCTCTGGTGAAAAGCTTTTTTAAAGTGTAAAGATACCTTTTTGAGTTTTTCACAAAGAATGTCGGAATTTTTATTCATTTAATGATCATGTCCATATAACTGTACCAATCCATCTAAATTTTAGCCAACCAACTTTCTGAATCCCGAACCCATTCAAGTTTGCATTTGTACTTACACTAATTAAATTATACTGTAAAAGTGGGTGTTTGTGGCAGACATTCATTTGAGCATGCCTGAAATTCAGGTGAATTTTGGAATTACATTACAAACGTTCTTCTTTTCATAAACCAATTACATTTTTGTAAATTTCATGCAAAAATTGAAATTCCATGCTTATGCTTAAATTAGGTTTTGTCCTTGCCTGAATTGCTGAGTATGCTGTTGTTCTGAGTATGTCCAGGAGCATTTGGGCACTTATGAAATCAAGGTCAGAAATGATACAACAGTTGGTTATAGAGTCATGTGATTTCTGACCTTGCCCACCCAAGTGAAACACCAGCACTTCCGCATCGTGGTTTGTTAAATCACAGGACTGCATAGGTAAGATGGCTCGTATGTAAATTTATGATAATCAATTCCATTTGTTATGTATTTGTGAAATAATTTCTAAATAGTATCCAAAAACATAATGATTATCACTTAGTTTCAATTTCCTATTTGTCCACCCCATTGTGGAGTTGATATGATTTAGTCAAATCGTATGATGATTTTATTCTGGGAATAGTGAAAATTGATCTAGTAAAATATAAATAAAGGTATTTCACAGCTCTATTCCAGAATTAGACATAAGTTCCCAATAATTGGCTATAACAGGAGATCTGCAGTCTTATCTGGAAAGAACTCAGTGGCATTACAGTCTACTAAACTCTTTTCTAGATCTTTCAGTCAGAAAATGATGGAGTAAGCTTCACATTTACTTACTGGGAATTCATCTGTTGGAATAAATTGCCTGCCTATTATAGAATTTGCCCAATTTTCAATTCACTGGCTCCAATTAGATAAAAAATTGGGTGAGTTGCACAGTGAGCAAGGGAATTACACTACTAGATCATTACCGAGGCAATCCGTTTGAAACATATGCCTAAACTATCTGGTATGTTGCCAATCAGAGATCAGGGGATTTCAAATCCTGTCTGTGGTCTAACCTGAGTTAGTTGTCCTGTTCCAAGGTGGCAGCAGTAACAGTACTGGCTCTTGAAGAGAAGAAGCAGCAGCTGGGGAAAACACAAGGTGAGAAAGAATTTTATTATACAGCAAGTAGTTAGGGTTTGGACTGCCCTGCCTAGAAGTGTGGTGGAGGCAGTTTCAACTGAGACATTCAAGCCAGCATTAGGTAAATATTTGTCTGGAAACACTATGGTGGGTTCTGGGAAAAAGGCAAAAGACTGGCTTTGTGCCAAATGCTCAGAGCTTGTGCAGGCATGATGGATCAAATGGCCTCCTTGTGGGCTGTAACAAATTCAACGGTTCTATGTTGATTTTGCAGTGAAACTTAGTTGGATGTGAGACCTGGACAGGATTAGCTGTCGTACCTTACATAAGAAACTAACATGCTTACACTTAATGCGTACTTTCATGAGACATCCTACAATTGTCATTGTACCATACAGCATCATTTCTCATGGTCTACAGGAAAACAAGTAAATAAAATAATGCTGAACATCTAAAACCTAGCACTCCATTTAAACATGGACCATGCTAGCATTTGTAGCATTAGTGGGAGGTTGGCCTAGTGACAAAGCACTAATGGATACCTTTGCTCCTACAAAAACTTGTCCGTACATAAACGGCCTCAGCTTTTCGATGAACATTTTCCAGCATAGATTGGGAGTTGTTCTGTGGATTCCCCATCATAACATACTGCAAAGGCATTTCCTGTGAAATTGGATGTCCCTCTGGGTAATTCATCCATAAATGGAGTCCTCCAAAACTCTTCATTTAAATTAAAGACCTTGGAGAATTCACATGAAATTAGAAAAAAGTAGTTACTTAGGAAAAGTTAAACTATTGTATACGTAGTCTAACTCATAAGTAACTATTAAGCTGAAGCTACATTCGCCTTACACATCTCCTAGACCACTTACACCCCACCCCAAGACTCCTAAGGTGATATCCCTCCTGGACTTGATATACCTTTTGCCTCCTCAAACTTGACCCAACATAACAACTCCCAGTCAAGACTGCTGACTGATCCAGCAAATTCCTCCATCCCACCGAACTCTCCACTCCATTTGCCTTCTACCAGGCCTGGCCAGATGCCCCTGTAGCCTGCCACAACATGGCCAGAATGGACCAGGCCTGAAATTTTATTCACGACCACAGGTGAAGCCCCTCACCTACCCCCTTACTCATTTGGCACTCAACCTTCACAGCACCCTAATATCTCAACTTTTGGTTCTCAATACCTCAGAACATGGCAACTGATTGCTGTGAAGTGGGGAATGGTCAAAATGGAAGTATGTCTCCACATTTCTGAGGAGGTGTGAAGCAGAAATGGATTGTTCCCAACTTTCATAAAATCCTTGGAACCTCCAGCTAATGCAGGAAAACATGCAGGAAAAGTTAACATTGAGCCAATTAGTACAATTGAGCTTAACCAACCATAACTGATTTGAAGCTGCAATTTTCAAGAAATTTAACACAGAAATTTCAGAGCATAGAACCTAGGCAGCGAGAGATGTGCTGTCAATAGCGAAACAATCAAAATCAGGAATGCTGGAGGTCAGAATTGAAGGAGCATAAATATCTCAGACCGATGTATGTTAGTGACAGGAAGGGGAGTGGGCATGGACACATTTTTTTAAAAAGCAGCAGATTTATGATCAAGGAATTCCTTAGCTGGTATTCAATGTAAGTCAGCAAGATCAGCATCGATGAGTGAATGTGAATTGGTACAAATTAGAGTGCATGTGTAGAATTTTAATTATCTCAAAGGTTACAAGGGTAGAATGTGAGAATCTGGTTAGAAATGCATTGTAATTGTCAAGCCTGAAAATAACAAAAGCATAGATGAGGGTTTCAGTGCCAGATGAACCCCAGCAATGATGATAGTGGAATGATACAAAAAATTTTAATGCTGGAAATACTCATCAGATCAGGCAGCATCTGTGTTGACAGAAACAGAATTGACAGGCTGGATTGTTGTTCCAGGGCTCAGAACATGATGCCTGGCTGAATTCCATGTCACAAACTTGGAATTGTGACATGGAATTCAGCAAGGCATCATGTTCTGAGCCCTGGAACTTCTGGGACCCTGCAAATTATTTTCAAGGAGGTAGCCATTGCACGTTCGCTTTTAGGAGCCCCATTTAATTATGGGTGGCACGTGGGCTCTGGAGGTCGGATGACCATTCTTCCACTCCGAATCTATCCTCTCCCTCCCAGTTCTTCAGAAGTGGGAGCTGCTAATTTGAATCTAAAAGAAAGAAAGCCCACCTTAAAATAGAGTTACCCTCTGAGGCCTCCCTTAAAAAGGCAAGGTGAAAAGTGGTTGCAGCTGCCAAACCATTATTGTACATTTCTGCCCCTTTCAAATTCCTTGAGTCAAATTATAAAGCAGGTGCACCAAAATGACAAAGGATTTTCTGCTCAAAAATATTGCCCATCATCTGTAAATAATCTGCATTATTACACAAATAAGTTATTCATATGGTGGATTTTGGAAGCAATATTTCATGTGAGTGGGCATGTTATTTATTGCCTTTATTGAAGGTTCATTGTTTACTCACAATCCAGCACATTTGTCTCCCAGTGCAATGTTTTAAATTCAAAATAATATATGCTTAAGAATAATGCAAATGTAAATGTAAAACTTCAGTTTTGTTTTATTGCAGAAAAGATCTTGATATTCCACTTGCTGTTGCATGAGTTGTATAGCCTTTTCAATCCTCCACTGCCAACATTTAATGAAAATAATTCTGACAAGACAGTCTTCAGCTGGCAATTGTGGATTCTGTTATCTTAAAGCACAATTATTTTTTATTCACCAGTTGATTTGTAAAATTGATGTTGAGTACATTCATTGCTTGATAGGAGTTTTCAGCATTCTGGGTGATTTAAGACATTTAACTATTTATCCTATAAACATGCACACTAAATGCATGTGATTAAAAGATTTTTTTGTTACCGATATTGTTAATGCATAATTACTTGACGTTTTGGTTTCCTAATGAGCATATGTACACCAATCGGGAAATGCTGATTTCCTGGAGCAAGTCAAGGTCATGAAGTAATTACAACTCAACACCAGTAACATCTAAAATCAACACTTCTATACCATATCGAACAGCCATGATGGCAGCTACATCTAGGGAGATATCAAGTGGTATAACGATCTAATCAAGTTTTTTTGTAAAACCCTGACAGGTACTGAGGAAGACTTGAGGTGCTAAGACTAGATATACTGGATGGCCATTCTAGTTCAATTGGTACACAAATTGTACATGATAACAAAGGCAAAACCCTGCTGTTATTAGGGAATTGAAATGAAAATGCAAAATCCTGGGGGAGAAAAATGTCAGCGGTTAGACAAGAAGTCTGTAAAAAGGAAAATAGGAGCAACATTCCAGGTGAAAGATTTTTTGTCATGTATTGTCAGAAATTTTCTGAAACAATAGTTTATAGCAGGGGAATGATGTTACATATTTCATAATTTGCGGTAGTGTGAAAATAGCTATAATTTATGCGGGTGGTCACCCAGCCGCCTGAAATTTACTGCTCCAGATCTGTTGTTTCTTTTGTGAAATGCAATTTGGCTATACTTATTTTCTAGTAATTTCCTTGTCTTTGGTATTTATTGGGTCAGATAGGATGTAAGGCTGACAGTGTTGGACTTGTTTTGCCGTTTTGGTCTTCAGGAGAGGTGTCCAGATCGCTTGATATTGTTCTGGTTTTTGGTGTAATCAGGTCTTTTGGGTTTTCCAACTAGCATCTGTCCCATATTGCAGAAAAATGCATTTTCATATCAATAAAATTGTTCATTTTCATATGAGCAATTAGCCTTGAAGATTGGATTATTTATAATGAGCCGCAGAGTTTCTTGGAGGCATAAGTAAGATGAAGTGACGTTGCACTGCTGCCTATATTAATTTATCATTGAATCTTAACATGTTTATACGATCTATTTGTTCTTCAGAATATTAATGTATTATAATTCAGATTTTATAACACTTATTTAAACGCATAACTTTATAAGTGCATGGAATAATTAAGGCAAAACATTTGCTTTTTACAGGAATTGGGAGTTATTCAACAAGCTAAAATGCTTTCCTCTTAATACATATTACCTTAAGTTACATATTGTTCATGCAAAATAAGCCTTCTTCCAAAAAGTAATTTTAGAAACATGTGAGAGTTACAGGTATTGTCCTAAAACAAACCTTTCAAAGAGAAGGAGAAAACAAAGGCAGGTTAGAATCCACGGTGTGCTCAAGACTGCTGAATGAACATTGTGACAATCCAAGAAAGTATCTAAAAAGTAACCTTTATAATTTACTCTATGCTGTTTTCTTCAATGATCTATAACTAAAACTGACTTTGCTTAGCCCATTCATTGCTACACACTTAGTTACAGAGGGAGAAAGCAGCTTGACTGACTCCAAGCTTCTCTGCATTTGAGGCTTTTATTCTAGCTATCCCACCTTGTTGGTATTTTTCCATTAGCAGCTTTTGATTTATTTTAAATTTTGAAAACCTTTGAGGCTAATTCCCAGAGCGAACTTTATAGTATCTTTATTTCTATACATACAATAGATGAAAAAGGATTAATTGTGCATTTGCTGCAGTGATAACATCTGTCCTATCATCTCAAAGGATATTAAGCTTAATAAATATATTTATGAGAGCTGCTTTGTATAGTTCTAATGCAATCAGCCATGCTGTGTATGATAGCCTGGGACGATGAAAATTCATTGACTTTTCTAGCAAATTAGTCTACCACCTAATCACTGAACCCTGCTAAGGTTTTGAATTATTACTAGAACCAGCAGCTCAGTTAAAACACTTGAATGAATTATATCAATTCATAAACTTGTTCATGTCCAGATTTCATTAGCCAAACATTAGCAGCATTTTATGTTTATTACCATTCTGACATAATCTAATCCTTTGCAATCATAGCGTTCAGCTGGGCATCATCATTTAATCATAAAGAGTTACATTATATGTGATAATAGATAATAAGAACCCTGGGTCAATGACTGCATATTAAAAGATCACAATCACATCCAATAAGGGTATGTATCTCATACATTCAGTTATAGAGATTCCTCTTTTTAATCATTTGATAATTTTCCCACCAACACAATTGTACTGAGAGGTGACACAATAAAGAAGAATATGTATTTCAAGTGGGGAAATCCCCCGACATTAAAGTAAATAGAGAAATTAATTAATACAGAGGAAAAAACAAGTGGCAGTAACAAAGCAAATAACTGTTCAAGGGTGGCCTGACCCTTTTTAACCAGCAAGGGGTGTGTGGAGATCGCAAGTTCAAGATCAATATGAAGATATTATTTAAGTATATATGCTATACATGTAGCATACAATTAAAAACACACCCTACCTACATGCAATCAAATACACATTTTGAGGATACTTTGTGATTGAGTCTAAAGAGCGATAAAATAAGTTTAACAATGACTTAACATGTTCTTCAGATGTACATGGTTAAACATTCTTAATTTGGTTAAATATTTTGTTTTAGAACGTAGAAATAATGATGTTGTTCTGATTATATGTATTCCTAATCATCAGGATTTTTTTCAGTCTAAAATCTGTAGTGAGCAATGATTTTATGATTCTGACTGATTATTTAGCAGATCCAAATTATTCAATTCAGTGTTAGATCAGATGTCAGACATCTGCTGTCGATTCTGGTGTTCCAGGTTTCTGCCAAAAATCACACAAAATAGAATTGAGATCAAATAAATGTTGATGGAATCAACATTAGTGAACATTCTAGGAAACTAGTACACATTTAAAAGCAGGCACATCTCATGACCATTAATTTTATTTAAGACATATCTGATTATAAAATCTTGTTCTTCAAACTGAAATACCTAAATTGTATCCTGTTAATATCTATTATATGGCTTCTATTTCTTTTTGGTTCAGGTTTTACCATGCAGAGTTGAAATTACACAATCTTACACTCTGCATCATGCCTGTGGCTATTGCAGCATTGCTTCAAAATACAACAATTTCAGGTAAGGAAATATTTCATTAATGTTTTCCGGCACAATTAAAATAAGTGCAGCAAATTTACAATGCCAACTAGTTGACAGCAGCCTTTATGTGAAAATATCGCCAGCGTCCACAAGTTCTTCATTCATCACACTTCATCTTGTTTAACTCATTTAACCCACTAAAGCTGACATGTTCCGATCATATGAGAATAGCAGCTGTAATTACTGCAAGTGGCCTCCAGCAATTTTTAACCTGATGACTCAGCAAATTTTCTTATTTCCAGTTTTCTACACTCACCTTTCCTCATTCTTAAAAGGAACATGGTTTTTTTTTATTAAGGTGCAGCTCCAGGATTTTTGGGAAATCTTCAGTGTCTTGCAACAATAGTATTACTCTTGCATCAATTTTAGAAAGTTTATCATTTAAAATAAATTATCACAACCAAGTTCTGTATTCACACATGTGCTGCTAGCAATGTTCAGTAGATAGCAACAAGGAATGGCAACCTCCGATGAGTTGTGTTCCTCCAGCTCCACACTGTATTATGGCAACCTCAGGTGATTTTTCCTGTCTCCCAAGGGCGATGAGGTAAATTCCTACATCTAAAGCATCTGAGTTATAAACAGCCAGCATAACTAAAATCTACTTGGAACTCTGCTGGCCTGTAGATTAACAATTTAATGGATTCACTAGCTGAGCAACTGACAGTAATAGCAAAGTAGAGTCATATTAGAATTCAGAAGAGTTCCTTTCATGCTCAAATGCCAAGGCTGGGCAATAGTGGTCTCAGAGCAGTGTCACTGGTAAGACGACAATACATCTTCTATGCTGCCTAGCTTTATTGTTTTTAAGGTTGACTAAACAGTTTTATCTCATCCATGTCCTGACACCATTTGCCACAGATTCTTCTGACAGCTACTGTACTTATTAGTAAAGATCCTGGAAAACAGTGAAGTCTTGAGTATTGCTGGAAAAAAAATTGTAGTTTTTGTCTTCCAACAATAAGACAACTAACAAGAAATACCAAAGCAAAGGAAAACAACATTTGTACTGTTTCAGTGTGTTGATTGTAGGCAAGTGGACTTTGATTGGCAGAAGTGTTTCCATGGGTAATGCACATGTTAATGATGACTGACAGTTAACTGCCAGGCTTTGTTTACATTTTAATCCAGGTAGATTGACACTGAGTGGTTAAAGCATTGCCCTGAGATATTAGAGTTTGGCTGTTACCTATGTTGTTGAAGTGAAACAAGCATAGTGTATGTATATATTCTTTCTGACTACAGAATAAAGGTAAAGAACGCAAGTGTGTCCATGACAGATACATGAGTGCCATATCTAACCTGTTCAGTGTGCCTGAAGAAATCATTTCTGACAGTCGACTGCAGAACATTGGCACACATTTCAGGGATATATGAGCCAGATGAAGCTTGGACTATGTGATATTCTCACACATAATCTAAGATCAAATGCTCTCACTGAGTGAATGGTTCCCGCCATTGAATCACTCATCTTGAAGTGTAGGACAATTAAACAATATATTGCTGTTGCAATGTTGCGCCTCAAAGCTATATAGCTGGATACAGAGTTACCATCACCAGTACAAATCATGTTTGGAAGACAACTGAGAATAATCTTACCAAGTCACTGCCTATCGAAGTTCTCAGATGCAGTGTGAACTTGCAATGTAATAAGTGAGGATGAGGATAGTGCATGACTGGCATATACGTGAAGAAACACCTCAAATTCACATTGGACATAAGGTCAGAGTCACACACACCACAATGGAAAGCTCTTTGAGTAACCATTTTATCAAATTATGCAGTGAGCCCAGATCTTATGAAGTCATAGCAGCTAAAAAAGCAACTCTGAAGAGAAACAAAACAAGCTAAAGAAAGTGTACGATGTGCCAGTTATGCTCCACAAACACAAGAGAACATATCTAGATAATGACTTGATGGGACACCAAGATAACAATCAACACATTGACAACATGCTGTGGACCAAAATAGCTGAAGTTGAAGTGCGCTTTTCCAGACTGATACACCATAACAATATCTAGAATGCTGTCAAGCCAAGAAATCGACATTGAGGCTCAGCCTTCTGTACTTGTAAATTTTATAATCCCCATCTCTGTAGAGCTGACTTTGCTTTTACATAATGTTTGTGCATTATCATTTTTGGAGTGATGTCCCTTTAACAGCTGTATGTAACTGAGCCAAGTACCTGGTATTTATCATGTGATTAGAGGTTCTGTGCACTTTAGCACTCTAGGCACAGACTGTGCCTGGCAAATACTCTACTGCATGTATTAGCTTAGCTATAAATAAACCTGACAAGGGATAAGTCAAAAGAAATCCATGTACCTCATTTCTGTTCCATTTAGATAAGACAAAAAATATTGTTACTTCCTGTATGAGAGGAATTATGTAATCCCAGCAAATTATGATGCTTGCCCCAACTGCAGACAAGAGAGAATTAAATGTTGCCAGCATTCTTTGAATAGACCATTTCAGTGACATCTTTCATGAGAATCAGAGGCTAAAAGATATGACTGATAACACTGTTATCCATCGAGAAAAAAAACATGTATAAAAATTCATTGGCACAAACAAATTCAAAGCTGGTGGCAATGTTAACTTGGCATTCTCGGAGGTTGCAGTTTTGGCTAGCAGGTAGCAGATTTCATTGAAGATGCCCTTATTAAAGTCTAGACATCTCATACATTATTCCTCACTGGAGTTCAGGTTAGCAAATTATTCCCTGAATATTTTGGGTATATATGGCTTCTTCCTTATGAATTTTGAACTGCTCTACATTTAAACCCAAGAAGATGTGTTGTATTCTTGGGGCTACATCTATATTGCATCCACGTCCAGAAGGAACAGGTTTGGAAAGAAGCCGTAAACTTAGCAAAATATCTTTCTGTGCCTGTCACATCACTCCTTGTAGACTTTAGCCAAATTAAATAATTCTAGAAGCCACACATTCTTCAAAATTTATAGAAATAACAAATGGAACTCAGTTGGTGATTAACTTATGTTCCCTTAAACAAAGCAGTGCGCAGGGAGAATGAGCTTCCGACCTGCTGCTTGATGTGCATTTCACTGTGTAAATACAAGAGAGGGCATTAGCTGGATTATTGACCTTCAAAATGGCACTACTGACATCTATAATGTATTACACACAGATTGATGCCTTGACTTGTTTGCTCTGCCCATTTTTACTGAATGTTTCTGCATACCTTAATATTCTTAGTAATATGGTGTGTGGCTTTATTTCACTCCACAAATGGCAAGCATGATTACTGGAACTCTAGGAGGATGCACAGCATCCAAACAAAGTGTGCTAACCAGCCCAGTAATATTGTATTCTTGTGAACTAGTGAATATTTGGACCATACCCTTGAGATGTGTGATTTAAGTACACTGACAGCCCAAAGATCAAGAAGCAGGGGATCCTTTATTCAACTGGTGTCGGATTTTTGCAAACATCAAGGTTGTCATGAAGAATGTGCTTGGCCATGGCTATAATGAGACCATTAACCAAGTGGTCTGGGATGAACCCATGAACCAAAACTATGAATTGGACAGTAAGCTTTTGCTCTGAAAGAGCCGCTTAATTGCAGCATCAACATCACTTTCATTGATGATCAATAATAGACAGGTGTTAATTGGCTAGATTTGTTTTGCTATGCTTCTTGTTGACAGGACAAGCCTTGGCATTTTCTGTATTTCTACTTAGATACCAGTGTTGTAACTGTACAGGAATGCGTTGTTTGGTGGCATGGGAGTTCTGAAGCACAAACATTTAGTTGATTTAATTTAGTTTGATTTATTGTCATCTGTACCTAAGTACTGTGAAAAGCTTTGTTTATGAGCAATACAGGCAGATCATAGCAAGTAAAGACATACAGATCATAGGGTGAAAAGAAACTTAGACAAAAGTGTATAGATTATGTTGCACAGGGCATGTGCAAGGCAAGATCAACATCAGCAAGATCAATATTACTGGAAGTTAGAGGCTCCATTCATTAGTTTAATAATAGCCGGGAAGAAGCTGTTCCTGAAACTGCTGGTGCATGTGTTCAAGCTTCTGTAGCTTCTTCCTGATGGAAGAGGTTGTAGAAGATCATTATCAGGGTGCAATAGGTCTTTGATGATGCTAACGGCTTTTCTGCAACAGTGAGACATGTAAGTGGAGTAAAAGGTTGATTCCCATGATAGTCTGGGGTCTGCACACAATCTTCTGTAGTTTCTTACAGTCCTGGGTGGAGCAGTTGCCATATTCACCCAGACAGTATGCTATCTGCAGAAGTCTGTGAGGGTCTTTGTGGACATGCCAAATTTCCTGAGCTACCTAAGGAAGAAGAGGCGTTGTTGTGCATTCTTGACCGTTGCATCTATGTAGGAGGTCCAGGACAGGTTGCCAGTTACTGTCATTCCTAGGAACTTGACACTCTCTATCCTCTCAACCTCAGCTCTGTTGATGTAGATAGGTACATATTCTCCTTCTGCAACTGGCATGTTGTCAGGGCCCACAGGCTTTGCTGTACACAATGCTTTCAGCTATTTTCATATATCCCCTGAGCTGAATCAAATTTGTCACTAATGTTTGTGGAAGCAGATCAAAAAACCTATCTAAAGAAAGATAATCAAGCTGAGGTCCTCATACACTGGGACAAATTTACCCTCACTTGAACAGAATGGATTGAGCACTTGAGGACTGAGCATTCAGGCTCCTGTTTAGACTATGGCGCTGCTGGCTTTCTGCTCTCCTCCCCAGTCCTTTACTTCAAGGAACATTAAATCCAGTCATGGCTGGCAACTTTTCTTTTAAAATCAATCTCCAAAACAACTTCCTGTTTCCTCCCCACTGATTCGATGCCCAGCTCACAAGTAGGCCAATTACACAGTCAACTGTCAGGTTCCTGACCTCAGATTGAAAGGTCAGCCCTTATATGTGCATGTATTGCCTGTTACATGTTTCAGTTATAAATGCCCCTTGTGGAAGAACGTTACTTCAGTGGGACAAGTTTATATTGGCTATTTGTCGATAAATGTCAGGATAGGAATTTAAAATGGAAACACGCATTTTCAATGCAAATCAATGGTTGGTTTACTGCCAATCATATCCACAATATGTATTAAGTATGCATTCCATATCCAGCCCAAACACTATTACTTTCATAGAATTATACAAAATACACAATGCAGAAACAGTCCATTGAGCCCAACTGGTCTATTGCCCCCATCTTCCCCTTAAAGGTGCAAGTACCATCTGTTTGACCTATCCAAAATATGGTACATGTTCCATTATATCTACTCTTCCTGGAAATTTACTTCTCAATTTTTGTTATATTTTAACCCCTTCGTTATTATGCCATCGAATAAATCTAGAAAGATATAAAAGCTATAAAATGGAAACATGCTATTTGGGTTAATCAGTCCATTTTGGTGTTCAACCTTCATTCAATCAAATGACTCTAATGATATTTACCTACCTACTCTTACATTGCTTCAAATCCTGTTGTGTCATCCTTCTATCGAAAACAATTCTTAATGTTGACATAGTTTCTGTCTCAACTACTAATGGTAGAATTGAATTCTGTAGTCTCACAGTCTCAGAGCACTGCATAAGATTTCAACTGCACCTTCAGTTCTAAACCTCTTGTGCATAATCATTCAGCTACCTTTTTCAGATAACTTATTCTTCACCACTCAATATATGAAAGCAGTCATAGGAACATATGTAGCTATTCAGCCTATCATGCTTGTCTGTCACTCAGTGAAATTATGCCTAATCTGTGGCCTAAATCTAAATAACAAAGTGTAGAGCTGGATGAACACAGCAGGCCAAGCAGCATCTTAGGAGCGCAAAAGCTGATGTTTGGGGCCTTGTTTTTGGCCCATATCCTTAATAAAAATTCATCAGTCTCAGATTTAAACTTAACCACTGATTCACAATCAATTGCCATTTTGGGAAGGGCGTTCAAAATACCTACCATCCCTCGTGCCTAGAAGTGCTTCTTAGCATCTCTCCTAAACATAACTTCTGCATCCTTGTACACAGTCCTCTAGGAACAACAGCCAGACTTCTATTAGATTTCTTGATTATTTTCTACATTTGTTTGTGGCTTTTAAAGACATCTTCTATCTGTTCATTTCTATCTTTTATAAGTATAAATGTCAAAAAACAAATGGCCAGGAGTTAAAGGGTAGAATTTAATTCATTGTTGGGCTTTAATGTTACGGAGGCACTACATATGATGAACTTACAACAAAACACTTTTCAGTTTGTTTCTACACATATATGAGCGTAAGTGAGTCTCCAATTTATGGTCACTATCTAAATACAATAGATAGCATACAAACTGTAATACAGTTAATAATAGATACATCCGTTTTATTGCCCAGCAATCCGTGCATCAGCCATACCTTAGTTGGTAGCACTCTTGCCTCTGAGTTCCACGGTTGTGAATTTGAATCTCACTCTAAAAATTTTGAGCACAAAATCCCAGACTGTCATTCCTGTGCAATGCTGAAGGAACGCAACGGCATCAGAAGTGCTGTCTTTTGGATACCATTTTAAACAGAGACCTTGTCTTCTCTCCAATGTGAATGCTAAAGATCTCATGAAACGACACTGAGGATGAACACTGGAAATGTCTCTGAAGTAACAACAAAATAAGAATTATCAAGTCATTATGATGTTACTGTTGTCAGGGCGATGGATAATAAGCCCAATTTTTGATAGACACATTAAACTTTGAATTCCAATGGCTGTTTAAAATAAGAACTGCTGCAGCTAAACAAATGATTGTGGATATAAATTAAGTGACTGTCAGAAGAGAATAAGCTAGACAGATATCCTTTAATGTCACACCTGACAAAGTGTCAAGGGAACTTGAAATTGTTGAAGTGCATGTGATTGCATGATGAGTGATTGGATTCAAAGGTGTTGCAGACTTTAGGAAGAAGCTGCTATTTCTTATATTTATATGTTCTTAAAGAATTTTACATGTACATTTTCTTAACAATCCTCTACCACTATTCAGTGACTAAAGAGCTAAAAAAAACAAGATGAATGAGAAACATTTTTACATTCTCCTGTTTTGCCATCATCTCAAAAAGGTTGAAGTATACAGGCATACGACTGATGAATATGGATATTAAGGTCACATGCCTAATGATGGTGCCTGTTATCCATGTTTATTTACAGCTCAGAAGTGTAATTAGCCACATATTGATTCCAAGTTAGCAGTAGCTATAGCAAGTTGCTTGCCTACTGGACAACAGTGGTGAAGATATACCATATCAACTTTGAAGCTTCAATATTCTTGCTAGCCTGTGGAACATTGCATACACTACTGTTAAAGAATTTTTCATCCTAATGCTAGTTTTATTTAGATTTTATAAAGGATTGTCATTATCTCTTCACTTTAATATTCTAAACATCTTAAGAGAACACCAAGAATGCTAGTGGCATAGTTTGAAGTGTTATTAAATTGTGCTGCTGCCTTGAATGCTCTGAAGCTGTAATACCAAATTACTCTGATCTTCAATAGCACAAAGACTGCATTTTTACTGTGTGTCTGTATGTTTACTGCTGTCACTTCATCAAAATGCATCACATCTTATTTATTGACATTGAATTTCAGTTGATACTTTTTAAGCTGATTTCTTCTTACCAGTATTCTTTTGCAGTTTCATCTCACAAACAATTAATTGTATTTCACTTTGTGGTATAATCTACAAATTTACACATTACTGCCTCTAGGCCTATACACAGTGAACAAATTGGTTCAAGGACTGAAATCAAGTAACTGCTGAAGGAGACCACTTCTAACCACTCAGAAAAATACTGTCTTATCTTTTAAAACCAAGTTTAATTTACGTTCAGACATATCCAATGATAACAGGGTATGTGGAGGGATTAAAAATATTGTCAGATGGTACTTATTTTATTCACAATACGACGGTGTCCCACGAGATGTGTTTTTGGGCAGAGTCAGGCAACATCTCACCAAACAGGCAAAATCCCCATTGAGATGTAAAAGTAAGTTTTGTATTTTGAGATTTGCAGAAAGCATGATGATGTGACAAATCACATGACTTAAGGTCAGTAAGAGAGACTGAACCAGTCTAGAAAGTGCAACCGAAGAGACAGATCTTAGATACTGCACCAGAGAGCTTTATTTGAAAACCTACTATTAACAAATGTAAGTAAAGAAGCGTGATAGCATATAAGAAGTTAAAGAGCCTTACTTTAATGATACGTCTCAAGCATCATTAGGAACAGTTTATGTGCAGATATCCACAGCCTGAGACACTCTGGGATCTCAATGTGCAGGTTGTAATGTTGGTTTAAAGGACAAGATAAAGCAAAATCTCCCAGAACCAGAATCTGAACTCAAAATAGAGTATAAGTGAGGCCAATGGAAAGAGAAGACAGGAGAGAATCTTAGTTGGTTTAAACAAAAGAATATTGGCACAGAAGAAGACACTAATGGCATGGAAAATAAGTCAGTTGACTTCAATTATTGGGTTAGAGTGGGAGGGCTCTGATGGATAGACAGAAGAACTTCAGAAGACTTTGAATCCTAGTCAGAACTGACAATATTCTCAAAAGGAAAAGCACACAAGCAGGACACTTTGACAGCTAGATTCTAACAGTGATTTCTATGTTTGGGAGGATCAATTGAAGTCTTTTTTAAAAAATAGATTTCTATCATCTAGCAGGATGTTGCAAGCATGGAGCTTTAAAAGATAAATTAATTAGAAACCGTGTTGAAGCTGGTGTGGAGGCTAAGACATTATCAGACTATCTTCAGTCTAAGGAAGATTTAAAGTTGAACTCGGCAATCCAATTTGCTATTGGGCAGAAATCAGGTCCTGAAAATAGTCAGTACAGCAAGAAAACACTGAATATGCTTCTGATATGGTCAGATGGTAGATCCAAAAATGTCATTAACCTCGTTCTGGAAGTCCATCAGATACCAAAACAGTGGAATTCAATGTGTTCACCCATATTAAGATGCACTGTGCGTAGCTTTAAACAAAATAACAAGTGGGGAAAATGCCAAACAGGGGGAGCTGAGTGCTAAAAGTGTGCCCATTTGAGATGCTTTAAAAATTGTAGTAAGTCAATAGCAGTGTCATCATCTCAAAAAAATAGCAAAGACTCTGAAAAGCGAGATTTTTCTAAGAAATTGAGATCTTGAAACAAGGAAAACATTAATGATTTTCAAAATACGGATCAAAAGATGAAGACAACATTTCTAGAGGAGGTGATATTCTGACTTTGACAGTTTGGGGGAGGCAGTGAAATGGTAATATCAATGTTAATAATGTCATTCATGATTACAAAGACTATGCAGGTAAGTGAAAGTGAACCAATGGAATAATATAGACCAAATGTAGAGAAACTTGGGAGAAGATGTGATACAATGAGATGCATGTAAATCACGATGATGCAATTGGTTACATGAATCTGACATCCGTAAGCAAAAAACACAACTCTAGAATATACATGTGAGCATACACTACACTAGAGATGCGTTTGATAATCTACTATGTACCGATATAAATAAGTGTTACAGTACACAGAGCATGAAAAGGCTTCCCAGGGACAAAGGGTAAGCAGTCTCAAAGACAATGTATTGGAGAGATACAGTTGGAATAGTATTGCATTAAAGCAGTCAAGGTTTAATAATTTCTTATTTTGACTCCCTGACTAAATACATTTACTGATATTGATGAGGAATGCCCTGACTCACTTAATTGGCTGCCAGTGATCATTCCTATCGTGCTATGATATGGGTCTTTTGCTGTTCTCATCCTGCTGCTGTCCATGGCACCTATCATGCTTGCCACCTTTGGGTGAAAACCATGCCTGAGGGCCAAAAACCACCCTTTATTCTCATCAAGAAGTTCATTTCAATGGATTAGTTCTAATCCTGTTCTTGAAGTTATGAATTACAGTAGTTGACTACAAGTGCTTTTACAGTGTTAACATCAATACGTGAATGTAAATATCTCTACTTTCATCTGATATTTTTGGATACATTCCATCCACCCAGGTTAATACAATATTATAGTGATTTGTTGTTAGTTATAAAGAGTATTGCCATTTGAGAAGGATATTGGCCATGAATTGATTAATAATGTAATTGTATTATTAACCCAGTAAGTTTAAGTCTTTCCTTTACATAATCAAAGAATTAATATTTCCATTAAATATTGCAATTGTAAATGGATGAGTATTTAAGAATAACCTGCTATGCAGCAACAGTTATGCAAGATTCAATATCACCTCTATTACTGTGCCTGATTTCACAATTTCATGTAATTATTGCATTGCTTTGAGTGAGGACATTCTTCCGCTATTTTAAAAATGCCTTAAAGTCATTCTGTGCTTTAAGAAAGTGAATGAATCAGCTATAGTTCCTAGTTGTGAATATTTTTTCAGTGATTCCTGTGCCAAATATCTGCTTGTGATGAATGTTTGGTTTCTGCCCCCTGTGATGCTCTCCATGGTAAATAGCTGCTGGCGATCAAAATCGAGGCTCATATTCTCAGAAAGACCAGTTAGAAGAGATACCTCTCTATGACCTGTGAAAAGGCATCTCAACCTGAGTCAGCATCTCTATGAGTGCAGATGGGAATGCTGGACCAAACACAACAAATGCCAAACAGAATTAAGTACCTTCAATAACAACGATGTGAAGCATTTGCTACTTTTTCCTTACAACGTTCTACCTCCTGCTCCCGAAATGCAGGTTATTTTGGGAATGGGGTTCCATACATGAAACCCTCAACTATAAACATTAATAGGTCAAAATTAAATTTCAGCTAAGCCTGGACTCAACTGATATCAACACACCATGTGCTTTCCAGCAATAACTATGGCTCTTTCCTCCATCTTTAACCCAGAGCAGCGGCCAACCATTGTGCCTTGACTGGTGCCTCAGCTCAGCAAAGGTCACCAATCCACCCTTCGATATTCCAATTCTCCATGGTTTGATGTTTACTGACTCATTCATCAAGGGAGTGCATTTGTGGTTATTTTAAAAGCAGACCAGTTAAGATATATTGGCACTTGAAGCTAAAAGAGTTCACTTCATTAATTGTGACAAACAGCTGTAATTATTCATGAAGGTCTCAGTCAGAGATATGAACACAGATGAGTTAGACTGCTCCATCTAGAAACACATTCTTGCATCAATCCTTTGACTTTGGTTCTTTCATAAATTCAATCATATTCTGCTACATTTTAGCCTCCTCTCTCCAAACTATGTCAGGGGCTTACCTTTTCACACATTGAGTCTTGAAAGATAACAGTGCCAGCTGGGGAATGTGTGTCACTGAGGTGGGTAAATTACTGATTACTAGTAGGTAACACAGTGAGCATGGCAAGTGCTTTAACTGCTTCATGTATTATCTTTACAACTTCGATAGTTTTTTTTCTTATAAGCAACAAGGATTAAACAAGACATGAATTGGGCTAGCTTGATGACAATCGAAATCTGTCACATGCTTTGAATTATGTGTGGCAGTAGCATGGAGAGAAACAGCATGGTACAGATATTCCACTATCGGATTCATGCCATCAGTTTGTAACTGTGCAATGAGTCTGGGGAGGATCACATAATTGCTGTTGGAAACTTGTATGCTACAGCTGTGCTATAAAACGCTCCATAGAAATTTGGTTGAGAAGCAAGGCAGATATTTATTATAAAAGAATCAGAAGTTGGCGGCAAAGCTCATCGCATCTGGCAGCATCTGTGAGAAGAAAGCACGGTTAGTGTTTTGAGTTCAGTGAGTCTTCACCAGGACGTTTCAAGCCACTGGACGCTGCTTCATTCCAACAAGATGCTGCCAGACTTGCTGAGTTTCGCCACCAGTTTCTGTTTTTGTTTCAGATCTTCAGTGCCCACATTTCTTTGTTCTATTTCAGATGTTTATTGTTTTTGATCAGCCAACATGCGGAAAAAAAATGTTAAACAAGAAGGACATAAAAATGACCAGGCTAGGGCTGTTTGATATGGTTAACTGAGGAATCTGAATGGCCTTGTTACATTCCTTTTTTATATATATCTTCATACAACTATTGCTCTAGCAATATTAATTATTATTCAGTGGCACGGTGCCTCACTGGTTAGCACTGCTGCCTCACAGTGTCAGGGGTCAATTCCACCCTCAGCCGACTATCTATGTGGAGTTTGCATATTCTCCCCTTGTCTGCATGGGTGTCCTCCCACAGTCCAAAGATGTGTAGGCTAGGTGGATTGGCCATGCTAAATTGCCTGTAATGTACAAGGATGTGAAGATTAGATGGTTTATTCGGTAATGGGTCTGGGTGAGATTCTCTGAGGGTCGGTGTGAACTTATTGGGCTGAAGGGCTTGTTTCCACACTAGGGATTCTATGATTTTATTCTGTGGAAATATACAGTTTTATATAATGAATAGAAAAGCTTGATACCGATAGTTTTTCAGCAGCACAGGAAGGTAATAATCGTAATGATTAATTATTCTGTAAATATATCAAAATGACATTTTTCTGTAAAAAAAGAAGTAATTAAAACATTGTGATTAACAAGAAAAACATATTGGTATCATTGGTGGCAAATTTGCCGCTGACAGTCCTGACAAAAATCACACTCAGTGTATCACATATCATCTTTATTTACAGCTTGAAAATACTTCCTGTACTGCAAGTGTTCCCATTATGGAGAAGCAGCCTGAGATATATACGGTTGCAATCAACTAGTTGAAAGAAGAGTTGATTTTTGTGTTTGCAGTAAAATCAACACTTTTTTAAATGTCAAGAATGAAATTAGTGAAGTGGATATAAAGAACCAGTTGTGTTGAAGCAGGAAAGAATTAGGCAAATAGTTATGAAGCTAAGGAAACTATGAAATAACTTAAGTAATATCTATTTACACCTTGAATTTTTAAACTTGTGGAATAGATTGCCATCTAGTGCACTGAATGTGAACACAATGTCAACAATTTATGTGTGTGTGATGCTCTTCGCTTAGAACAACGAGTGTAAGAGTAATTTTTATAATATTGGATTTACATGGGAATTAATGCAAGAGGCGAGGTTAAGGAAAAGTCAAAAGCATGCCAAAGAAAAGGCATTTAAGAGGGATTTTGAACACACATTTTGCCATCTTCAAATTTATCAGTTGGAATGAAGTTCCAGAGGGCATTGCATAAAGAATGAAGAAGCACTGAAAAATATAGGCAAATAGGTTTCAGGTGGTCTGCAATGAATGAAGGCACGTGCAAGATGGATAAGGTGTTTGGAGCAACTGAAAGAATAAAGTGAAACAAGGCCACAGTGAACTGAAAGCAAGGACAAACATCTTGAAATTGATTATCAGGGACAATAGACTAGCAAGGCCTGGTGTGTACAGACCTTCATGCGGTGGAAAATGTAAGGCACAGTGTTTTGATGACTGTAAACGATAAAGAATAGAACATCAAAAATGAAGCACTATGAGTAGATTATACGGAAGCAGCCATTTCAGGTAATCTTTTGCCACCAAAGTGACAGGTGAGAATAAACCAGGAAAGAATTGTATTGTTTAAGTGGACTGTGGAGGAGAACTGCTCAAATAAGGGAATTTTGTTAACTGTATTATTTCAAGAAGGAATTTTGATGAATAAAAATGAAAATAATTTGCATTTATGAAGCACTATTTTTCACTCCTCTATAGAATGTGGGCATTGTTGTTGAGGGCAGAATTTATTGCCCATCTCTAATTGTCCTAAGAAAGGTAGTAGTGAGCTGCTGTGATTGACTCTGAACTGCCTGCTGGGCAATAAGGGATGGGCAATAAATGCTGCCTAGACAGTGCCACCCTCCTCCCATTAATGAATAAAGAAAGAGAAAAAAACTTTCATGAACCACTACAGTCCGTGGCTTACAAGTGCACCCACAATGTTGTTTGGAAGGACTTTTCAGGATCTTGACTCAATGACAGTGAAGAAGTGACAATATTCTTTTCCAGTCAGATGGTTTGTAGCTTGGAAGGGAACTTGCAAGTGTTGGTATTTCGACGCATCTGCTGTTCTTACCTTATAGCTGGAAGAGGTGATTGGTTTGGAAGGTACTTTCAAAAGAGCCTTAGTGAGTTACTGCAGCGCACCTTGTACTTGATACATTCTGCTGCCATGGTGTGTGTTGGTCGAGCGAGTGAATGTTGAAGGGAGTGGATTAGTTGCCAGTCAAGCAGGCTGCTTTGCACTGGATAATTTGGAGTATTTCTTAGGTTTATTGCAGCAGTACTCAGTTAGGAAAGTGGAGGGTATTCCATCACAGTCTGACGTATGGCTTGTAGATGGTGGACAGGCTTTTGTGAGTTAGGAGATGAGACATGTCCCACTGAATTCTTAACCCCTGACCTGATCTTACAGCCACAGTGTTTATGTGGCTAGACTAGTTCAATTTCTGTCAATGGTAGCTCCCAGAATGTTGAAAATTGGAGTTTCAAGTTAGTAATGCCACTGAATGTCAGTCAGTTACAAATAAATTCCAGTTACTGTTACTGTTTTACGAACATCACGGGCAATCAGTGCACAGCAACATTCCACAAACAGCAGATGTATGAAAGAAAATGCTTCTTGAGAAATATCATGTACGCCTGTATAAAAAGTGAGTTCCAAAAACTATCCTTTTAGTCAAGAAGTCAAGATGGCCTGGTAGCACAGTGGTTAGCATAGCTGCCTCACAGTGTCAGGGATCCAGGTTGGATTGCAATGGTTCAAGAGATAACTCACCACCATCTTTTTAAGGGCAAATCTGTGTTTGATTCCGGGTCTGATTTGAGTGACTGTGTGGTGTTTGAATGTTCTCCCTGTGTCTGTGTGGGTTTCTGTATTATTCTGTGGTCTCCTCCCACAGTTCAAAGATGTGAAAGTTAGGTGGATTGGCCATGCTAAATTGCCCCTCAGTGTACAGGGTACATGGATTAGCCATGGTTAATGCAGGAGTAGTTGCAGAGGTCTGGGTAGGGTATTCTTTGGAGGTTCGGTGCACACTCAATGGGCTGAATGGCTTCCATCTGCACTGTAGGGATTCTAAGTAAGGTATTGTCTTTTACATGCAAACATGCATATTATGGGCATGAGAGGCCTTTCACCACTTGCTCTACCAGGTAAAAAAAATCATGGCTGATCATGACAACATTCCGCTTGCCTTCCTAACCGCCTGCTGTACCTGCACACTAAATTTTTGTGATCCCAGATCCAGATCTGCTTGTATCTCAGAGTTTTGCAATCTGTCTACATTTAATAATATACTGTTTTTTTTAATTACATGTCAACATTTTCTTACACTATACTTCAAAGTTTTGCTCACTCTGTTTACTTAGGAGACTTCTCATGCCCTTTTCAGAGCTTACTTTCCTGCCTGTCATTAGTAAATTTAGCAACCACTTGGTCCCTTCATTAAACTCATTTATCTAATTATACATGATTCAAACCTCCATACTAATAACTGTGGTAAACTATTCCAAGCAACCTATCAGCTAAAAATGATCCATTTGCACCTACCCTCAGTTATCTATTAGCCTTGAGCAATGTTAATATAATCCTGTTGACCCACTAACTCTCATTTTGCACAGGAACTTTGATTATGGTACCTTAGCAAATGCTTTCTTGAATCCTAAGTACAATACTTCCATTACTTCCACTTAGTCATTGCTCGCTTGTTGCTCCCTCAAATAACTTTAATAAATTAGCTAAACATGATTTTCTTTACATCAAATAATGTTGACTCTGTTTAATTGAATCGGGTCTTTCTAACTACAGGTAGTTCTGCTGAAATGCATGTTTTGTTTACATGAATTGGCTATAATGCGATCAATGAATCATGGATGCTGTTTGGACAACACAAACTTTCACTCTACAGGTATAGTGATTTTCTACAGCAATTTCCCTATAATGCAATTTTCTATGGCGATTTTTTGTACGTGAATTTGTACAGCGTGAGGTCATACAAGAACACAACTTTTGCATTGTAAGAGAGCTACCTGTAGACTATAAAACCTCCCAAATAATAGATTCTACCATTATTCCAATGAAAGATGTTCGGCCTATAATTTTCTGCTTCACTCCTATTTTGAATCAAGGAGTCACCTTCTTTATTTTGCAATTTGATGACACTTTACCTGAATCTATCGAAATTTGGAAGGATTAAACCAGCTAGTATCTCAGCAGCCATAGCTTAGGATGGGGTCAGTCTGGGTTAGAGGACTTGTAAGGTTTTAATTCTCATAATTTTCTCAGCATTCTTTTCCTTGGTGATTACAATTGTTTCAATTTCCTTGCTTCTTTTTACATTTTGATCCACAATTATTTCTAGTAAGTTATTCACGTCGTCAAACAGTGAAAACTGATGCAAAATATCAGTTCATTCAATCAGCTTTTTCTTTATTTTGTATTTATAATTGTCAGAATTAATCTTCAGAAGATGTATGCTTACTTTATTTTCTATTTACTTTTAAATTCCTGTTGAAACTCTCAGCTGTTCTATATTTTTGGGATCTTTCATTTTCACTGGAATGCATATTTTCTGAGTATTCTGTAATTTCTCTTCAACTGCCCACCACTTTATCTCTACTGATCTATCCCCTCACTGATCATCCCAGTTCAGTTTACATGGTCCTATCTTCCTGCCCTCAAAGCTTCTCTTCCTTAAGTTTAAAATACTTGCAATTGATCCACTTTTCTCTCCCTCAACCATGGTATGATTACTGCTACATAGGAGGGCTTTTACTCTATGGCCATTAATTAATCCTGTCACATTGCACATTTGCCAGATCTGCTGTATCCTGGTGTCTGACTGGATTTAGAACATGTGTCTGAGAGACAGTATATTAAAAACCTTGTGTGAATTTATCTTCCAGGCTACCCTCAATAACCTGATACACGTAAACTCTATTAGTTTAAAATCATGTGCACTTATCTCAGTACCTTTATCACAAGATGCCATTATTTTGCCCTATATACCCAAACCTACGATGTAATTGCTGTAAGAGGGTCTATGAATTACTCTCAAAATTGATTGCTTTCCTTTACTCATTCCTGTCTCTAACCGAACTGATCCTATAACCTGATCCCCAGAAATAAGATCATGCCTTTCTATTGGACTAGTTTCATCCTGAATTACAGAACTATTCCTCCACTTTACTCAACTTGCTGTCCACTTTACTCAACTTGCTGTACTTCTGAAATGTAGTGCGCCCTTGAATTCATGCTGTAGTCTTTGTCACCTTGTAACGATGTCTCTGTAATATTTATAAGATCATATGTATTTACTCTATTCATGCTGTCATTTCATCTGAATGCTACATGTATTCAAATAAGAGTTTAATTCAGTCTTTTTTACTATTTTTATTATCTCTACTGCACAACTTAGGTTTGTGCTCTCTGTGCCCTCCTATTACATTCCAACCACAGTCACAATGACCAACAATCTGTCCAGGTCCTCCCATATAGATGCGACAATCAAGAAGCACACCGATGCCTCTTCTTCATCAAGAAGTTTAGGAAGTTTGGCATGTCTATAAGGACCTCCATCAACTTTCACAGATGCACTGGAAAACATTCTATCTGAGTGCATAATGACTTGGTATGGCAAAGGCTCTATCCAGGATCATAAGAAACTACAGAAAGTTGTGAACACTGCCCAGACCATCATTTAAGCCAACCTCCCATCCATCCACACTTCTCATTGCCACAGAAAGGCAGCCAATATCATCACTGGCCCCTCCTATACTCTATTCCAACCTCTTCTGTCAGGCAGAAGATACAGAAGGTTTTGGAGTAGATCTGTAGCTCGGGTTGTGGGTGTTGAGATTAGTTGGCTCGCCGAGCTTGTTTGTTCTACAGACATTTTGTTACCATGCTTGGTAACTTCCTCAGTGCAGCCTCTGATGAAGCTTCGGTGTGTTTTTCCGCCTGGCTTTTAAACTCTGGGGTCCGCTATTCTATGATCTTATAAAGCACTGGTGCACCACAATGGGTTTGACTTTAGCAGGTGGTAAGAACGTGTTTGAATCTTCTGGCTAAAAGTCAGGGTGAATCTATAAAAATGAGTGATTTCTCCGTCACAGGTTGGGAGCTGACTTTTATAGGAGATCTGTCATTACTTGGATACATACGGTAAATATCAGCAAAGACCTCCCTGCTTTTCCACTGGTAATGCAGCTCACATGTAATATTTTATCAAAAATGTTGCACCTTAAACAATGCAACAGGTCTTTGACATTGCACTGAAGCATCAGCCTAGATTATTCACCCAAATCTTACAGGTGAGAATAGAACCAGGGAAACAGATGGCCAAGATGAAATCTGACGGTGGTATTCAAATCTATAAGGGGTGGAAGAGATAGGAGGAAACCATTCCCATTCAATAAAAAAAATTGAGAATGAGGGAACATAGATTTAAGGCAGTGTGCTGTAGAAGCAAAAGTAGTGCGTGAAAGAACATTTTCAGTTAGCAAATGGCTAAGGTCTGGAATGCAATGCTCAAGATTGTGGCACAGGCAGGTTCAATCAAGGCATTCAAAAGGGAACTACCTGAAAAGGAACTATATGAAGGGCTACAGCATGAAGTTGGAAGATGGTACTGAGTAAAAACCTCATTCAGATAGCTGGTGCAAACATGATGGGCCAAATAGCCACCTTTCTTGCCAACAATTCTATAATCCTGAAGTCCGTAGCCAGGCTTAAACCCTTAATTTTCTGATTCAGAGGTGGGAATGTTACCAAATTAACTAAGCTGAGATCTGAAGTTAGTGACCCAATCGTACACACTCTCATTAAGGACTTTGTTGCGTAGAGTCATGGAGCGCTAGGAAGGGAAAATACTTGATTCAAACAGAGCAATTTAAGTGAAATTGAATGTCAACAGTATCTTGCAGGACTTTAGAAAGAAAGTGAAAGATTGTGATGTGGTGTTAGTTAAATAAGTTGACAGGTGAGTGATTTGAATTTGAAAATATATGTTAACAGATTGGAAACAGCTGATGATAGCACCAAGTATGAGACTGTGGAAGGAAAAGTTGCAATTTAAAACAATTGAATAAACAAGTGAATTAAGTAGTCCAGGTAAAGATTTGTGGGTATGTGTGCGTATCGAACCGCTACATTTGATGAGCTTTAAACTTAGTTATCAAATATGGAATTGAAAACCAGTCCATCACCATGAAACCATCCTTTTTATTTCTGGAGGCCCACTGGTTTCACTAATGTTCCTTAGGGAAGAAAAGCTGCCACCTTTACCTGTGCTGGGCCTACCTGTTACTCCAGACCCCACATAGAAGTGATTGAATCTTAACTAAGGCTCTAGCAATTATGTTATAGTAGCAAGTAGGGATCGGTATCAAAAACTGACTTTGCCAATTGCTCCCACACCTTGTCAAACAACAAAAAAACTCCTCCAAGAGAGGCTTCTCTCATTCTAGTTTGAATTTGTATTGAACATTCAGACCTGGAAGAATAACTTGTTCAGACTCCTATGAAGCTGTATTGCCACAAAATCTTTGTTGAAGTTGAAGTTTAGGCAAAATATCTATTAGTGTCACTTTCATTACATAAATTCAGATGGCAAGGCTAAGTCCTTAAAATTGGAGGCAAGAGAAAACAATTAGAAACTTTGTTGAAGTTTGTTGAATAGAACCCTTAACTATAATGTGGATAATCATTGTTTTCAATGGTTCTGGTATTCATTTATTGAATTGTCTGGATTCAAGAAGCTTGTATTATGTAAATTACTTGAAATTTTCAGGCCATTTTATTATAGCAACTGCAAAAGCCAGGAAAGACATTGATGTTAATACAGAGAAATTATATCCTTTCTCTTAAAATTAACAGAATTGTCCATGAATTTTGTGGAGTTTTCCACCATTCCTCCCTCTTAAACTCTGTCACCTCTTGATTATCAATCAATCCCAAGTGCCTTGACTGGCATTCTGCCTCCTTAACATGACAGACCGATGAGTCTCCCAATCAGAAACCGGTATTTTCATGAAAAATACCAAAGCAAGTAATTGTGATTCTGCAGCTTATTTCTTTTCTCAGTAAATTATAGGTAACATGCCTTCAAACACACTATTTTTAATAACCATCACAGCAGGGTGCAGAGAAGAATTTTCAAACAAGATGGTGGGGAAGCACTGTTGTTAAATAAATATATAATGCTGAGGGGCTATTTCTTCAGGATCCAACAACATATCAATCCTTCATCAGATAGCAGATATACACCGCTTTTATCTGAAGCATTGAAATACCATGTACAAAACTTTGCTCTCTGCTTAATCCCACAGGTTGATAAACAGTTAAGTGAACCATATATGCTCACATGCAAATGCTCTTCATAGGTAGGAGGTAATAAACAGAAATAGAGCTTTTTACACAGAATGCAACCTTTGAAGACTTAATATGCAGTTCAGCTAACCTCAGAACATCTGGTTCTTGAATGATACAAAAAAAACAAGAGAGCTAATGAAAGCAATAGTTATTATCCATGAGATCAATGCACCACTGTAACACCTGCTAAAATTAAAACAAATCACATCTTGATTGCTGATTATGTACCCTTTCTTCACTGAGATATTCTGTCATTATTTGCCCTGGCACATAATGCTCAAATTGATGAAAAGCCAACGGCAGTTGAAATGAGTGGCAGAGGTTAACATAAGGTGATGTTCTTCAAGCAAATAATAATGAATTGCATTAGATTAATTTTGTATGATGAGTCCATAAATAAGTTATGCAGGAAAAATGCTGTTTTTCTTTCCATTTGTATATGCCAGTGGATTTTTTAAAGACATTCAGTTAAAAAGACAAAATTAAAGGCTCCTTATTCAAGTGTGCACTACATTCAGTATAACAGAGCTGAGTTGATGGCATAAGTGGAAGTAAATTGGCATGATCCAATCACTAATATATTTATGGCACCCAGGTTCCAGGAAGTGACCATCTCTCACAAGAGAGAATCTAGCCATCACCCCTCGGTATTTAATGATATTACCATTGCTGGAGTCCCCATTATCAACATCCTGTGTGTTATAATTTTCCAATTCCTATCCATCTTCAAAGCACAAGTCAGAAATATGCTAGGATAGTCTATGCTTGCCTGGATGAGTGCAGTTTAAAGAATGTTCTAGAAGCTCCATATCATGCAGGACAAAACAACTCACTTAATTGGCGTCCATCTGTCACTTTCAATATTTACATCCTCGCTACCAATGCACAGGGGCAGTGGGGTGTACCATCTACAGTATGCACTGCAATCTTCATTTGGTAGTCCCTCCAAAACTACCAACTCTACCTTGTAGAAGGACAAGGATAACAGATGCATGGGCACATGAACAGGTTTTACCTCAAGCAACACAATAGCCTTATTTGGAGCTATATTGCTATTTATTCACCGTCACTGGGTCACTGGAACTCTTTTCCAAATAGCACTTGTGTTTGCATATAGTCCATGGAACTTAGCTTTCAAGACGGCAGCTCATAACCACTTTCGTGAGGACATTAGGGATGGGCAACAAATGCTGAACTAGTCAGTGATGTACACATACTGTGGACAATTAAGAAAATATATTTTAAAAATGCTCAATAAGATATATTCCAATAAGAATAAATAATTCTACAAGAAGGATGAACTACCCATGGCTATCTGAGGAAGTTAAAATTATTTTAAATTTCAAGAAAAGGCACATAATATTATGAAAATGAATATCATTTAAAGCCATACCACTGTACGGACAAAATGGGTAGTACTTACATCAAGGTAGGACATCAATGAAGAAATGCAACTTCTTAAGTGCAAGTCTGCTTTGTGTAGTTGGGTTTCTGAAGTGTTGAGTCTCTTGATTAAGTAGAAGTTAATTCGGAAGGAAAGATTAAGCCAGTGGGTTTTGATAGTAATGAGATGCTAATACATGAAGTTTAAGCCTCTTGTCACCTGCTGGTGAGAGACCCACCTGAAGGGATTAAATCTAATTGCTGAAGTTTATTTCTGCGATGAGAACTGGATCTTTTGACTCTCCCTCAATGAAGTTCACTTTCCCATCATTCTTGCCATGGTGAGGACTGCAAAATCCCACCTAGAGTGTTCACTTGTAGTTAGGTCCTCAGAGGACCAGCAAACTCAATGAACACAAGAATAACCAAAATGACCGAATGAAAGCTACTGCACATGATGTGCTGGAGGACTTCCCAGGTCCTGCTGTTTCTTCACAATATAATTTTGGCATGCTTTAAACAGAATAACTGTGCATTAATGTGCACTAGACTGTTCAGAATAATTGTTAAAATTTTAATATTGCCCTCAAGGAGCATAACATGGCATTGACTGGAGGCAGGTGGGTCCCAATTTCTTCCTCCTTGCCCTCATTTCAAAAATTGAGCACTTCTATCTGATTTATCTTCTCAACTATTGAACATTTCTAGTGCCATCACCCTTATAGGCAGTGAATTCACTGTCCACATAAAGCAGTTCTTCCTCATGTTCAAGTCTTTTGTATGAAACCATATGTTGGTGTTCCCGAGTTGTTGGACTGTCAGACAATAGAAACGTTTTCTTCTTATTTAAACTTGTCATGATTAGTTACATTTCAATCAAATGTTCCCTCAGCCTCCTTTGCTTCAAAGATAACAATCCCAACTTTTCCAACCTAAAATGCCCTATCCCTGGAACCATTCTGGTAAATCTGTTTGGTGTCCTTTTGAGGATTTTCACATCCTGCCTAAAGTATGGAATGGGATATGTAGCCCTAATTGTGCCTTGAGCAAAGATTTATTGACATTTAGTGTACTATGCCTGTTTTCAGACTCAACACCTTATTTATGAAGCCTACTATCCCACCACTCTCTCAATCTGTCCTGACACATTGTTCCTCCACCTGTCCCTGTAGATGTAGCACCTCCAGTTCTTTGTGCCCCCCACCCAACCCCAGTTATTCTGCTCCTGAACAATCTTTCGAATTCCGTTGTTAAGGCTCTATTGCGTTTCCCACACCCTTCTACTAAAGTTATAAAATTTCACTTCTCTGCATTAAATTCCATTAGTCACTTCTCTGCCCATTTTGCTGGCTTAATGATATCCATTTTCAGTTGAATTGTTTACCATTGTTTGTCACTTTGCCAAGTTTGTTATAATTGGTAAATTTACACTTGACAATTTATTTCCAAAATACAAGCTCCTTGTATACCTAGAAATGCATTCACCCCCTTGGGGACTGACAGTCATAAAAATGACTATTTACCACCTCTGAGATAGCAAGGATTTCAGATGCTGGAGTCAGAGACAATACAAGGTGGAGCTGGAGGAACACAGTAGGCCAGGCAGCATCAGAGGAGCAAGGAATTTGACCTTTTGGGTCAGGACCCTCCTTCAGAAATGAGGAGGGGGAAGGGAGATCTGAAAAAAATGGAAAGTGGAGGGATAGGGCTGGGGAAGGTAGGTGGGATGGTGATAGGTGAGTGAAGGTAGGGAGTGATGGGGATTGGTCAGTGGGATGGATAGGTGGGAGAGAAGATGGACAGGCTGTGTCAGGTCAAGGAGGTGGGGATGAGAGGGAGATTTAGACATGTGATGAGGCCAGGAGTGGGGAGATTTAAAAATTAGTGAATTCCATGTTTATGCCTTCAGGTTGTAGGCTGCGAGGGTATTGTTCCTCCAGTTTGCGTATGGTGTCATTGTGGCACTGGAGGATGCCCAGGATGGATATGTCACCCAGGGAGTGGAAGGGGGAATTAAAATGGCTGGTGACTGGAAGGTGTTATCGTTTGTCGTACACAGACGACAAATGCTCTACAAAACAGTCTCCAAGTCTACGCTTGATCTCACCAATGTAGAGGAGGCCACATCGGGAGCAACAGATACAGTAGACCAAGTTGACGGATGTGCAGGTGAATCTCTGTCTGATGGGGGATTGGGCAGGTGTAGGGGCAGGTGTAGCATTTCCTGCAGTTGCACGGAAAGGTGCCAGCTGTGGTGGGGTTGGTGGGGAGTGTGGAGCAGACGAGGGAGTCATTTCCCACACATTTGCCCTCAAAACCTCTCCCCACAGCAAAAATGAGGACAGAATCCCCCCTTGCCCTCACATAGCACGCCACCAACGTCCGCATCCAACATCTCATTCTCTGCCACTTCTGCCACCTACAATCCAACCCCATTACCAAAAAGATATTTCCCTCCCCACCCCTATGTGCCTTTTGTAGGGACTGCTCTCTCTGTGACTCCCTCTTCTGCTCCACACTTTCTTTAGATGACTTTTTTAGATGATTCTTTGTAAAAAAAATCCCAGAAGTCTACGTGGATGACATATATTGCATTCCCTTCATCAATGTGTTAATACTTCAAAAAATTCAACTAGACTAGGCAAGTTTTTCTGCTTTTTATAAATCCATACCGAGTGCCTTAGTAACTTAAACTTCTCCAAATATCTGTTCATTGATTATAAAATTTTACCCACTACTGATGTTAAGGTAATTTGTTTACAATCACTAGAACTGTCATTTTTTTCCTTCTCCTCGGATGCTGTCTGACCTGCTGTGCTTTTCCAGCTTCACATTTTTTGAATAAAATGTCACATCTACCATTTTCTATTCTTCCAGAACTTCCCATATTTCCAGGCAAGCTCTTCTATTATCTCCACCACCATTTGGTTAAGCAACTTAAGACATTTACTAGTAATGATGGACAAATTGAAAAATTGCCGGTTCAAGGGAACCCAAAAATAGTGATAAAAACACGACCCAAACATTTGTATTCTTTGTACACTATGCAACTGTGTCCAATGCCAACATCAACAACCAAGCATTCAGGTCAAAATATATGTAACACCTGAAACTCAAAGAAATTTATCAATCATGCACACGCTAAGGCATTTGATAACATGTTCCTCTTTAGATCTATTAAAAGCATTTATATACCATGACTATGGGAGCAAATTAATTCACAGAAAACAAAGATTTAAAGTAAATGGATGCTATTCAATTTGGAAATGGTTGGAAATAGTGTACTGCAGTGCTGTGTGCCAGCCCAGATTAAAGAAAGGATGAATCTTGTTAATTATGAATCGTGCCCCTTCTGTAAAACTCTAAATGGTGTATCCTTTACCACTGATCATTAAACAGACAAAAGAGAATAAGTGATATCACGGTGTGAAGCTAGATGAACAACAGGCCAAGCAGCATCAGAGGAGCAGGAAAAGAGAATAAGTGCCAGGTAACTACCTCAAATGATCCTTCATGAATCACATGCTGGCAGAAGTAGCAGATACTATAAGCAGACTATCAGGGTAATAAGGTGACATTCCCTCCCTTATAAGGTCAAAAGTCAGGATGTTTGCTGATGATGGCACAATGTTCAGTAACATTTGAGACTCCTCAGATAGGGAAGCCGTCCATTTTCCAAATGCATAAAACCTGGACATCAACCAAGCTAATGCTGGCATGTGGCAAGTAACACTCATGACACACAGGTGCCAGACAATTATCATGTTTTACAAGGGGTAATCTAACTATTGCCCCTCATCATTCAATGGCATTACCATTCCTGGGAGCCAAACAAAAACATTCTGGCTGTTACCATTGACCATAAGCTGAATTGGAATGACTATGCAAATATGGAGATTACAAGAACAGAGTCAGAGGCTAGGAATTCTGCAGTGTGCAATTCACCTCATGACTCCCCAAATTCTGCACACCATCTCGAAGTCACAAATCAGGATGTAATGAAATATTCCTTTCTTGACTGGATGAGTACAGCTCTAACAGGAAGCTTGATACCATTCTTACAAAGCAGCCCACTGTGTTTGGTACGACATTCACAATCATTCAGTCTCCCCAGCACCAATACTCAGTACAGACTGCTGCTACCGTCTGCAAGATGCATTGCAGAAATTCACCAACTCCCCTGAGATAGCACCTTCCAAATTCACAACCACTTCTATCTAGGAGGACAAGTCCAGTAGACACATGGGAACATCACTCCTACAAGTTTCCCTCCTCGACGCTTACCATTTTGATTTGGAAATATATCGCTATTCTTTCAATGTCACTGTGTAAAAATCCTGGGAATCTCTCCCTAATGGCATTGTGAGTGTACCAAAGCAAAGTAGCTACAGCGGTTCAAGAAGGCAGCTCTCCGACATGTTCTCATGGGCAACCAGAGATGGGAATTAAATGCTGGCCCAGACAGTATCACCCACATCCCAAGACTGATTTTTTTTTAAAGCATATTATAGAAACTACAGATACCATTGGAGATGGCTTGAAGATTTTACTGATTACTTCAATTTAAAAATAAATAAAATTCTTGAAAGAGCAAGATATAACACAAAAGTTCAGATTAAAATGGAAGTTTTTCATGTTGTTACAGTTCTGCATGCATTACCACTTCTATGTGAGAATGTTTTAGTAAGTATAAAGTGAGCCTACTCTTCAGTTGAGCCTGATGTCACACAAGAGATGATCATATATCTTAGATGTATTACATGAGATCCTAGCAGTGATAGGCACCATTGTCAGATAAAATATATTAGTAATTTGATATCTTGAAGAAAGTCCATTTAAGAAAAATCACAGCCATCCAAAGAGAAAAGAGAAAAAAAATCAATCAGAAGCTGTGAATGTATCTTTAAATATTCAGCAGCTTAAAAGCACATGAAGTCCTCCGTTTAAGTGAAAGCAGCAGTTATCCATAAAAAGGCTGCAGGAGCCGTAGCAGCAATAAGCCTGCCGTTAAAAGTCAAAATCAGTCAGTATGAGCGAAAAATGTTGAAAAAGCTTGCAAGCACTAAGCACAGTCTCACCAAAGCTGCAAGAGGAAATGCCAAAACCATAATCATGGGATAATGTCAATGTCTGTTAAGTTCCTTAGTGGAAGGGTGAAAAATAGGAAAGAGCTGCAAGAAAAAAATATGGTTAAAAAAAAGACATTTGTTAAGAAAATTGTGAAACTAGCAGCATAAGTTGACAAATGAGCATGAAAAAAGTTGAAGACAGAATAAATGTTAATTAAAACCAGTATTTTGAAGAGAAAGGCATAGTTTTATTATTCAAGATAAAACGTTTCTTTCACAGTCATTATCAATTTGATGCCCTTTTTTCAATGTAAACTGACATTAAAAAATCTAGGAGAAGAAGCAGAAAGGGTGCAAATTCCCCGCAGTGCTAAAACAACATGAAAATTACAGAAAACAAAGGGGAAAATTGTATTAAAAAATTTCGTCTATTTTATACAGAAGTTAAAATGCAGTATTCCTTCATTTTAAAGCATTCCAACAATCTTTAAACACTTTGGAGATGGTAATAACAGATACACTAGAAAGATAACGCTAGAAATGTTTAGAACGTTTTCAACTTAAATTAACTGATATTAAGAAATATTATGTCAAAAGAAGTAAGAAGAAAGAGGCAATCTTTGAGGTAACGTAACTAGTTTTTTTAAAATAATCTGGTATTAACCTATTTGCTGTTCATCAAGATTGAACCTCTCTTCTGTCTAAAATGTCAAGTGTGCACTTTTCCCCACATGGTATCAGTAACCTAGACTAGTTTACACAAGAAGAATTTGTGGCAGCAAATCCACCCAAGGCATTCGAAATGTTTCTGGCAGAAATCAAAATATCTAAGGAACATCACTGGGAAACAAATATGGAGCCTACCTGGTCTATGGCTCAGGTACATACTGGATAATTCTCTTAACCGCTGATGGGCATTAGATCCCTTCCTGACAGTTCATGTCAAAAGCTACTTTACAGAATCCATAGTATTCCGTGAGGTACATATTTACATTAGCTCATATTAATCTGTATGTTTTAAAGTTTTATCACGTTCAACTATTGCCAACATACAGCAAATACTGCAGTATTTTTCCTTTCCTGCCAAATGATTGCTTTGCAACACTCAATATTTATTCTAACAAGCACATTACCTTCACCTGCTGCGCTGAAGGATATAAGTTACCACAGCAAGATAAAAATAACCTGAGAATATCTTCGTCAATTAATCTTGCCAACTCCTTGATAATGATATATGCATAAATAGACAATCAATGCATTTTTCCAAACGCTTAGTCACCAGACAGATTTGTATGTCTGTCAGGTAAATTAAGTAATTGTAAATTGAATTTTATGATAAGTAGCAATAGATGGATAGTTGGATAGGTAGATAGATAAATAGATACATAGATAGATAGATAGACACATTCAGATAAATATATAAATAAAAAATCTCTGGAGGGTTATGGGCCAAGCGCAGGCAGTTGGGACTACATTAGTTTGGGACAATGGCCGGCATGGACTGGTTAGACTGAAGAGTCTGTTTCCATGCTATATGACTCTATAGTGACTGGTCAAGTTGTTTGAGCAATAGAAACATCTAAATAGTCACTTGGTAGTGCAGAACTCGAGTTGCTAACAAAATAAGACATATGATCAAAGCTTTTCACCTTACACTCTTCAGGACAGAATTGCAAGAATACTGATCTAAAGAGAATAACAATGTATACTGTATGAAAAGAGGATGTTAATTTGTTGCCGTGCCAACCTTGGTTTGTAAAGGTATTGCCACGGAGATTGTATAAGGGAATAGTGGACTTTTTAGCTTTTAGTTCAAATTATCCAAGTCAACTCTGGTCAGTCAAGGCATTGCTCTGAGGAATGAATAGACAAGGGCTAACACCTACTTACAGGCATAATGTTTATTTGTTTTCTTTCTATGTACAAAAAGACAGGGACCTGTGTATTAATGCAAGCAAGCACATAGTTCTATTTGCTTTATGATTGGCCTCATTGGCAACTTGTAAATAGGGACTGAGCCATTTGCTTATAGTGAAAGTTTGATGCTGAAATGAGATACATCAAAGCCTTCCGAGGAGCAAATGGCTACCCTGGATCAACTCATTTCTCACTGTATATGACATAAACTCACGAAAAGGCCCAGTATAACTTGGACTGCAATGAGTCTCAGAGATTTGAGCAACAAGTGAAACTGCTATTGTGCAGTAACAACATGAGTGGCATTGACTATCAAAAGGATCCTACTGTCAAATCAAAAACATGTTATGCCTATCACACAAATGAATAATGTGGTATGTGAATTTTAGTACTGTTAGAATTCTATGTACATAGGTCGTATGTCCCAAGAATAGGATCTCAGAAAGCAACATGTCCCTTTGACTATTTGCAACAGGCCAGACATTAACCTGATGCATCAGCACATACTTGCAAAATACAAAAAATCTGACAATCAATTTAAGATGGTCACTTGGGCTTTTAATGTGGTGCACTTGTAAGTACTTAAGCTGCATATATAAAATCACCTGTTCCAAAGAATAGTCAAGGACTCAAAATGCTAACTCTGCTTTTGCTTCACTGACGCTGCCAGGCCTGCTGGAGTTTCTCCAGCGACCCCTGTTTTTGTATGAAATCAAAGGGTCCTCTTCTTTGCAGACAGAAAGAACACGTTCCACCTGTTGCAGTGTTACAAAATAGGTGACAACGATACTCTGATTTCTTTTATATCCTTATTGGCCAAGCTTACTCATGGTATCAATTAATACTTTCACATCCAAATTGTCTTGTCTTTTACAACATAGTTGATTCCTCATGACAATCAGTTAACCTTCTGGGTGTAAATTTGGCCAAAGCTTGGCAGCTAACTGATAGTCAACTGACTGTTATTGACCAATTGGTACATTCCCCATTTCAACACCTCGACGAGTTTGAGTCCATTTGCCAACCAATCAGCATCAGGCAGATAGTATAAAAATTGCTTTACACTTTATATTGGTATTCATGTAAATGTCCAGATGAGTGCAAAACGAAAAGCCTTGACAATATCCTTCCTTTTTCAGCAATACTCAAGTTCTGTGCTACCAAACAACTAACCTGGGGATACTGGTTTAAGGTGATTGTCCAAAGAATTAGAGGTAACATGAGGAAAAGGTTGGTTATATAAGAGAGTGGTTAGGAAGTGGAATGAACTGCCCGAGAATGTGGCGGGGGCAATTTCAATTGTGTTTTCTAAAAGGTAAAAAGATGATTCTCAAAAGAGAAAACGGTTGCTGAACTAAAGGGAAATGGCAGGGGTGAATGACCAATGGAGTTGCACTTATTGAGATCTAACAGAAATATGATAGACTGAATGGCCTCGGTGATGTGGTATTCTGTGATTCAATAATTTACACCTCAAATGATCAACATTAGAGCTGTTTTTGTTGCTTTTAAGTGCACCCATTCTTCTCAATCTAAGCACCATAAATCTGGAAAGTAGTGTCATAATATTAAATTAATTATACCATTATGTTCACAAATATTGTTTCATAAATTTAGTAATAATAAAGACTTTATTACTATGGAAGCTCCATTTTATATTTTATATTTCATCTTTCCCTAGGTGTTCTGTTCTGCCAAACAGAGACCATCCAACAGTTTGCTAAATGATGGTGAAGTATTTTCGTTTTGCAAAAATAAGGGTTAATACCGTACCACCAGAAACTCAACTTTCGAAAGAGCTGCTTGTTTTAAGGAGAGCTATTGATTTCGCTAACAAAAACACATGAAGTAATGTAAATTTGATCATACTTAATTTGGAAAATTACTTCAATCTACTGATTTTACTTAAAAGAAACCAAACAACATGCACAGTTTTAAATTCTAGTGATTTTGAAGTTTCCTGTGTTTCCATTTCATGGAGTTCACTCTCTGACTGAATATCAGATGATAATTTAACTCTTATTTTTATCAGAGTTTTATACCGCATACCTGAAAAAGTTTTACAGAATGTAATGGCCAGGAAATTGGTTTTGTTCCTGAAACTGCCATCAAGCAGCTAGTGTGCCCTTCTAAAAATAAGGTAGATCTAAGGAGAGAGGCGGGGAAGCAAACTGAGGGGAGCAAGTATGGCAGCAACTGACTGTACTGCTGTGGAGTTATGAGCAGAATTTCTGCTTAATGTGCCTCCACAATAATATGACCAAAAATGGATATGTCTATTCATTAGCAATCTCCAGCCCTGTAAGCCTGTAAAAACAGTTCAATATTTCAACAAGGTCCTGCAGCAAGCATAAGTAATCAAATCCCCAAATTGGTGACACTGTCTCTAAAATTTTACCCTTGAATTGAATGCAATGGACATTGATTGCTCCTCCAACGATGCCAAAAATATTAAATGCTTTTGTGCTGGATGTGTATTCCAATCAGTGCTTGGCACCCACAGTTGGCCCTCAACATAAAACAGCTTGAACTTTATGCAGAGATAATGGGAACTGCAGATGCTGGAGAATTCCAAGATAATAAAATGTGAGGCTGGATGAACACAGCAGGCCAAGCAGCATCTCAGGAGCACAAAAGCTGACGTTTCGGGCCTAAACCCTTCATCAGAGAGGGGGATGGGGAGAGGGAACTGGAATAAATAGGGAGAGAGGGCGAGGCGGACCAAAGATGGAGAGTAAAGAAGATAGGTGGAGAGAGTATAGGTGGGGAGGTAGGGAGGGGATAGGTCAGTCCAGGGAAGACGGACAGGTCAAGGAGGTGGGATGAGGTTAGTAGGTAGATGGGGGTGCGGCTTGGGGTGGGAGGAAGGGATGGGTGAGAGGAAGAACCGGTTAGGGAGGCAGAGACAGGTTGGACTGGTTTTGGGATGCAGTGGGTGGGGGGAAAGAGTTGGGCTGGTTGTGTGGTGCAGTGGGGGGAGGGGACGAACTGGGCTGGTTTAGGGATGCAGTAGGGGAAGGGGAGATTTTGAAACTGGTGAAGTCCACATTGATACCATATGGCTGCAGGGTTCCCAGGCGGAATATGAGTTGCTGTTCCTGCAACCTTCGGGTGGCATCATTGTGGCAGTGCAGGAGGCCCATGATGGACATGTCATCTAGAGAATGGGAGGGCTGCCTAGAATACACCTCCTCCCACCCACCCTCCTGCAAAAATTCCATCCCCTATTCCCAATTCCTCCGCCTCCGCCGCATCTGCTCCCACGATAAGACATTCCACTCCCGCACATCCCAGATGTCCAAGTTCTTTAAAGACTGCAACTTTCCCCCTACAGTGATCGAGAACGCCATTGACCGCGTCTCCCGTATTTCCCGCAATACATCCCTCACACCCCGCCCCCGCCACAACCGCCCTAAGAGGATCCCCCTCGTTCTCACACACCACCCTACCAGCCTCCGGATACAACGCATCATCCTCCGACACTTCCGCCATTTACAATCCGACCTCACCACCCAAGACATTTTTCCATCCCCACCCCTGTCTGCTTTCCGGAGAGACCACTCTCTCCGTGACTCCCTTGTTCGCTCCACACTGCCCTCCAACCCCACCACACCCGGCACCTTCCCCTGCAACCGCAGGAAATGCTACACTTGTCCCCACACCTCCTCCCTCACCCCTATCCCAGGCCCCAAGATGACATTCCACATTAAGCAGAGGTTCACCTGCACATCTGCCAATGTGGTATACTGCATCCACTGTACCCGGTGCGGCTTCCTCTACATTGGGGAAACCAAGCGGAGGCTTGGGGACCGCTTTGCAGAACACCTCCACTCAGTTCGCAACAAACAACTGCACCTCCCAGTTGCAAACCATTTCCACTCCCCCTCCCATTCTCTAGATGACATGTCCATCATGGGCCTCCTGCAGTGCCACAATGATGCCACCCGAAGCTTGCAGGAACAGCAACGCATATTCCACCTGGGAACCCTGTAGCCATATGGTATCAATGTGGACTTCACCAGTTTCAAAATCTCCCCTTCCCCTACTGCATCCCTAAACCAGCCCAGTTCGTCCCCTCCCCCCACTGCACCACACAACCAGCCCAGCTCCTCCCCCCCACCCACTGCATCCCAAAACCAGTCCAACCTGTCTCTGCCTCCCTAACCGGTTCTTCCACTCACCCATCCCTTCCTCCCACCCCAAGCCGCACCCCCATCTACCTACTAACCTCATCCCACCTCCTTGACCTGTCCGTCTCCCCTGGACTGACCTATCCCCTCCCTACCTCCCCACCTATACTCTCTCCACCTATCTTCTATACTCTCCATCTTCGGTCCGCCTCGCCCTCTCTCCCTATTTATTCCAGTTCCCTCTCCCCATCCCCCTCTCTGATGAAGGGTCTAGGCCCGAAACGTCAGCTTTTGTGCTCCTGAGATGCTGCTTGGCCTGCTGTGTTCATCCAGCCTCACATTTTATTATCTTGAACTTTATGCAAACAGTCTTCTCAGTTATTCTCTAGTTAGCCCTGTGAGGGAGTGTGAGTGTATGGTGGATATACGTGCATGCATGTATGTATGTCTGCAATACGAACAGAAAGTGGAAGTGAGAACAAAAAAAGAGCCATTACGGACTCAAAATGTTAACTCTGTTTCTCTCTAGAAATGCTGTCAGACCTGCTGAATTTCTCCAACATTTCCTGTTCATACTTCAAACCTCCAGCATCTGCAGTCTTTGCTTTTATTTAATGTGTATTTGCATATCTTTTGGGTTCTTCAAAGTAAAGGATGCAATTGTTGCCCAATTAGCTACAGCATCATGTATTTTTATCAGTACAGTGGAATTACTTTTCCTTTCAGGTGGAAAGTATTCCATTCTCCCCAACTGGCAAACTTTGTGAGCACTTAATATCTCAGAAAATCTCACCCTTGAGTGTTTAACACAATTATTGAACACCTTTCTCTTGAACACAAGCTCATTTAAGCTATCTTGCTCAATATACATGTTTGAATATGAAGGTAACAACCTTAATGCCCCAAACATATTTTTGGCAACCAAATTCTATGTAGAATATCTGAACCAATAATTTTCTAAATGGCCTGGCATTCCATCCTGGAAGCATTTGCACAGGTTTCCCTTCTGCCTCTCATTTGGTTCCCTTTTAAAAGCCCAGATCATTTTTGGTTTACTGTCTCACTCTCTCTTTTTCTCCAACTTTGCTCAGGAGAATTTAACTCTCCATTCTGTCTCTCTAGTCTGCGAAAGTTGCCAGAGGCCTGTCTGCCTGAGCCTATGGGCTCTTAGAATCATAGAATCCCTTTAGTGCAGATAGAGGCCATTTGTCCATTGAGTCTGCATCCACCCTCCAGATAGGATCCCACCCAAACTAAGCCTCCTAACCTATCCCCGTTACCCTAAATTTACCATGGCTAATCCACCTGTTCTGTTAACTGTTCAAAAGAAATGAAGAAGGTATCCATCTCTCCTTCATCAAACTTTGTGATCAAATGCGAAGAGATGGAAGCCCCAGCCCTTTAACATGTTGACAAATCCTTGACACATTTGTGGAGCAGGTGGTTGGATGGCTGATGAAGTTCAGTGCAGAAAAAATGTGAGGCGATGCACTTTGGTCAGAGGAAGATTCCAAGGTCATATAAAATAAGGGATTTGATTCCACAGATGATGCAGGAGCAGAGGGATCTGGGTGTATGTATGCACAGAACATTGGAACTGGCAGGACAGTTGGAGAGAGTGGTTAATAAAGAATTCAGTGTTCTTGGCTTTATTAATAGTGACATAGAGTACAAGAGCAAGGAGGTGATGTTGAACGTTATCAGGACACTTGTTAGGAGATTTTCCATTTTGACGGCCAAGGGGCATCTTCCATTTTGAACACAAATTCGAGGAAAAACATCCAGTTAGCAGTAGTTATATACCATTACTATTCAAAATCACTAAATTCTTTAAAAGAAGGACTACGATGCTGATTTACAATTCATCTCTAGGACAAGAAACACAAAATAGTATTACTATTTACAGAAGTAAAAGTCTTCAAAGGAAAGATATTATAGCAGCATTGAGATTTTCAGAATTTAAAAGCTTCAAAACAATAAGAATAAATAATCACATTTGGAAGACATAACATGAGAAATATTACCATCTGCATGATTTACCATCAGTGATGAACCAAATAGAACACAAGATTGGGCATCATAGAATAAAATCAGTTCTTAAAATACAGAATTGCTTCAAACATAAATATTAAATTACAAGTGAAACTAATAAATATGCTAGTGTATTCAATCAGATCTTCAGCTGATGATGTTATAAATCATCAACAGATAAAATATAATCTTGATACTTCTGAAAAATCTCTACAACCTTTTAACATTACTTCTATCTGAAAACAAATAAAATTCTTCAAGAGGCAACATTTAAGAGTGCAGCAACAAAAAACAATCCACAAATAATCTCATTAAGGATCTCTACGGCTTAGTGGAAACCAGTGGCTATGGAGCTTTGGAATCAGAAATCATCCGAGACAGAATTGTTGGAATTATTGAAGATTATCAGATTTTGTCACACTTATTACAGTCCAAAGACAATTTCACATTGGAGAAAGCTATTCAGATTGTGCTAGAAACAGAAATTAGGATGAATCAGAGACAAATCTTGAAGGAAGACAGTCAACCTAATCAGAGGAGAGTAACATAGCTTTACAAGATATAAATACTCGAAAGAGGCACATGATAAGCCAACACAAAGAGTAAGCCAAACGGTAGAAGGTAAGTCAGTAACAGTGCTGTGGAGAAAAAAAAGCCTCATATGCACAAGCAGTGCCCAGTGAAGACAAAGATTGTTACATCTCAAAGTATAGATCACTTGCAGAGGATAGTGGGACCCAGAGCTAGCCCATGCATTCCAATCATTAAAACTAATTGAATTTGACAAAATTTGCTTATGTCAATGAACATCTCATTAACTTGACACAGGAAAAACTGCTGCTATCTCATCAGATCAAGTATGATGGCTGAAGACGCAGAGGTTACAGCCTATATAGATGAAACTACAAAGTCCGGGTAGCATAACTGTCAGTTATGTTACAAGCAGCTCTGGGTGTCAGATAATAGAGAATTTCTATGTAATTCAAAATCAGAAAACTTTGTGCTTGCCCTCAAACTTCTTTATAATTTTGAAGATGTCTAACAGCATAGGTGCAATATTTCCTTTGAGACGGGTTAACTTAAATTATTCATAGGATCAGGAAAACTCAACATTTAATATAGCATTATGTTAAAGAAAGTTGCCAAGCTATTACATTTGTACACATCCAGAGGAATCTGCATCCCATAAGGAATGAAGTTCAGAAGTAACTCAAGTAAATGCTCAGAATGGGCATCATTTACATGTTGACAAATCAGCCAAATGGTCTTTGGACATTATTATTGTGCATAAACCGAATGAGTTCATCAGAATATGTTTTAATCTTACATAGCTCAACAAGGCATTAAACAAAGGAAATCCACCCAATGTGTAAAATAGATATGAGTGCAGGCTAATTATCTAAAAGTAGAGGTTTCACTCAAATTGTGCCATCATGGCATATCTCATAGATGCACAATTACATTAGATCATTACACTAATCATTCAATATGGAGAATTTCCTTCAGCAGATTGTTATTTTTGTCACCCATACCCTAGAGAGTGAATAGATGTGCCACAGGGTACCCTCAGTCATATGGAATGTGCATTTTTTTCCATGTGGGAGCTCCAGGGGACTTGTTGTGACTATACAAGAACATGTGCAGGAAGTGTTAGCACCAGAAGAACACAAGTTCCAGGTTTCAGAGCTTGAGCAGTAGCTCTGCATTGTGGTATATCTATTGGACTTTTCTGTTGTTCGGGCTACAGAGCCACCCCACTGCCCCAATTTCCCAAAATGCAGCATGCCACTGTAGCTTTGCTGTTGGACAACAGGCATCTCTTCTTGCCTGCCAAGAAAGTAGGGAGCCAGGCAAATAGTGAGCTGAAGCCCTTAACTGGTCATTTAATTGAGCAAGTTAGTACTTTCCCTGAGTCAACTTGCACAATTATTTGCCATTCCCACCATTTTTCTCACCACGTCCAGAGAGGGAAAGTGTACCTGCAGTGTTTGATCATATTAGAATGTGAACTATTGATGCTCACTGTGCTTGATTAGTTCAGACTAAATGTACTCAGAGAGAAGTAAACAAAACTGTAGAAAGAACTAGAAGCCAGAGCAAGAGCATATAGCAGATATTTTAAGAAGCACTGTAAATAATACCAGTTACATATAACGTCATTTCTGCATAAATTCAAGCCATAAAATCTACTAATTAAAATTGAATATGCAAATGATGTTGATGTAACTGATGATATTCTCTGACATCAGCTGATTAGATCAGAAGAAGAAATTGGAGCAGAGTGATAAATGAAGCTCATAAAGAGGATGTCTTACACTCTGTAATTGTGCTAAATAAAGAATGCAACAATCAGGAAGGAGAGAATACTCCTTATACTCAGATAATGATGAACCTGGGATGTGGGAAGCCAAAAAAAAAACTGGTAATCTAGTAAACTGATAAAACTATGTGTGCAGAGATACTGAAGAGAAGTATGTAATTATGCTAGCAGCAGTGTTAGGCTAAAACATAAAATAAAGCATATCCCATACCACTTTAATGAAGACGATCACATCTGTACATATACTCGATGCAAGCTCGAACCAAAGTCCTACACAGCTGTGGCAAGATTTTCCATTGCCCTGGCAATCTGTATGCTTTGTTAAATACATGGTGCAATCTACCTTTTTGTGATTCATTTTTAGTGACACCCAAATCCCTCCGTCCTGGAACATTCTGCAGTCTCTCTTCACTTAAATCAAATTCCACTTTTCTAGTCTTCCTTGCAAAATGGATAGCCTCATATCTGTTCCCATTATATGCTATCTGCTTTTTTTTTGCCCATTCACTAATTCTATATGTATCCCTTTGTATACTTGTGATATCCTCTCCATTACTTGTTTTCCTACCTATTTCCGAATCATCAACAAATTTAGCTACAACATTGCCCATCCCTTCATCCAAATCATTAACGTAAGTGTGAAATAATTGAGGCCGCAGTAATGATCCCTGTAATACTCCACTAGTTACAATTTGACAAACTGGAAATGGCCTATTATTCCGAACTATCTTTTCTCTATTAGCTAATCCTCTATCCATGTTAATATACAAAACACAGCACCATGAGTTCTTTGCTTGTAAACTTTCTAATCCACGTCTTTGTATTGAATACGTTTTGAAAATCCAAATATACCACATACAGTGGTTCTACTGAACCACCCTGTTTATTACATCGTCAAAGACCTACAATCAAACACAATTTCCATTTCATCAATGCATGTTAACTCGCCTAATTGGATTATAATTTTCTAAATATCCTGCTAAAAACTACTTCAAAATGGATTCGAGCACTTCCCCAATGACATTAGATTAAGTGGCTTTTAATTTCCAGATTTCTGTCTCTCTCCTTTTTTTGAAAAGAATTATTATATTAGTAGTGTTCCTATCTGCAGTGGCCTTTCCCAAATTTGAAAAATTGGAAGATTAAAGCCAATGCATCAATTATCTCTAAGTGTTCCTTGAAGACCTTAGAACTTAAGTTATCGGGTCCAGTGGTAACGTCCTTTAAACCCATTTGTTTTTCTCGCACTTTTGCCTTTCATGATTATGTGATACCCTTATTCAAGAGAAAGTTTAAGGGAAGCCCTGCAACCACAGGCTAGCTGGTGTCAGTGGTAGGTAATTTTTTTGAAATAATAATCACATAACAAATCAAAGGGTCATTGGAGAAATTTGAATTATTATGGGTACTTAGCGGATTTGTAAAGTGTAGATCATGATTAGTTAGTCTAATTTTTTTTGATAAAGTAAGAATGTTGATGAAGAGAATGTTGTTTGTATGAACTTTGAGTAAAGTGATTGACAAATCCTTGTCAACAAACTTGTTTTTCATAGAAAAGGAGGCTCAGTATCAAATTCAACAAACATTGGCAAAAGGAGTTACACGTAGACTAGAGCGGGCAAATATGACCGATTTCCTTCCAAAACAGCATTAGTGACCAAGACAGATTTTTATAAAATCAACTATGTCTAAACAATCGTCTATCTCCAGTGATTACATATGGCATTGATTTCCCTGCAAGGCTGCAGAGACCAGCAGTTTGCTCTGCAATTCTGCCTTATTGTTAGTCCTCTCCACATTATCTAGATTGTTGGTTCCGTTATGAGTTTACCTAACTTGTTGGTTCCTGCTTTTTGACTACTTTTCCAATTATTTCCTTGTCTCACTAACAATAAAACACTGTGCATTTTCAAAGTTTCCCAGCCTGCTGCTTATCTTTCAGAGGCTGTTTACATTCCTGTGACTTTTACTCCTTATTATTTAACTTCTTAAAACTTGTAATGTGCATTGCACCTTCAATGTTCCTTACCACAAAACATCATGGAACCCTTTGGTGATAGTGGTTGGTAGGATGCAGACTCCAGAAACCAGTTAATACACCTTTCACACGGTTCAATCTCTGACTTTGAGTCTTTGACGATTACTATAATCTCCATTACAAGATTCTACTGAACAATGTAAAAGTGTCTGACATGTAAACTATGCACTCACATTTTATCATTACACCTACTTTAAGTCAGCAGACTATGATTCACAGAAATATAGGCTTTGATCTTTGCCACGGTTTCTATTCAGAGCTAGGGCAATTCCACTAGTCACCAGCCTGACCCTAACCCTAATCCTAACCCTAGCCTTTCAGAACTGAGATGAGAAATTTCTTCAGATAATGAATCTGTGAAATTCATTGCCGCAGAAGGCAGTTTAAGCCAGGTTATTGAGAGTCTTGAAGACAGAGATAGGTGGGTTCTCGATTGGTACAGGGACCAAGGATTACAGGAAGAAGACAGGAGAATATATTAGCCATTATCTAATGATGGAGCAGACTCAATGGGCCACATGGCCTAATTCTGCTCCTACATCTTATGGTCTTATGATATGCAATATCTACAAGAAAAGGGGTTAGCTTAGATAACTGGTTGTGATATGAAGCGACGCCAATACCACAGGTTCAATTCTTGCACTAGCTGAGATTACCACGAAGTTAAGAGATAAGGGCTTCTCAGATTCATTCCTCACCTAAGACATGGCGACCTTCAATTTAAGCTCACCATCAGTTGTCTCTCTGTTATGAGAGAGCAATCCTATCATCCGCTGGTACTAAGATAACAAGGTGTGTAGAGCTGGATGAACACTGCAGGCCAAGCAGCATTACAGGAGCAGGAAAGCTGACGTTTCGGGTCCAGACCCTTCTTCATCCCCAGGTGCTGTGAGACTTTACCTTTAACTTCAATAAGCAAGTGCCTGTAATTGTAGTGTACATCTGTAATTACCAGGACCTGCAATAAAAATTCATTGAACCCTTCAGTACGATTTGACCCACATCTCATGCTTATTGTTGTGGGTGCTAACATGAGTATCACAGTGTGTTAGTTGCAGATCGTCATCTATTATGTTGTACTATCATGACAGTGATGACTGGAAATTCTGAGTTTGTAAAAATGTCACTTTAAAATAATGTTTATTTTCCTGAATACTGAAAATTCTTAATATTCCCCTGTACACAAGGCGAAACTCTCATTTCAGCAATTACATGTATATTTTCACTTTCATAGACCTTCGTATTATTTGAATATGCAAAATGTCATATCATTCATATATTGTCCATTCCACTGATGTGAATGAGAAGGAATATTCTGCAGAATGGGTAAAACTTTTGATGCCACCTGTTTTGTACAACTGGTCAAATTATCGTTTCACTGAATTAATTTCACGTCATTTCCATTTGTTTTGTGCCATATTCCACTTGTACAACATGTACATGCATACAAAGGTAAAATAACAAATTTATGCACATTTGTAGAATATAAATGATTGAATGGAGATTACTGCAGCACACAAGGAGAAAATTGAGGCCTTATTCTTTTAGCATTCCAGCTGTGCCACAGTCGAGCTTTATTAGTGATCTTTCACATTGCTAAGCTTCTTACACTTGCAAATAAGTTCCACATCTTGAGCACAGTAAATAACTGCTTTGTAACAGTTGGGTAGTTAGCTTAATCATTCAGTACAAGTAAATATATTTTCAAGGATTAGGATTCCTGCTCTTTTTTACCAGTTCAGATGTAAAATTTTAGAAAACATTTGTTGTTTTACAATTTCAAAACAAGGTACCTGAAGAAAGAAATCATAACAAAAGTTATTGCTTGCTGTATATTGAAACTGAGAAATGATCTACTTGTGATGCAGCAGCATTCTCCAAAAGTCGAATTTATAATATATTTTTTGCAAACTAGCAACTATTGCCCTGGCACCCTTGAGGGCATTAAATAGTGTTGTGAAAGATGTGCAGCTGATTTCCAGGTTTGCATTTCATCAGATCATCTTTAAAGTTATTTTAAATTTCCTAATAACTTCAACTTTATACAAGGAAAAGAATGATGGAAAATAGATTTTTATCCACAAGAGGGCAAGAACCCAATTCAAGACATGTATCATTGCTACTTTTTAGAAAGGAATTTCTATCTCTATCCTTTTATTGGTTTCCCTGTTCAACACATCAGTCCCAGCCAAGACATGATAGGCAATCTTTTCCCAAGACTTCATCAATGTTATTTCTAGTCAAACACTTAGATATACAAGAGACTATCCAGGGTGACTGTTCTTCCATTTATCTTGCTCTTCTGGTAGGGAATCACCCAGGCTCCTCAGCACCACTCAATGGTTACATGATTTAAACTCTAATGGATCATAATGCAAATCGATGTCTGTTCACACCAAACGTATGTATTTTAACAATGTTTACATTCTATTTGCAAGCAATTAAGATTTAAAAAAGTCCTGATGTCGTAGACTTGCTTGCCAAGCCAGTGTGTTTGATTGCAGATGTTCCTTCACCTTGCTAGGCAACATCGCCAATGCGCCTCCGGTGAAGCATTGGTGTTCTGCCCCTCTTGTTATTTATATGCCTCAGTTTGCTGGGTTGGTTGGCATCACTTCTGGTTCTGTTTTTCAGTGCTTCGTACAGTTGGTCCAGTTCAATGTGTTTGCTGATGGAGTTCCGGTTAGAATGCCAGACCTCTGGGAATTCCCTGGCATGTCTCTGTTTAGCTTCTGCAATTATGGATGTGTTGGCACAGTCAAAGCCATGTCCCTCTTTGTCTGTGTGTATTAAGACAAGTGAGAATTGGTCGTGTTTCTTGGTGGTTAGTCACCAACAAAAAATCTTCTCATAAAGATAATCATGTTAAATCCATGTAGTCCGGAAAAATTACTTTTACATTGCAGATGAGAAAAGCATGAGAAAATTAAATTTGATCAGGAAGAGAATTCTTTGAAAATGGGATACCAGTAAAATGTTTCCCCTAACAAACTAACAGTCTGGTAATCAAAGTGATGTATAATAGTATTATTCACATTACATGGCTCTTTTCTTTTGAATCCACACCTAATTTTAACATTAGAGAAACACTCTTTACCAAGGGTGGTGGTCACATACAAATGAATTTGAGTTTTTTCCTGATATATTTATTGATACAGAACAAGATCAAATCATTTAACATTTGACCCTATCAAATGCTGTGTTTCGTTGTTCTCCCCAATGGCATAATCCTAATCATACAACAAAATTCCATGGATAACAAATTTTTGAAACACTCCTCACTTAGTTCTGAAGTATTAATCTTTTTGGAAAATACTGCAAGAATGATGTTCTTTTGACAAGGATCTTTGGGCAGCAGCTTGGATAATGCTTTGTTCACTTATTTGTTGAACAGTGCCAATAGATACAGATGCAATTCAGGAAACAAAGTGTCAAACAACCCGGTCCAAAGGAACATGACCCTGCTTTGGCAGTCAAGAACTACAATGAGTTAGAATTTACAGCAACTGTAGCTTACCTTAGAAGGAGGAGTTAAAAGGCAGTATAAGGGTATGAAACACATCGATGGACAAAAGGGACATGAGATCACATAAGTCAACATGTCAGAATCAGAAGAGGGGATGGCCTAGTGGTATTATCATTGGACTAATAATTCAGAGATCAAGGTAATTCTGGGGATACAGGCTCAAATCACACAATGGCTGATGGTGGAATTTGAATTCAATAAAACCTAGAATTGAATTTAACGATGATTATGCATCCATTGTTGATTATCAGGGGAAAAACCCATCTGGGTCGTGAGTGTCCTTTACAGAGAGAAACTATCATCCTTATCCAGTCTGGCCTACATGTGACTCCAGACCCACAACCATGCAGTTGCCTTCTGGACAATTCAGGATGGGCAATAAATGCTGGTCTAGCTAGTGATACCCTCATCCTGTGAATGAATAAAATAAAATCAAGACTATCAAGGAAGTAGATACGGTCTACTATAGTTGTAAATTTATTATAAACAGTTAGAATTCAGGTACAGCAAGTAATTAGGAAAATTAATATGCTATAACGATTTATCATGAGTAGAACTGAATACAAAAAGAGGGAGATAACAAGGTGTAGAGCTGGATGAACACAGCAGGCCAAGCAGCATCAGAGGAGCAGGAAGGCTGACATTTTGGGCATAGACCCTTGTTCAGAAATTCCTCCTGCCCCAATTCATATTTCCAAATTGATAGTGAGAGAAACTAACATTAAAATTTACTGCAGACTGTTCTGTCAGAAGAAAGTAGGGTCTCATTTAAGAAGACACAAGGATAACATGTAAGACCAGGAGAAAGACCATTATAACTTATTTGATCAGCTAGATAAACTTAAGAATTCCATACTGCTTTGTAGTCTAGGCTAGAGGCTGTAAAGCATAATTACATTTTAATCCAGTGTGCGAGGGAAACCACAAGAGGCAGTTTCCAGTTTAACTTGACAACAGAAAATGAATCTGACAACATACAGGGAAGTGAAGTTAGAGCACTGTTAGAACACAGCAGTAAAAATCAGATTAAGTTTGTTATGATGTAGGATTGAACATGCACATTATTTAAGCTCAATATGCCTTTACCTACTAAATTTAACTTCTGACAAAATATCCCTGCCCTACATTTGAACCCATGCCCTTCTCTATTATCTTTCCTAACTTTATTTACATGTTCTCCTAACTTATCCTACCCAGGAAGCCTATTTGCTGTCCCCTCATTTTTTAACCAAATTACTGATTGACAAAGCTTCTTACTTTCTCCCATTAATTGTAAATAGCCCTTTCCACATGTAATGTCCACCTTTCGTCCAAACTGTCTTAATTCATTTTCAAAAAAAATCCAATGTTCAGCCCTCGATCCTAGCAACATATCTGAAATGATAATTTTCTTTTAACGCCTTTGAACATTATATCACCTCTCAAATCCTTCTATCTAATTGCAACCAGACCATCTCAAGATTCCTGTATTATTCTGGAGTCCTCTAAAGTTCCTAGGTACCTCCTTTACCTCAATCATTAGCTACCCCTTAGTAACATGATGAAAAGACAAAGAGGGGCTGTTTTTACCCATCTAGACATGAGTCAAAACCTGCAATGGGCTGACTGAAATAAAGGCAAGCGGTTCCCACTTGTTAAAATTCCACTCCTTTCTGCCTACAAATAGATCTCCCACTTTTCCTGCTCTATTTTGGGATGAAAATTATAGATAACCCCTATTTTCATGGAGTTGGACAGATTTCTGAAGGCAATGTTCATCATGACAGCCCAGAAGCATCATGAAACATGGGGCAGCCCTACTCTTGAGCTATTTTGATGATTGCAAATATGTTATCAATGTCACATCATAATTTAGTGCCATATGATAAGTTATATATATTTCAGTACTGATTAATGATAACACATTATTTTTAACAAGTAAATGATCAGCATTATGAAACATGGACAAGTATGCAGTTGTATTAGAATACATTATCCAATTGATAAATTATTCTTATGCATTAAAAAGTTTTGCTGTCTAGATTTGTCTATGACCCCTGTGTTTTGATCTTTTAAACAATTAAGTGCTCAAACATCTGTTATCCTGAATTTCATCTCCAAAAGATGGTTCTGGTCATTCAATGATTTCAAAGGTCTTAATGTCCTCAGCTCTGGAGGCTTTGTTTACACATCTATGCAACTGAATCCCATAACTAATGCCTGGCCTAGGTCCAATCCCCAGTGTGGGAATTAGTGTTATTGTCACAGCTGTCAACAGAGCTTTAATTCATTTATCTTGACAGGTTTTTAGCCATAAAAGAGGATTATGTTTTTTGATGTTGGATAAGGATGTGTCTACCCTGATCCTGTTAAAAAAGGGGCATGCTGCCATAGTTTTTAGTTTTGCATTCATCAATTTTCAAATACAATAAAACAAAGTTCCAAATGATCACTATGATCATCCAACAATGATGGGGAAGGACCAGAGAATTGGAAGTATTGTAGATACAAGGAAGATTGAGCTAATAATGAAAATTGCATGGAAATAAGATGGACATGACCCACTAATAAAATTATGAAGTTGACATTCAAAGCTTAAGAGGAAAATTAGATAGCATTTTCTCACATTTGAGATTCTGACTTTTTAAAAAATCTTTGCTGCATCTTCCCAACTATCTCACCATTGACAACGACACACCCAAGGAGACAAAACCTCTGAATTATGTCACCATTCCTTCCCTTTGCTGTGTCAAATCCTGGATCTCACTTTCTAACTGAGAACCATTGACACAAGAAAGCAACTGAATGCCACCTTTTCAAAGCCAATTAGAGATGGTGAATAAATGACAGCCTACCCATGTACTCACATCCCATAAATTAATAAAATAAAACTGATATTACAGAGTGGCAGCGCATTGACAGAACTGCAGGACTTTTAATCTATAGTTACACGTGCATTTTAAAGATATATTTCTGCCTTAAGTAATATAGTTATCTTCAGAGACCCTGAAAGTTGCATGCAGGTAAAATATATTATAATATCAACAACCACAAACAACATGCTACAATTAATAGAATTATGGTTATGCAAATTTGCCTCAACCACAAGAAGCAGACATGGCGTATTGCTGCTTCCCTAAATTTAATATCTCAAAAATTAAAATAATGACAAAGCAGAGACATGTATTATTTTAATCTATAGAATGTGACATTTAATTAGATACTAAAACGTTTGAGCATCCCCCTAATAATTGACCTCCCAGGGCTTTTTAAAGTAAAGATTGATTTTAGTGCCTTTCACAATTAAATTTCCTTATTAAAAGTGTCTTATAATTTTCTTTTTCAAAAACATGTCAGAAATAGTAAGTTTTAAAGAACAATCAACCATGTATTGAGAGTGCCAGTAGTTCTAGTGTCTAATTACAACTCGACAGAAAAATTGCACTTTACTGGTATAATGCTTTTTCTGTCACAGCCACGCATTTTCTCAGAGTAGTCCATGAAATAGGGATTTGTACAATCTCATATCTAATCCCCTTTTAATTCTGTGTTTCAGTTTAAAAATAACCAGCAGCACAGCTGCATTCTTTAAACAAGATATAAAGTTCAGTTTATTACAAGTATTGTCGAAGGTTGTTTAAGTAAACAGTGATAAGGTTATTAGCTAAAAAGACAGATATAAGATTTAAAGTAAGGAAAGACACAAGTTACAGATGAAAAAAAAAGAGATGTCTCTAATAACGTTGAAGCTCTAGCTTGCTTGATAAACCTATTTTGAAAGTGAAGAGATGGAAAATGCAATGTCACATGATGGTTTCTGCAGTCAAATATTTGGAGGTTGCTCCTACAGGTGAACTGTGCAAGGCAGGTCCTGTGAGTGTGTGAGGGCTCCTTTGATTCACTTTGATGGTAGCTGCAGATTGTGACTTTAGTAGCCCTGTTCGGTACAGCAATCGTCCTTATTCTCTGTTGAGCAGTGGTAGTTTTCTCAAGATGCATCTCTTTATGGTGTTCAAATGATTCTTCTCAAAAAAGCTGTTTCCAGCTAACTTTATCACAATCAAACAAAATGGCTTCAAAAGTTAATGCTGATGAATCATTGATCAACAAAGCAATGTTATTTAAATTGGAATTCATTCTGAGGTACCTTCTATCTTCAGTTCAACACTACAGAAGATATGGAGTCTTCACACCATTTGAGGGCCAATGGATACTACCAGAATCCTTGAATTATTTGATGACTTTTGAAGATAAACCCCACCTTTTCCTCCATTACATTAATGACTATCTGTGATGCCTCGTGCTCCCACGAGGAGCTCAAACAGTTCATCAACTTCACCAACACCCTTCACCGCACCCTCAAATTCATCTGGACCATTTCTGGCACCTCCTCCCTTCCTGGACCTCTCTGTCTCCATTTCTGACAATTGACTGAACACCTATATCCATTTCAAACCTACCGACTCCCATAATTGCCTTGACTGCACCACCTCTCACCCACCCTCCTGCAAAAATTATATCCCATACTCACAATTCGTCTGCATCCACCACTTCTGATCTCAGGATCAGGTTTTCTACTTTAGGACTTACCAGATATCCTCCTTTTTTAGACACCGTAGTTTCTCCATCTCTGTTATTAAAGATGCCCTCAACCACATCTCCCCCATTTCTCGTGCTTCTGCCCTCAAAACCTCTTCCTGCAACAACAAGGATAGAATCCCCCTAGTCCTCATGTACCATCCCACCAAACGTCTAATACAACTCATCATTCTTCAACATTTCCGCCACCTACAATCAGTCCCCACAAACAAAAAGATATTTCCCTCCCCACCCTGTTCGCTTTGCATAGGGACTATTCACTCTGTGACTCCTTCATCAGCTCTCCACTCCCCATCAATACCTCCACCACACGTGGCCCCTTTCTCTGCAGGAGGTGTTAGGCCTGTCCCTACACATCCCCTCTCACCTCAATCCGAGGCCCCAAACAATCCTTCCAACTCTGGCAGAGATTCACCTGCACTTCATCTAACCTGATCTACTGTATCTGTTGCTCCCGACATGGTTGCCTCTACATCACGCAGACCAAATGCAGACTGAGGGACCGGTTGGCGGAGCATGTCCAATCTGCGCACAACAACCTGCATGAACTTCCAGTTGCCATCCACTTTAACTCCCCCCTCCCACTCCCCTGGTGACATGCCTGTCCTTGGCCTCCTCTACTGTCAGAGCGAGGCCAAACGTAAACTGGAGGAACAACACCTGATATTTTGCCTTGGGAGCTTACAGCCCAATGGCTGAATATTGACTTCACCAGCTTCAAAATCTCTCCTCCCCCCACCTGTCCATCTTCTGACTCACTATAGAACATAGAACATAGAACATAGAACAGTACAGCACAGAACAGGCCCTTCAACCCACGATGTTGTGCTGACCATTGATCCTCATGTATGCACCCTCAAATTTCTGTGACCATATGCATGTCCAGCAGTCTCTTAAATGACCCCAATGACCTTGCTTCCACAACTGCTGCTGGCAACGCATTCCATGCTCTCACAACTCTCTGTTTAAAGAACCCGCCTCTGACATCCCCTCTATACTTTCCTCCAACCAGCTTAAAACTATGACCCCTCGTGTTAGCCATTTCTGCCCTGGGAAATAGTCTCTGGCCATCAACTCTATCTATGCCTCTCATTATCTTGTATACCTCAATTAGGTCCCCTCTCCTCCTCCTTTTCTCCAATGAAAAAACTTCCGAGCTCAGTCAACCTCTTTTCATAAGATAAGCCCTCCAGTCCAGGCAGCATCCTGGCAAACCTCCTCTGAACCCTCTCCAAAGCATCCACATCTTTCCTATAATAGGGCGACCAGAACTGGATGCAGTATTCTAAGTGCGGTCCAACCAAAGTTTTATAGAGCTGCAACAAGATCTCATGACTCTTAAACTCTATCCCCCTGTTAATGAAAGCCAAAACACCATATGCTTTCTTAACAATCCTGTCCACTTGGGTGGCCATTTTAAGGGATCTATGTATCTGCACACCAAGATCCCTCTGTTCCTCCACACTGCCAAGAATCCTATCCTTAATCCTGTACTCAGCTTTCAAATTCGACCTTCCAAAATGCATCACCTCGCATTTATCCAGGTTGAACTCCATCTGCCACCTCTCAGCCCATCTCTGCATCCTGCCAATGTCCCGCTGCAGCCTACAACAGCCCTCTATACTGTCAACGACACCTCTAACCTTTGTGTCAACTGCAAACTTGCTGACCCATCCTTCAATCCCCTCATCCAAGTCATTAATAAAAATTACAAACAGTAGAGGCCCAAGGACAGAGCCCTGTGGAACACCACTCACCACTGACTTCCAGGAAGAATATTTTCCTTCTACTACCACTCGCTGTCTTCTGTTGGCCAGCCAATTCTGTATCCAGACATCTAAGTTCCCCTGTATCCCATTCCTCCTGACCTTCTGAATGAGCCTACCATGGGGAACCTTATCAAATGCCTTACTGAAATGCCTCATCTGCTCTAACCTTCCCACTGACCCATCACAATAACCCCTATCTGTATGCAACTATCTCCATCTCACCTACCAACCCCCAGCCCCAAATCCCCTATTTATTTCAGGTCACTCCTCCCCCTCTCCACTCCTGAAGAAGCAGTCCAACCTAAAACATTGACTTTCCTGCTCTAGGATTCTGTCTGACCTGCTGTGCTTTTCCAACTCCACATTTTTTGATGTCCTTTTTAAATCTTTATCCTCTCACCTTAAATCTACACCTTCTAGTTTTGAGCTCCCATATCCTGGGGAAAAGACCTTCGCTATTTACTCTATCCATGCCCCTCATGATTTTATAAACCTCTATAAAGTCATCCTTTAGCGTCTGAAGCTCCAGGAAAAAAGGCTCCAAACAATCCAACTTCTCTTTATAACTCAAAATCTCCAGTATCAGTAACATTTTTGTAAATCTCTTTTGCACCCTTTCCAGTTTAATAACATCCTTCCTATACCAGGGAGATCTGAATTGTACACAAAATGTGGCTTCATCAATGTCTTTTACAGCTGTAATATGACATCCAAACTCTTGTATTCAATGCTCTGACCAGTGAAGGAAAGCATGCCAAATGTCTTCTTCACCATCCTGTACACATGCAATGCCACTTCCAAGGAACTGTATACTTGCACTCTCAGGTCTCTCTGTTCAGCAATACTCCCCAAGGCCCTACCATTTACTGTATATGTCCTGCCCCAGTTTGTTTTACCGCCGGAATCTTAGATAACCTTCTTCACTGTCCACTGCGCCACCAATTTTGGTGTCATCCACAAACTTACTATGTCTCACATATTCTTCTCTAATGTGTACAAATAAATGATGAACAACAGTAGACCCAGCACTGACCTTTGCTGGTTACAGACCTCCAGCCTGAATATAACCCTCTACCCACCCTCTGCTTCCTACCGCCAAGCCAATTTTGAATCCAGTTGGCTAGCTCTCCTGGGTCCTTCGTGATCTAACCTTACTAACCAGTCTACCATGCAGAACCTTGTCAGAGTCCTTGATATCATCCACATAGTCAACACCTACAGCTCCACCTACATCTATCTTAGACCATAAGATATAGGAGTGAAAGTAGGCCATTCGGCCCATCAAGTCCTCTCTTCTTTGTCATCTCTTCAAAAACCTTAATCAAGTTGTGAGACATGATTTCCCATGCACAAAACCATGCTGATGATCCCCAATCAGTCCTTGTATTTCCAAATGCATTTGGATCCAATCTCTCAGAATCCCCTCTAACAAATTTACCCACCACTGATATCAGGCTCACTGGTCTGTAGTTCCCTGGCTTTTTCTTGTAGCCTCTCTTAATTAATGGCATAGTGTTTGCCACCCTCTATTCTTCTGGCACTTCACCTATCACTGTTGATGATACAAAGAAAGGGGCCCTGCAGTTTCTTCCCTAGATTCCCACAATGTTTTGAGATACACTTGGTCAGATCTCAAGGATTTATCTAACTTTATTCATTTTAAGACCTTCAGCACCTCCTTTTCTGTAATGTGGTCTCTTTTCAAGACAACACTATTCATTTCCCCAAGTCCCCTGGGTTTCATGTCTTTCTGCACAATAAATATTGACACAAAATATTTGTTTAGGATTTCACCCATCTCCTGCAGTTCTACACACAGTGTTCTCGGTCTTTAAGGGGCCCTATTCTTTCTCTCGTTACTCTTTTGCCTTTAATGTATTTGTATATCTTTATCTCTTTGCATTTGCTTTAACCTTATCTACCAAAGCTATCTCATGTCCTCGTTTTTCCCTTCTGATTTCCCTCTTATGTGGACTCCAATGCCCCTGTACTCCTCAAGGGATTCACTTGATCTCAGCTGTGTATACCTGACATATTCTTCCTTCTGATTCTTGACTAGAACCTCAGTATCTCTAGTCATTCCCTACTCATGCCAGCCTTGCCCTTCACACTGACAGGAACATGTATTCTCTGAGTGCTCATTATGTCATTTTTGAAAGCCTCCCATTTTCCAGACATCCCTTTACCTGCAAACAGCTTCCCCCAGTCAACTTTTGAAAGTTCTTATTTAATACCAAAAAAATTGGCTTTGCTCCAATTTAGAACTTTAACTTGTGGACCAGGCCTATCATGATCCATAACTATTTTAAAACTAACAGAATTATGGTCACTGATCCCAAAGTACTCTCCCACTAATACCTCAGTCAATTGCCCCGCATTATTTCCCAAGAGGGTATTGGATTTTGCCTCTTCTCTAGTAGGGCCATCTACATATTTATTGAGAAAGTTTTCTTGAACACAGTTGATAATTTCCTCTCCATCCAAGCCCTTAACACGATGGCAATTCAAGTCTATGTTTGGAAAGTTAAAATCCCCTACTATTGCAACCCTATTAATCTTACAGCTATCTGCAATCTCCCTATACATTTGCTTCTCAATTTCCCACTGACTATTGTGGGGGCCTCTAGTACAATCCCATCAAAGTGACTACCCCTTTCTTATTTCTTAGTTCCAACCATACAGCTTCATTGGAGGATCCCTCAGGAATATCCTCTCTAAATAGTGATGTTTTCTCTCATAAAAAATGACACTCCCACTCCTCTCTCACCTCTCCTTCTTTCCTTCTTATAGCATCTGAACCCTGGTACATTGAGCTACCAGCCCTGTCCCTCCCTCTGCCATGTTTCTGAAATAGCTAAGCTATCCCAATCCCATGGACCTATCCATGCCCATAGTTCATCTGCCTTCTCTGTCAGGTCTCTTCCTTTGAAATAAATAGTCTAATTATCAGTCTTCCTTAGTTCCTTGCTGTGCTGTTGCCTGTCTTGTCTAATTAACTTGTTCTCTTTAACTTCCGTACCAACCTCAATCTTCTCTCCTGTCTCACTACTGCTTAGGGTCCCACATCCCTGCCATATATCCACTTTAAAGACAGATTCATTATGTTTTAAAGAAAGCTGATGACTGCACCTCTATCACATTTTTTTATATTTGAATTTGGAGTGAACAGATTTAAATAAGTACGAGTGAATTTACAGAAGCCAATCCAACAAATTTAACAACTTAACATATTTGACATCAAGTTCCATTACCACCAATTTCTATAATATTATAGAAATATGATCTGCACATTCTTTTAAAATAGTACATAAGACAGTTTTTAATGGAAGTATTTGTACTTGCCATCTTTGCTATTCCCTTCCACGCCTTCGGCCTAACCAATTTCTATTGCTTAATTCTCATACAAGAATAATTTTGAGTTATAACTTAATTTATTGATCCAGGAAGCACAGGTACTGACTAGTTCCTTTCCCTCAGTTATTTCTTACAACTCTGTACACTACTTATTACATGGAATAACTCTGGCTGAATGTACAGTATCTGATTTTTGTATCAACAGGTATGAATGGAGTATGATAAAGAAAAGCTATATTAATAATTATAATCCAGGTGCTAACAGTAAATGATTTTTTATGGGAAATCATGTTTAAGTGGTTACAGTTCTTGGAAACTGTAATCAACTTCCATGTCAGCTCCTGATGCAACCAAATATACATGTATGCAATATATGTCAAATTCTCATTGATTGACACAAGGGTAGGAAAGACCAAGTACAGTCTTCAGAGGAAGCAGAGTTTATGGCGTTGGATAACTGACCCAGGCCATAGTATATATATTTCAGTGCTGATTTTCAAATCATACATTCTGTCCCTATTTTGCATAATAACATCAAAATCAACAATTCAATAACAAAATTGTTAGCAATTAGGGAAACCGAAATTGGGTTGGCTAAACTACAGGAAATTCACTTAAATGTAATCTAAGAAGCTCAACAATCCAAATATCAAGCACAGCAGTATTGTCACCCTCAGGAAAATGAAATTACACCATTACGTGTTTACATATACAGTTCCAATTGTAAGTGTAGACGATAGAATTTATAATGGAAAAACATGAATTAAAGCTTTGAATATCTGCAGTTGAACTGAATTTATGAGTTGTGAAATGCGCGTCAAGAAATAATGGCTGTACAATTCAGGAAGCCCAAATTAGAAGGAACATTATTTATTGTTGAACAACAAAATAGAGTCGCTACTCATGGCAGAGATAGGGTAGTCCCAGCCCAGGTCAGACAGTTCTGTAGACCCAGTCATAGGTCTGTTTGTTTGTAATACACCCTTAAGTGCTTTCTCACACAACAGAACCATTGTTTCACCACCAAATCACTGTGACAATTTTTTGTTTGTTTTTAGCTATTAACCATAACTAGTAAATTACTCGAATGGTCAAACATCAAAAGATCAGGGGGGGGAATGGGAAGCGGCTGAACCAAAATGCAGTTGGATGGGGAGATGGAATCTGCTTTTGTTTTTACATATTATATGAGTCTGTTTTTTTTTCCTATACCCAGAAATGCCAGCTTTCCTGCCACCAAGACCACCATGACTTTTTTTTCTTTTAACTACCATCTGTAATCACCCATGTAACAAATTGAATATTTACAAGCATTGCCCATAATGGACAATGCAATTGAGTCAGTTTTTTCTAAGTTAAAAAAAGTCACGATAGTTCCAGAGACCATGTGGCTATTCTCCTAATCGACAGAGATGACCAGGGGTGAGTTTAAGCTGATAGCTACCATGCCTCAGGTGAAGAAAGAGATTGAGAAAGCAGCATCTTCATGGCAATCTTAGCCAATATAGAAATTGAACCACAGTGTTGGTGCCATTCTATATTACAAACCAGATGACCAACCAACCGAGGAAAGTGTAGAAGGCCACGTTGAAAGGGGTAGGGTGCCAGGTAGGGCGTCAAATGGGTTGAATACCAGTAGGCAAAGTGCTGAGAGTAGGATGCAGGATGGCAAGGGGACCAGGTTAAGTGGTGCCATGTTTAGGGTATGTCACCTTTGTTTAAGTGATATCAAGTCCATTCGGGTGAGGGGTTAGCTGGGATGCAGATCCAGGTCTATTCCAAAGCAGGGAAAGGAGAGTGATGGAGCCAGATTGAAGGAATTGGAGGCTTAGTTGTGGTGTGATTAAAGAAGGGGAAGGGGTTGTTGTTTGGGGGCAAGGAGAGGTAGTAAGTGGGTTCAGAGCGGGGCAGTAAAGTTGCTGAGGCTGGAAAGGGGGTGTGGGTACTCAGGGCCATATGACTGTGTTGCTTCTCAGAACAACGCAGCTCTCAATGACCATTCCCTTTTTGTGCAGTTGTTATTCAGCAGACAAATACAAACAAACCGTCCCAATCATCACTCATCGGCACATGCAGGAACATTACTCAGAAAACTGGGGAAAATGATAGATGTCCATGACTGACATGCAGATAATGAATAATTGAACCTGAACATCAGAGGTAAGGTTGAGTGTGATGGTGAGTTGACGGCATCTGGAATCCAGCGGAAATTACCAGCATGTGCCGAAAACTGGATCGTTTCAAACATGATGCTGCAACAATGTGACAAAAGAGAAGCCAAATCAGAACAATATGACAACCAGAAATGTTGAACCATCCTTCTGCAATCAGAACACAGTATAAGATGCAACACCAGTTCAGCAACGCTCAACAGAAATCGAACATCTAGCAGTCTCTTGCACAGATCACCATAATGAAAGCTGGGACAGGTATGCAAATATTTACATGTTTCAGATATGTATTCAGTTGTATTTCTCCGTATTAAAATGCAGACACAAGTTCTTTTTGCTCTCATGGAAGTAGTTTGATCATTTAAAAGTAAGCGTTTTGTTTAGAATAGAGAGGGATATTGAGATATGACGTGCATATACTATAAAATGACTGTATGTTAGCCCATTGTCAAACGTCACCCACCTCAACAGGATATGATGCACTAATTCTGTGATTTTTGAATCAATCTGAACCAACAGCGATAGAAGTCAGATATAAATATCAGATGGCGCACAGGTTTTGAAGAGTAAGAAGGTAAGTTATCCACCATAGAACTCCCAGTCTCTAACCAACTCTAAACTAGAATTTACATACCTGATATAAATATCAGTCTCTTGTTACCATTATCTTCAAATCTTGTCTTTACAAAAAATGTTTCACAAATCTTGTTGCAGAGATAGTAGGAACTGCAGATGCTGGTGAATCTGAGACAACAAGGTGTAGAGTTCGATGAACATAGCAGGCCAAGCAGCATCAGAGGAGCAGGAAAGCTGACATTTTGGGTCTAGCTCCTTCTTCAGAAATGGGGAAGGGTAAGGGGATTCTGAAATAAATAGGGAGAAAGAGGGAGGCGGATAGAAGACGGAAAAAGGAGAAGATAGATGGAGAGGACACAGACAGGTCAAGGAAGTGGGGTTGGAGCTGTAAAGGTGAGTGTAGGTGGGGAGGTAGGGAGGGGATAGGCTGGTCCAGGGAGGACAAACAGATCAAGGAGGTGGGATGAGGCTAGTAGGTAGGAGATGGTGGTGGGGCTTGAAGTGGGAGCAGTGAATAGGTAGGAGGACAGGTTAGGGAGGGATGTATGAGCTGGGCTGGTTTTGGGAGGCAGTCAGGGGAGGGGAGATTTGGTTGCAAACCATTTCAACTCCCCCTCCCATTCCTTGGACAACAGGTCCATCCTGGGCCTCCTGCAGTGCCACAATGATGCCACCTGAAGGTTACAAGAACAGCAACTCATATTCTGCTTGGGAACCCTGCAGCCCGATGGTATTAATGTGGAGTTCACAAGCTTCAAAATCTGGGGACTGCTTTGCGGAACAACTACAGTCAGTGTTTGTTTTTGTTGTTCTTGAGAGTTGGTAAAGCTGCTCTCAACTATGGAATGTTTGACTCCATCCTTGATCTGTGCCTTACATGGCACATAGGTTTTGAGGAGTAAGGAGGTAAATTATCCACCGTAGAATTCCTAGTCTCTAATCAACTCTAAACTAGAATTTACGTACCTAGTCCTGTTCAGCTTCCAGTCAATTCTAATCCTTTAATGTACATAATGAGGAATTTGGTGATGGTAATGCTGTTAAGTGTCAGTGGACAATGGTTGGGTTGGTTCTTCTTGGAGATGCTCATTGCCTTGCACTTGTGTGGCATGAATGTTACTTGCCATTCTTAGCCCAAACTTGGATGTTAGGCAGGTCTTGCTGAATATGTACATAGACTGCAGTGGTATCTGAGGTGAATGGCACTGAAAATTGTGCAATTATCAGTGAACTTCCCCACTCTGACCTTATGACGGACAGAAGGTCATAAATGAAGCAGCCAGAAAAAGTTGCATCTCAGACGCTACTGGTCATTCTCACATTACCAACAATGTCCAAGACACTACCATCACCATTGCTGGATATGTCCTGTCCCACCAGCAGGACAGACTCAGCATAGGTGATGGCAAAATAGCATACATGCAGGAGGGAGTTGCCTTCATGGTCTTCAAAACTGATACCAGACCACATGAAGTCTCGTGGCAATAGGTGAAATTTGAACAAAGAAAAGTGGAGGAAGCACTGATGGTGGCAGAGGAGCGGGATGTACTCTGGGTGGTGGATTTCACTATCTGGTGATACCCTGCCTCTTGATATTTTTTTAAATTTGTTAAACAACAAGAAATTTTGGATTCCTTTTCTTGTTAGCTGCCCATTTCTTCTCATGTTCTCTCTGCCTCTCATACTTAACTTTTTACTTCACCTCTGAACATTATATAGTCAGTTGCTTCAAACTTATTCAACTAAAATTAACTCCAAAAGGATTACATATGCACAAAAACAGAGCTGGTAAATGAAAAGTTTCAGACTCCCAGTCACTGTTACTGCAATGAACCTGAATCTGGAGGTGGGGGTTGGGGGTCATTGTTGAGGCAGATACATTCTTTATGTTAAGACTGCAACTTTTTAAAAATTGAGCTGTGAAATCAGAAGCAGCCTGTGCTTGCAGATATTTTTGCAAGTTAAAAGAGTGGAGACTGGGGGATTAACAGTTTTGCTCCGACCTGTAAGATATAATGCAAAGCAGTAAGTTTAAGTTATAACTAGGTGGACATATGAGAATGAATAGAAGTGCTATTTTGTACTTTCAAATTATTGTGGAATAAAGCTCCTTAACACTTTGGAATCAAGCTCCTTTGCGCCTATTGTTAACACAATTTGTCTTGGTGAGGTTGAAAAGAATATACATACTCAGAACGCTGAAGTACTATGGACATTTTATCTTGTAACTCTAAAATGTGTTTTTTTAAAAAAGACGTGCTAATATAACAAAGAATCTTGCAGATGTAAGTTTCATAGCTAGCTGGAGAGAGAGAGAGAGAGAGAGAGAATCACCGAATGTCACACCTAGAGATGCAAAAGATATTTCAAACAGCAATCCCTCAAGGATGCCAGAGACAAGTTAAAACAGACTGGATGGAGATCTCTTCTGGCTGCAAAGATAATGATGAGTTGATGATACCCTGCTCAACAGCAAGCCATGCCCTTCAGAAAATGTTCCACACTGCAAGCACATATTGTGTTTTCCCTTTGAAGAATACGAAAGGAACAGGGGTTAAAATGTCAGTTGCAACTCCGCTGTAATGTGCTAATGGGACTGAACAAAGTTACGTGTGCTATCATGGGTTCAAGCATTACCGTGCTGTGAAAGTCACAGTCAAAGAATTATCCCTTTGTCACCCCTGCGTTCCAAGTTAATTTCTTCCCCACTCTGAGTACGAGCTAGCAAGTGCGATAAAAATTAGTAGGCAACACAAGAATCTTCTCACACTTTGAATGATGAACTCAGTCACAAGTGAAAGGGGTCAGAACAAGTGAATGGTCACCAACTTGCACCATGAAGAATCTTGAAATCAATTGTACAACTTCCAAAGCCAATGCTACAAATAATATCTTCTACAACAGCTTCCCTTCACTCTTCATGAACAATTCAGAGACTGAGCTGTAATTTTTTATTTTAACTTTAATCTTTTTAGACTCGTCTCTAATTTTTAACCTGTATGCATGGGGTGCTTTACTTTTCAATCTTCTCACATTTTGTAATTGATAAACTCACACTTTGCTAACTCAACAAAAGTCTGATTAAATTGGCTCCTTTTACAACATAAATTCATTTTGGTCTGGGAGAAAGGTGTTACAAGGAGAGCAAATAGTTTTTAAGTTAACCTGGTTGCGACCAGTCATGGAGATGGGTGAATAGCAAAGGAGGCCATCCACCAGGCATCCCCAAGGTGACAAGAATACATGCCAATGCGGCAGTGAGTGCTCATGTGTCTAAAAATGAGACTGGATTCAGCGCAGCAAGAGAATGAATAACAGTGTACGAGCCACTTCTAACTTGTTGCTTTATGCCCTTATGATTGTGAGTCAGTACATTCATCGCTCCTCAGGACTGTCAACCACAAAATTGGCAGCCAGGCATTTCCATCACATGTCTCATGTGCAATCAATGTGTTCACGTCATTGCACCTCACCTTGCTGTATTACTGACTACACAGTGCTACTGCCTCTCTCCCATCAGCCAGGGGTTATGTTTAAAACAGAAAATGAGCTACAACATTCAACATCTCACTGATCAACTGCTCATTGACCTTCCATCACAACTTAGAGAACCTGCGTATCACACAACTGCTTACGAAAGAATTTGCATGGGACACAGACGTCTTTACAAAAGGATAGGCAACTCACACAAATATCGGATGCATGTATCATACAAAACTCCACTGATGTGGTCAGGTGATCTATGACCACCAGGATTGTTACAGAAATATTCATGTCTTTTCATGAGCATTGATAAAACATCAAAACATGGAAACCAAGTTTAAACCTGGTTGGGCTCTGCAATTTGCAAACTGTAAAGCTTAAACAGGCATATTCATGCAGCCAGGCCATGGACAATCATCTTCCTGTCGAAACCAGGCAAGTCTGGAACTGTCTGGCCAGGTGCTAACAACCACATTGTTTACACCAAGAGTGAACCTGCTTTGTTACGAGAATTTTGAGCAGACTTGATGGTACCCAGCTCAGTAAGAGGCCAAAGACATAGTGTGACAAGAACAGCACTTGGATGTTGAAAGTTCAAAACTATGTTCTGCAACCTCCAGGTATGGAAAATAGTCACCTCATTGGATCTTCTTGCCTCTGCCTGCTGCTAAAATTGGACACAGGCCACAGAAGCTTGGAGGGGGGTGCAAAGAGGGAGATAAAAGCAGCAACTTGGAACCCCAGCTCTCTGCTTTTTGCACTTTCTTCAACAGCGCCTTCAAGTGGGCAGCATCTCCAGCTCCTTGTACCTCGTGGTGAGCAACATCAGACTGACCAGACCCAGAAGGACCACCTTGGTGAGATGATCCAAAGAGGAGCACCAGCCCAAGAGGAGACAGGAAGTCCAAATCAATGCCTGCAGATCCTGAGACATCAACCGACTCTCTAAGGCCAAGGAACAGCCTGTCTCAGTGTTAGTGAATGAGTAATAACAGTCCTTTAAGAAAAACAGTTCAAATACAGGAGTAGGGGACTTTGGATAGTGTGTAGTGAAATGTACAAGGCAGTTGTCAAAACTAAATAGCTAGTATACATTAAAGGCTGTTTACTTAGAGATTTAAGACTGTTTATTGAAGATTCCTATGAAGAGATCGATGAATTTTGATAGAGTTTAATTAAAGTACAGTTGTAGAGTCTGAATAATATTGTTTTTCCTTGATAAAGTGTTCAATAACATTGTGTTGAACTTTCCCTTGGCCCTTACCCCTTTTGTCTATCTCACCGCATAATACGTCTGAGTTAAAAAAGGTTTGCTGCAAACTGGTCAAGGTTAGTCAGAGTACATTTATTCACCTTTCACTTTATAATATTGATTTCAATCACCTCTAGACCATTTGCCACACTCAACCACCCTTCATTCAGAGCCCCCTCAATTATGACTTCCTCTACACTGTATTTTTGTTGTAAGTGTCACAATGGGACAATTACAGCTCAGCAGATTCATATCTCTGTTTGTGTCCAACAACACAGGCATAGCGCTCAAGTACCTATTCCAGTGGCTCTTAGTGTCTCTACCTTCTGCAGGAGAAGAATATGCATGATGAGCTCAATGGGTGGCATGGCAGAAATCAAGATCCTTATTCAATCTGAAGTGTTAGTTGCCATGTTTCAAAAACAGGAGGAGAGCAGACACATATGAAGGGGAGAGTGTCTATTTGGGGAGGTGCAATTGGTCAGCTAATAAGCCAGACACGAAGGAATTGCTCAGGTGACCTGGGTTTGAATCCTATCATGACAGATGGTGGAATCTGAATTCAAGAAGTACTTGATGGCTATTAATGATGACCAGAAAACTATTGTGATTGTTGTAAGAATACATCTACTTTAATAAAGTCCTTTAGGGAAATGTGCTGCCTTTACCTGGTCTGGCCCATATGTGACTCAAGACCCACAGCAATGTGGTTTATTCTTAAATGCCATTTGAAATGGCCTAGCAAGCAAATAAAAAGTCTTTAAAAAAGGAATAAAGCCAAACTGATCAGCTGGCAGCATTATAGATCAGAGCAAGAATGCAAACTCAACCCTGTCAATCCTGTAAAGTCCTCCTTACTAGGGATTACTGCCAAAACTGGGGAAGCTATCTCCAGCTGGTCATACACCCACCTGACATTATCATACTCAAGCAATTACATCTTACAGATGATCATAGAATCACAGGATTCCTACACTGTGGAAAAAGCCATTTGGCCCATCAAGTCACAGAGTCATAGAAATGTACAGCACAGAAACAGACCCTTCGGTCCAACTTGTTCAAGCCAACCAGATAACCTAAATTAATCTAGTTCTATTTGCATGCATTTGGTCCATATTTCATCGTCAACACCAGCATTTCGAAGAATATCCCACCCAGACTCTCCCCCTACCCTATCTCTGTTACCCTGCATTTCCCACGGCTAATCCACCTACCTGCACAACTCTGGATACGGTGGTCAATTTAACATGGTCAATCCACCTGACCTGCACATCTTTGGACTGTGGGGACAAAACCATAGCACACAGAGGAAGCCCCTGCAGATATGGGGAGAACATGCAAACTGCACACACACAGCAGCTCGTGGGTGGAATCAAATCCGTGTCCCTGACACTATGAGGTAGCAGTGCTAACCACTAAGCCACTGTGGGACCACCATCACTTTCCCTAGGTATGTCCTGTCCCATGGACATTACAGGGATTAAACAATTAGGGGGAAGTTGTCATGAAGTAACAACATGAAGTTTTATGGTGTCACGTCAAACACGAGCAAGAAAACCTCCTGCTGATTATCACATATTGGTCCCACTTTACTGATACATCCTCCATGCTGAACATTACTTGGAGAAAGCCTTGAAGGTGGCAAGGGAAGAGAGCATACTCTGACTTCAATGTCTATCACCAAGAATGGTTGAGCAGAACAACCACAAGTGAGCTGGCAAGTCCAAAAAGACATAACTGCTATCCTACTCTTGTCTAGCAGGGTGCTGAAGGAACCAACAAGAGAGAAAAACATACTTAATCACATCCTCATCAATCTGCCTGCCATAGGTGCATCTGTCCACAGCAGTATTGGTAGTTATAACCACTGCACAGTCTTTGTTTTCTGTCTTCATATTAACCATACCTGAACATTGAGTCAAGTTGAATAGATTTCAAACAGGCCTAGCAACTGCAGAATTGACCTCCAAAGTAATTTGTAACCTTATGGTCCGGCATATCTCCATTGTACTATGACCATCAAGCAAGGGGATCAACGCTGGTTCAATGAAGAGTGCAGGAGGACTTGCCAGGAGTGGCAGCTGTCAAACGTTAAAATGAGGTGTGGACTTGATGCAGTCATAATACAGATATCTGTGTACTAAACTGCATAAGCAGCAAGTGACAGACAGAAATAGCAATCTCACAACTAAGGATCAGATCTAGGTTCTGCAATCCTGCCACATCCAGTCATGAATGATAGTGAACAATTAAACAACTCACCAGAGAACAAAACTCCATACATCTACCCATATCAGCTTGCCCCAAAAACACATACATCTTGACTATTCCAAGGTACTAGTCAGGAATGTTTCCCACTTGCCTGGATAAGGGCAGGTCCAACAGTCCTCAGGAACCTTGAAACAATAAGGAGCAAGCAGAACTTTTGATTTGTACCATCGCTTTAAGCTTTGACTTCCTCTACCATTGCAACAACATGTACCATCTACAAGATGTGCTGTAGGAATTTACCAAAACTCCTTAGATAGCATTATCTAAATCCACAAACACTGTCATCTAGACAAACAAGGGCAGCACTTCCATGGAAACATCAATACCTGCAATTTCACCTCCAAGGCAATCATCACCCGAATTTGGAAATAGATCTTAAAAAAAGAACAAAAGAATTGCAGATGCTGTAAGCCAGAAACAAAAGTTGCTGGGAAAGCTCAGCGGGTCTGGCGGGTCTGTGAAGAGAAATCAGCATTAACGCTTTCTGTCCGGTGACCCTTCCTCAGAACTATATTGAGGAAGGGTTACTGGATCCAAAATGTTAACTCTGATTGATCTTCATAGATGCTAGCAGACCTGTTGAGCTTTTCCAGAAACTTCTGTTTTTGTGTTGGAAATATACTTCCTTTCTTTCAAATTGCTGAGCCAAAATCCATAAAAACCCTCAGTAATGGCATGATGAATATATCTATATGAAATGGACTGCAGCAGTTCAAGAAGGCAATCCTCCATTATATTCTCAAGGGCAACTCAAGGATGTGCAATGAATGTTAGCCCAGCCACCAGTGCTTACAACATTTGACTTAATAATTAGATAAAATCTAGTTTGAAAATCCCTAATCTGCTGCACCCAGCTACATATCAAATGTCAGAGTCTTGCAAAAACCTTGGGTAAAGATGGTGCCTCATAATTCTAGCTAACATTTCTGGATTTCATTTATAATCCAGGGCCAGTTGAGAAAAAGACCCATCCCCAGGGCAACCTCTCCTGGCTTCACAGAGCACAAGTCTGTAGAGGAACAGGCAGGATCTTCACAGGAAAAACCATTAAGTTATTCCTCCCCAGAATGCACTAGTGCAGATACAGTCATGTAGTGTAACTCAATCAGGCTTGGAGTCACATTGTAATGTGCAGATCGCTAGTTTGGGTTTGAAACCAGAGGAGGCGAATATGGTTGAGGTCTCTGACACTCAGGAGGCTACCAGAAAACATGCCTCTGCTGAACCCAGTCCAGATATTGATGAAGGTGCAAAGGCTAGCAGGGGATCATCTGGTAGAGTTCCCAAATGTCACGTACAGACTAGAGTGAAGGGCAGAGGGATCTGCAAAAATTCTCTCCTACGTGATGGCTGTGGCAACTGAGCACATGGCTATCTTTCAGGAACTGAGTGGTGGCCACAGCCAAGAGCTAGATGTGGCAGAACAATCCATACCCACTGGATGTGGCAGATTCAAGTCAGAACTTGAGCCATCGACGGTGAGGGAGCCGTGGAAGCTTACCATCACTCCAGGGGTTAAATATAAGTAGGCGTACAACATACAGCCAACAGCGCAATTTGAAGTCTCACTGTTGTGAAATAAGTGGTCCCTTGAGAACAATATCATGTATTACAACAGGTAATTACTTGTGAGTGTCCACAAATGTTGATGCAAAGTCAGAGATTCACAAAACGGTCCTTTATTAATTGCCCTGGCTTCCTCAGCATTGCTTGCATCCGCTTTAGCTCCTGCAGAATCTCCATCACCCTCTGCTCATTCCTCATTTGGTCCAGATCTCCCCATTTTAAGTTCTTAACCTCATATCTTACTTTAACAATGGACACAGGGTTAATTACAATAGTATTCACCAGATTTCCCTGCATAATCCTGGGTCAGAATTCAAACATTGCTATGGGTGTTCCTGCAGCCCAAAGACTGTGGCAGCTTGAGAAGGCGGCTGATGATCAGCACCTCCTCCAGGTCAATTAAAGTTGCTTTGGGAGAGAGCATGTTGAGTCAGAGGAAATGTTGGTTCCAGCAAGGTCCAAGTACTTTTTTTTTGGTGGGATGGGCAGGGATGGGGGTGGTGGGCAGCGGTGGTGAGTGGCAGGTTTTGTCTAGTAGGTTCAGGAAGGCATGTTCTGGTGGGGAGGTGTCTGCTAGTTCACAGGATAGAGAGTATCGAATTGGGATTGGTAGTGACTTCCGCTGGAGGGTGAATGGGGGGAGTCAGTTTGATAAATATCTAGGAGTTAGAGCAGATGTTAATTCCTCTATCAATTTCTGGATAAGAGCCAAGCTGAAATCAGTCAGAACCTTCCATAATCATTCATTATAACTCTGAATTAGGAACTTTGTCAGAGTTTTCCAGACATCAGAAAACTGCCCCAAAGAATGTCAATTTCTTGAACAATTTCTGCAAGAGTCAGCTGTGACAGGGTTCCTATACTGTCCTGATGCTGAACCTTCAGTCTATGCTGATAGAATGGCTAATTTCCTGTTGGGAATTCTGGACCATAAGCATTTGATTCCAGTGTATCACTATTTTCAATTACAGAAATGCCCAATGAATTCATGTAGCTGCAATAATAATACAAAGTGGCAAGTTAAGATTGACTTCTGTACATTGGACAATAAAGCCCCAAATGTTGTCTTCTCCTCTCTGAGGTAGGTGATTCTTGCTGGCATACAAAGGGTCTTATAATTCCTTGTCTATTGGTTATATTCAATAATGGAATCTAGGAAATGAGTGTTGCACAGCAAATCAACAGTACTGAAGAATCCAAGATAATAAAATGTGAGGCTGGATGAACACAGCAGGCCAAGCAGCATCTCAGGAGCACAAAAGCTGACGTTTCGGGCCTAGACCCTTCATCAGAGAGGGGGATGGGGTGAGGGTTCTGGAATAAATAGGGAGAGAGGGGAAGGCGGACTGAAGATGGAGAGAAAAGAAGATAGGTGGAGAGAGTATAGGTGGGGAGGTAGGGAGGGGATAGGTCAGTCCAGGGAAGATGGACAGGTCAAGGAGGTGGGATGAGGTTAGTAGGTAGATGGGGGTGTGGCTTGGGGTGGGAGGAAGGGATGGGTGAGAGGAAGAACAGGTTAGGGAGGCAGAGACAGGTTGGGCTGGTTTTGGGATGCAGTAGGTGGAGGGGAAGAGCTGGGCTGGTTGTGTGGTGCAGTGGGGGGAGGGGATGAACTGGGCTGGTTTAGGGATGCGGTGGGTGAAGGGGAGATTTTGAAACTGGTGAAGTCCACATTGATACCATTAGGCTGCAGGGTTCCCAGGCGGAATATGAGTTCCTGTTCCTGCAACCTTCAGGTGGCATCATTGTGGCACTGCAGGAGGCCCATGATGGACATGTCATCTAAAGAATGGGAGGGGGAGTGGAAATGGTTTGCGACTGGCAGGTGCAGTTGTTTATTGCGAACTGAGCGGAGGTGTTCTGCAAAGCGGTCCCCAAGCCAGGAGGATTCTCCAGCATCTGCAGTTCCCATTATCTCTAGTACTGAAGAATCCTCTGCTTTGATTTGGAAGTACTCAGCTAACCCAGCGCACAATAGGAATCAAGCTCACAACATGTTTGGTTTATGTAGCCCAGTCGCCTTTTTTGGTCAATTCATTGCATATGGGAGTTGAGAGCTCATTTTACGGTTGTTCAGGATGTTGGTAGGCTGCTTTTGGAATATCGCATTCAGTTCTGATCTCCCTGCTATAGGAAAGATATTATTAAACTTGAAAGGGTTCAGAAAAAATTTCTAAAGATGTTGCACGGTTGACGGATTTGATCTATAGGGTGCGGCTGAATAGACTGGGGCTGTTTTCCCCAGAGCATTGAAGGCTGAGGGCTGACCTTATAGAGGTTTATAAAATCATGAACAGCATGGGTAGAGTGAAGAACCAAGGTGTTTTCTGCTGGTTAGGGAGTCCAAAACTAGAGTGCACAGGTTGAATGTGAGAGGGGACGGATTTAAAATGGACTTAAAGGGCAAATTATTACAAAGAGGGTGGTGCGTGTATGGAATGAATTGCCAGAGAAAATGGCAGAAGCTGATACAGTTGCAACATTTAAAAGACATCTGAATGGGTATATGAATAGGAAGGAGTTGGAGGAATGTGGACCAAATGGTGCCAAATGGGGCTAGATTTATTTAGGATGTCTGGTCAGCATGCACATGTTTGGCCGAATGGTCTGTTTCCATACAGTACATCTCTATGACTTTATTATGCTCAACATCCATGTACAGAGTCTGAGAATCAGTTCTTCTGCTTCCCACAGCAATATAAACTGCCCAATGAGGCTCTATATGCTACCAATTAGAAGCTTTAAAGAAATCATAGAACCCCTACAGTGTGAAAGCAGGCCATTCAGGCCAACAAGTCCATGCCAACTCTCCAAAGAGCATCCCACCCAGATCCACCCACTTACCCTATAAGTCTGCATTTCCCATAACTCATCCACCTAGCCTGCACATCCCTAGGCACTTCACGCAATTTAGCATGGCCAATCCACCTAACATGCTCATGTTTGGACTGCATGAGGTAACCAGAGCACCTAGAGTAAATCCCACACAGACACAGAGAGAATAAGCAAACTCCACACAGACAGGTACCTGAGGTGGAATTGAACCCAGGTCCCTAGTGCCATGAAGCTGCAATGCTACCCGCTGAGCCACCATGCGACCCAACATGAACAATAATGAGTTGGCATCAACATGGAAATAAAGATACAAATGAATGGCCATAAGTCTTGGGAAAACTATCGCAGGAAAGATAGAAACATAGAAGAAGGAGCAGGAGGAGATCATTCAGCCCTTGGAGCCTGCTCTACCATTCATCACGATCATGGCTGATTGTCCAACTCAATAGCCTAATCCTGCTTTCTCCCCATAAGCTTTCATCTCCTTTGCCCCAAGTGCTTTATCTAGTCACCTCTTGAAAACATTCAATGTTTTGCCATCAACTACTTCCTGTGGTAAAGATTTCCACAGGCTCACCACTATTTGGGTGAAGAAATGCCTCTTCATCTCCACCCTAAATGGTCTATTCCAAATCCTCAGACTGTGACCCATCGTCCTGGACACACTCACCTTTGGGAACATCCTCCCTGTATCGACCATGTCAGTTCAGTCCTGTTAGAATTTTAGAAGTCTCGCTGAGAACCCCCTCATGCGTCTGAACTCCAGCGAAAACAATCCTAACCTAGTCAATCTCTCCTAATGGTTGAGACTTTCTCTCAGGAGGCTTGCTTTCAAATCCTTACATTCAAATATAGAAGGAGATGAGTGTTCAGTCAGATCACTTGATGGAGATGCTCTCCTGTGGCATTCAAAATTGCTTATGCAGTCTCAGTGACTGTGTTGCCATGGTGAGATGTTCTTCAACCTCCTCTGCTCCCACTCCAGTCTCAGAAATAAAAGAGGGGATGATCTGTCCCAATCCTAAGGAGCAGTACTTGGAGATTTGGTCAGTGAAACAGGAAGATCAGAGGGGGGGAGAAATAAAAGTTTAAATGCTTAAAAATAACAAGATGAAAGTTGCATTCAGGTAAAGCAAGTTTCTCAGGTTTTTTTTGTTTTTTTTCCTAAGCAAGTAAATATTCATTTAAGTGAATTTCTGCAAAAATCTTCACTTTTATCTCAAAACAATGAATGAATATCACCATTTTCAATTTGCCTTATTCACAGCGGTCAGCCATTCTTAAAATATCAGAATTATCTTTGAAGTGGGAAACATACTACTTTTGCCACTTCCAATTACAGTATCTACCAGAACAATTTACCACCATGTAATTCACCTTTTAATACAGTGTAACTGTAAGTGCTAGAAATGTCTTTTTTGATGAGATGTGCTAGAAATTACATGTAAAAAGAAATAAACTGAGATATAATTAGAAAGATCTGTGTTGCAATGCAACACAAGACCAGATCAGCAATGTAGTTTTAAGATATCTCAAAATTCAGTTGACAGAAAAGCAAAATTTCAGATTCTGGAATTCTGTTTGGTCATTTTTTTAAGGCTTGCCTTAAAATTCCATATTTTGACTGTGATACCCTTTTTTTTTCCTTTTAACTGATGCAAACAGTTAAATAGGCCGAGAGGAAATGACCTGTTAGCCTCACGCACAAGCACCTTAATTGATTAAGCCACAAGCTGTTTATCGGTTCTAAACAAACGCATTGGCCCATATCAGTGATAATGGGAACTGCAGATGCTGGAGAATCCAAGATAATAAAGTGTGAAGCTGGATGAACACAGCAGGCCAAGCAGCATCTCAGGAGCACAAAAGCTGACGTTTTGGGCCTAGACCGTTCATCAGAGCTTCCTTCAGTTTCCCGATGATTATACACCAGACATACACTGGAAGATGTGCTATAAGAGCCCCTCAGAAGTTCCAATGCAAGGCCCTAATGCAAGAGAAAAAAAAACCTAAAAAATTCTAACTCCTGAGTAACTATATAACTAATAATCCAATCACTTTCATTAACAACACTTGCCTGCCCTCAACTCCATAACTACTCTCACACTGAGTTCCGTCGCCATCCAGCTGCTTACTCTTAGTAAATCTGACATAACCTCATCACTGGCCCAAGCTTTATTTCTGAGAACCCTGATTCAACTCAGCTCCTGACCAATCTACACCAACTCACCTATCCACCAGTTGGCCTACCCGCCCATATGTTGTCCTTCCTGCAAAAGACCTCTACACAAATGCCATCCTACACCTAACCATTCTACTTACTCACTTAACCTACCCATCCTGTCTGCCCTTGCACATTTAACTTACGCACTTAGCTCCTCTCAACTGCTTCTGGAAGAAGGCGTGGAACATTTAAGCTGTTTATTGGCATCAGCACATATAGTAACACAAAGGCGTTCTTCTGCACATACTCTCTGTACCACCTGTTCTAAGGTATGTTGGTATCTCCACAACATCAGGGCAAGAGAAAGAATGCATGAGCACCAGTGCTTCCATTGTATGAATAAATTGGCTCACGACTATCCTGTAGGGAAGGAAACCTACCAGCCTTATCAGCTTGGCTTATATCTGATTCCAAGCACACATGCTCTTAACTGCCATCTAAAGTGGTCTAGCAAGCAACTCAGTACAAGATAAATTAATGTTGGGCAACAAGTTGCTTTGCTACATCTCATGAAAGAATGAAGAAGAATTAAGTTTAATTAGTTAGCTGTGCTGCTTGACATGATATAGTTGTCACTTTTATTAATTACTCAAGTTTTAAACTATCAATTTATTGCACTGGCATTCAGGAATTTTGGTTCAGCAAGTTACATATGTTCATATGTGAACCTACTTTATTTAAAAAAAAATTCGTGTGTAAACATTGCAGTAAACCAAGTCCCAGGCAGCCGTTGCTGGGATTGCTCGCTGAGGAGGAATGACAGACTTGCAAAAGGTCTGCGTGCTTTCTTGGGGGCTGGCAAAATATAATGAGTCTTTCTGAGCTAATAAAATTGGGAAGTATTAAAACGGTCAGCATGTTTTGCAGCATCTGTGAAGACAGAAATAGAGGTCAGTGACACTTGGTCAGAAATAGTGCAGATCACAGACTTGAAGTGTTAATGCACAGATGCTGCCTGGCCTGCTAAATATTGAATTCTAGATTCAACCTATCTCCTGCTTTTCTGTCTCATCTTGCCCCTAAGGCCTACATCCTCTTACCTTGATCTTGTACTGACCAAATTGCTGACTGCATTACTTCACATCTTGGGCACATATTAGTTGATCAATTTAATGATTTTGACTTGTCAGATTCTGTTCCCCTCTGAATTCTTTCATCATCACCCTCACTTCAAAAACCTCTTCCTTTGCTCCCCTGTTCCATTGCTAAGCCCCTTCTTCTCCAATGACCTTGAGGATGTCGTTGCTTTTCAAATCTGTTTTCATCCTTCCCACAATTTTGTATTTGAATTCCTTCAATTAGGTTTCTAGCCCTGCCAATTACCAAAATAGCCTTTAACAAAGTCACAAATGACGTTTTCTGTGAATGTAATATAACCATGATAAATTATCTTACCTTATGCTTCCCAATCCATCTACAGATTTTGACACATGTGACTGCATCACCCTTCTCTAATACCTTACCTCGGTCACCCAAATGGTTGGTACTTTTGTTGTTTATTTCCATTCTAGAATTTCTACCCCAAACCTCTCTTGCTCCATTCCTTGCCTTTCTTCTTTTAGATGCTTTAAATGTCTGGCTGTTAAAGCAAACACTTTTTATTCACCTTGATATCTCCTCCAATGGCTTGGTAGCAAAACTACTTACTTTATATTGGCATTACTCTTGTAAAATGCCTTGGGAGATTTCTCTATATAGATGTAAGTTTGGAACACATAAATGAAATGTTGTTCCAAAATATTTACCAGGAAAATTGTAATATTTTTAATGTTTTTGATATTTAAAAACAAACAACATAACCTCAAGAAACTGAATCCCTGACAGTTTGCTTCAGTGTTTATTTAACTATACTGCAGGCAAAACTAGTTGATACTGCTGAAGCAGTACACTGCACTGAGCTGTTAAATATTCATCATATGTAGACACTGTTGATGGTTTAGGAACCTTGCTATATGACAGAAATAATTAATTTGGAATAATACTACTTTATGTTTACAGATTATGGATTTTTTTATTGGTATATTTACTCTAACAGCTCTTAGAGACGCTCAGTTGCTACAACTTTGGTAACTGTAACGCTGTCAATGGAGAAGTGTAAGATAAAGCTAAAGATTAATATTTCTTTTATCAATACCAGCAAGGGCATAAAACAATTCAGATCTGACAACAAATATAGTTTGTAAATTAATCGGTTTATCATATTTAAAGAAAAAGCACTAATATTAATGTAACATCTTTAATGTAAAAGTTTCAAGATCCTAGAAAGGAACATATCAAACAAAATTTGACACATTTAAGGAGATATTATGGCAGATGGGCAAATGTTCAGTCAACAGGATCTACTTTTAAAGGAAACTTAAGGAGGAAATTGTCAAACCAAATCATTCACACAGTAGTATAGGTCACAATGCTCCAAACACAGAAGGAATTAGGGGAAATTTATAAATTGAAAATATTTAGCATTCTAAATAAATATTTATTATCAAATAAATATTTGAGTATCCTAAGAAGGACATGTTAGATATGATGGTGCATGATTTGAACTATTTCGCTAGGGGCCATGGAGAGATGTTCTCCAAATGAAGTGCAGTCAATGAAAGGTTAGGAAATGTTAATTTGGTGTTTGGTAATTGGACAATGGCCTAGAGAGAGGTGGAACATAAGAAAAAACATTAGATGAATAGTGATAATGAACAATGATTTGGAAACAAGTATAACAAGATCTCCAGCTACAGGTGATAATAGTGCTGGAAGGCATTGAGTAAATGAACTGAGCAGTTCATTGGGAGCTGCCCCAGCAGGTGGTGACAGTCCAGGAGGGTAGCTGGAGCCATCAAAGGGACACTCATTGGAAAAAATGGGTTTTTGGTGGAAGGAAAGCTGATGGAAAGCAGAAGCAGATTAGACAAAGGATTTCTCAGCCAAGTGTAACACATAAGCTTTGTTCTTTTTTTTAAAAAACGTTAATTTCCCTTCCTGTTTTTAATGTGCTGATATCAATGAAGTAAAGAATTCCTGCTTCATCTTCTTTGGACCTTCCATGTTACATGTTTGATGTAGTTGGCAGGTCTCCACAACAGAAACATTAAGCCATGCTGGATGAGATTGAAAGGTATCTGGCTGAGATAGAACCGATGGTGGAGGAGTTGAAACTGGCACCATTCATGAGGGAGGCCAAGGCTGCTTTGGAATCACGGCTAGCTCAGGTATTGGCAGAGGGAATCCAAACTTTAGGCCAAATCATTCAAAGTGTCTCCTGGTGTGCATTCCCTTAAAACTATGGAGAAACATGTGGCCAAGTATCCTACTTGCTGATGAGTAGGAGGCTGGACAGGTTTGACTGAGACCAGAAACACCCAATGATCCAGTGATTGAAGACCATAGGAGGATGCACAGTTGGTTATCACATACAAAAAGCTTCAATGCAAATGAACAGGGAGCATTCAGTTCATGATGGAATATCTGTGCAGGAAAGCATGATAGAAAATATTGGAAGGAGATACAGATGTTCAAACAAGTTTGCAATGGATTCTTGAGGTGGGGACTGCAGTAAGCTGACACTCCTGTAACAGAGGTTTAATGTATATAAGCTAGCTGAAGGGGAGGATCTCATTTCTATATACTGGGTGCTGGTGAAGTTGTTCAATGACAACATCCTCCTGGATCTTTACTTCTAATTGACCGAAGACAGGATACTGAAGGACTGCCTGGCAGCAGCAGTGAAGGATGTGAATATCTAGATACAGTTAAGGAGTCTTAATAGTGATGAACCTCAATGATCTAACTTTTGAGTCACAGGATCACATTGTCCAGATCATGGGGAAGACTGGACATGTCAGGCCATAAAAGAGATTACAATCAAGGGGGGAACTGTCAGGGCAGAAAAGAGTGTAGACATCGGGCTGGAGAGGCAAGATGGAGTAGATTTCTGCAGACCAAAGGCAGATCCAGTCCTTGTTGTCCTCTCTTCACAGTGAGCCTCAGTTTTGATCCTGACCAAGTGATGTCCCAAAGGGGTGTTGGAATTGTGACAGGGCTGGGCACAGAGGCTGCTCTCAATAATCACTGCCGCCATTACAGTCAAACATAGAGACGCCATCCGATGCTAAGGTCTTACCTTCTCACTAGGCATTAATCTAGTTGTGTCTCCTATCGAGAGCAGGCTGGGAGGACGATACTCCTTCAGGAAGCAGTTAGTCTTATAAAGAGTCATAGGGATTTGCCCTACAATGAGCATGAAATTTAACTTGGAAGAAGCACTCAGTAACGGAAGCGTGTACCACCTACTAGACGCATTGCAGAAATTTATCAAAGCTCCTAAGGCTGCACCTTCCAAACTGGCAAGCCTGACCATCTAGAAAGACAAGGGCAGTAGGCCGATGGAAGTAGCACTGCTTGTGAGTTCAACTCCAAGCTAGGCACCATCCTGACTTGGAAATATATGTCCATTTGTTCACAGTAATTGGAGCAAATTCCTGGAACTCCCTCCCTGACAGCACTATAGGCCTGCCTACACATATGGGCTGCAACAATTCAAGAATACACCCCACCAGCTCGTCCTAAGCGTCATCTGCGAAAGGGCAATATACACTGGCCTAGTCAGCACTGTTCACATCTCAAGAATGAATTTTAAAAAAGGGAATTGGAGGAGACTCAGAGTCGGCAACTTGAGTTTCCCCCCATTAAGCATGGCATGACCAGTAATGGTAATGATAGCACTGGGTAGAGTGACCATATAAACTACAGGACTGTGTCTGAAGACAGCCACCCAGTAATTACTCCACCCCATCATTGGGAGGAATTCTGGCACCACCTGCAGAAGCCATTGAAATGAGCTGTCATCGGAGATTCATTAAATCTGTATGACTTCCCCATAGTCCACAGGAGGAAGAAATACAGAAACCTGAGGGCCTATGTGGAGTACCGAGCACTCAATGTGAAGACTGATAAGGATCTTTACCCTCTAACTTGGAAAAGGAAACATTGCAGACCCAGATGAAGAGAGGGAGGTGTTGAGTCCAGTGACTAGGGCAGGAGATGGGTGACCGTGTTTTGAGTCCGGGTCCTGGCTATGTAAAAGATCTGGGGTAAGTGTAGTTGGTGGTTAGTTTAAAAGCTACCTAGAAATTAGGCTGGGTTTTTAATCATCAAACTTTTCTGAGTAGTTCTTACTCATGTGGTTGTTTGGTTCACCAAGCTGGTTCATTATTCTGCGGGTAATTTCATTACCTTGCTAAATAACATCATCACTGCAGCCTCTGAAAAAGCACCTTTGTGCTTTCCCGCCTGCCATTTAAACTCTGGTGTTCACTGAGCTGGATTACCTTACTTCCCATTCTCTTTTGCAATGGGTGTATATGGGGTCCTGCTCTATAGATGGCTTTCTTAGTGGAGTATGAGGCTTCTAGGAATTCCCATGCTTTTCTTTGCTTTGCCTTTCCCAGGATCCTAGTGTTGCCCCAATCAAATTTCCTTATCCATGTGGATGGAGATGAGTGAGTATTGGTTGTGTATTTTTGTTGCCAATTGATGTTCATGTATTCTTGTAGTTAATTTTCTTCCTCTCTGTCCATTGTAGCGTTTGTCGCAGCCTCTGCTGGGAATCTTGTATATGACATTGGTTCTGTCAATAGTGGGTAGTGGTCTTTGGTTCAGGTGAGCAGCTGGCATAGGATTGATGTGGGTTTATGAGTTACTCTGATGCCCAGTAGTCGTAGAAGTCTTGTGGTTAGCTCAGATGTGTTCCTCGTGTAAGGTACCGTGGTGAGTGTGTTGGGGCGTGTCGTATCTTCTTGGTGTTGTTTGTGTCATAGGCATCTTCTGACCCAGTTTTTTGGGTATTTATTGTCTTTGAATACCTGGGAGTGGTACTTTTTGCCATAGTTCTGTGCTGCTGCAGTGTGTTGTTATCCATTTAAATAATGTTCTCACGCAACTTCAGTTGTGTGTGTTAGTGTGGCTGCTATTGAAATTCAGTACTTGGTCAGTGTGTGGCTTTCCTTGTACCTTTGTTAGGAATTCCCCATTGATCCTGCATTCCACCATGGTGTCCAGGAATGGGAGCTGTTTGTGCTTCTCCTGTTCTCTGGCGAATCTGATCCCGGTGAGGGTGTTGTTTATTACTTTGTGTATCTCTTCTAGTTTAGTCCATTTAATGATGACAAAAGTGTCATCTATATACCTATCCATAGTTTTGGTTGGATTAGCGGAAGGGCCATGCTTTCAAGTCTCTCCGTCACCATTTTGGCTATTAGTCTGGAGATAGGTGATCCCATGGGTGTCCTGTTGATCTGTTCATATATTTGGCTGTTAAAGGTGAAGTGGGTGGTGGGGCATAGGTCCAGTAGCTTCAGCATGTTGTCTGTGGAGATGGTATCACTAGGATCTTGTTCTTGTTCCAGTAGTGTTGTCAGTGTTTCTCTTGCTAGTGGTATGTTTATTGATGTGAATAGGGCAGTAACGTCAAATGATACCATGGTGTCATCATCATCTATTCTTACGGCCTTGATGGAATTGAGGAGCTCTTAGGCTGAGTGGATTGAGTGGGGTGACTTACTGCAAGTCTCCTTTGGAGCTGCTTGGCTAATCTATGTGATGGTGTGCCTGTCAGGGAGACTATGCAGTGAAACCCTCTGACATCTCCACTTGAAATGGATATTTTTGGAACATTCCAGGTCTAGGGGATTTACACATCAGAATAGTTAATTTCTTTGGCAATTCCCTGGAAGCCTGCTACATTGGAATTCCTACAGAGTCCCAGTGTGCAACTCCTATATATCTATACTGCAGAAACGGCGATTAGGCCATAGGAAAATCCAGGCCAAGGTTCAAAGTCATGGATGGGGACTGAGTAAGTGGGCTGTTTTATCCTGTATGGTCTTGAGTGTTGTTGGAGCGGCACCATCCAAGCAAGTGGAAAATATTTCATCGTGCTCCTAGCTTGAGCCTTGTAGATAGTGAACAGGGTTTGGAAGACAGGGGGTAAGTTGCTCACAGAATTCCCAATCTGTGACTTGCTTTTGTAGTCACAGTATTTATATTGCTAGTTCAATTCAGATTCTCATCAAAGATACACCCCAGAATGCTGACAGGGAGGATTCAGTAATGGCAGTGCAGTTGAACATCTAGGATTGAAAACAAAATATGCTGGAGATCATAGCGGATCAGGTAGGATCTATGGAAACAAAGCAAGCTAACATTTCAAGTCTAGATGATGCTTCATCAGAGCTGACATGAAGTGCGGAGGGACTTATTGTGGGAGGGAGAAAGGGCTTAGTTGTTCAGATTATGTGATCAGAATGTGAGAACAGCAGAAAAATGGTGTGTCTGACTGCCAGACATAAAAGGCTAGCCAGTCACACTGGGGTAGGGAAAGGGGAGAGAGGACATGGTGAGAGAGAATATAACAAGTAAAACCAAAAGAAAGGGAAGGAATGGGACTGTGTTCACAATCTGAAGGCATTGAACTCAGCGTTAAGTCTAGAAGGTTGGAAAGTGTGTAGTCTGAAGTTGAGATGTTGTTCTTCTAGTTTACGCTGAGATTTGTTGGAGTATGCTGAAGGCAGACAAGTGAACATGCCAGCAAGATGCTGTGTAAAATGACCAGATGCAGGAAGGTCGGGGTCATGCTTGCTCACAGACCAGAGGTGTTCTGCAAAGCAGTCACCCAGTACGTGTTTGGTTACTCCAATGTAGAGCAGGCCACATTTGGTATAACAAATGCAATAGTCCAGATTGGAGGAGGTACAGGTGAAATGTTGCTTTACTTGGAAAAACTGTTTAAGCCCTTGGATGGAGAGCAGGGAGGAGGTGAAGCGACAGATGTTGCACCTTCTGCAGTTACATGGGAAGGTGCCGTGAGAAAGGGGTGCTGTGTTCATGGTCAAGAAATGGACAGGGTGTCCTGGAGGGAATGATCCCTGCAAAATGTAATGGTAGTGACAGGAAGATGTGTTTGGTGGTGGCGTTCTGCTGGATTTGTCTGGAATGGCAGAGAATGATCCTTTGAATGCAGAGGCTGGTAGGATGAAAAGTGAGAACAAGGAGGACCTGATCAAGCTGTTGTGAGTGATGGGAAGGTACAAGGGCGGAAGCACAGGTGATGGATTGGATGTGGTGGAGAGCACCGTCAACCACAGTGGGAGGGAAATCACAGTTATGGAAGAAGGAAGCCATGTCAGCAGCACTGTTTTGGAAGGTGGTACCCTTCGAACAGATACGATGTAAGAAAAGGAACTGGGAGAATGGGATTGAATCCTTATAAGACGTAGGGTCTGAAGAGCTGTAGTTTTGGGAGTCAGCGGCTTTGTAGTAAATGGCAGTGAATAATTTACTCCCTGAAATGGAGACAGAAAGGCTAAGGAAAGGAAGGGAAGTATTGGAGATGGACTATGTGACAGTTATAGGCAGGGTGGAAATTGGAGGCAAAATGAACAAATTTTTCAAGGTCCAGGCTAGAACATGAAGTGGCACCGAAACAGTCATCGATATACGGAAGAAAGAGGGGGCCAGTGTAGGACGGGAACAAGGTTTGTTCCACATACCCCATAAAGAGGCAGGCATAACTGGGTCCCATGAGAGTACCCACAACCACTCCTTTGACTTGGCAGATGTGAGTTGAACTAAAGGAGAAATAGTTCAGTGAGAGAACAAAAGCAACCATGTGGAGGAGTGTGGTGGTGGATGGGGATTATTCAGGCCCCTGTTCAAGGAAGAAACCAAGAGCTCTCAGGCCATCCTAGCAGGGAATAGAGATAAACGGGGATTAGGTATCCATGGTGAAGAGGAAGCAGTTGGGGCCAGGGAACTGGGAATTATCAATATAGCATGCAGGAGTGTTGGTTCAATTTTGTCTTGTTGCAGATGGTCTTGTCTAGCCCATGTGTAGCACAGAAGCTACTTACTGTTTTTCACCCCAAACCTAATGTCCATGTCATGCTACATGTTTGTGAAGACACAAACTAAAGAAAATGGATTGCATATAACCCTGAAAACAATAGTTGGTGCATCACTGGCTACTAGAAACATCAACTAACATAACTGGTTTCAGAAAAAGATCATGAAACTTCAGTTATGACTCTCATGGGTTGAGTGAAATGGCCTAAGTACCAAAGTGCCCCAGTCACTACTCTGAAGCCACATTGTGCCTCTAGCAATGGTCAGACATATGCATGTAATTGACAATACAGAGATAAACTATAGTTTTAGATGTGTTTACACCCATCTCCTTAATTTAAAGGAATATCGGTATTTGAATCTGAAGTGACCTTAATTAAGACAAACATGATAAATTTTAATTGACATAATAATTAATTTCTGAAAGCAATTCAGCCCATATGCCAGAAAAGCACACTTATTCTGAATGTTTGCCTAAACACATTAAATAAAATGCTCCTCATGCACCATGCCCTAGGCTGCATGCTTGTAGTTGGCTTAAGGGGATGTTAAAACAAGAATGTGAAATTTTCGTTTAAATTGCTTTCATGAGGGAAGTGAAAATTCAATTTCATTGAGCCGACAAACATGTTTAGAATTAATGAAAGTATATGAGTTTCTGCTGCAGTGGCACATACTCTGTCATTGTTGTCTCATTATATGTCAAGGGAGGGATTTTACTTGATCTGTGTCTACACAGATAGAGCATATTCCCCTTAGAATCACAAGTTAACATTACTAAACATCCATCCATCTATTACGCACAATATATTAAGGAATCTGAATATACCATTCATTTACTGGATCAAATGATTACTTTTAAAACTTTGTTGTCTCAATTCTTCTATTTTTCTTGTTACAACTAAGCTATCTATTTAAAGTACTGATGATTCTTCAAAATTCACCTCCAAGCTAGGTAACATTTTGTTTGTTGACCTCAGATTTTCCAACATCTTCTTGGGGTGATGATTCTTACTATTCTGCAATGTTACTTCCTCAGAGTTTTCTGTTTCCTTGTCATTAATTCTTCCATATCCCAACATTCCATGCTCCTTAGTTCAGTGAAACTGGCTGAAAAATATAGAGCAATTATTACCTTCCACATATTACTGGAAACTTACAAAATCGTACCTTTTATGTATGAAGTCATTTTAAGGATATTAAAATTGCTGAGAATGTATATGGGATTTGAATTCACTTCTGTATAATGCTTTGTAATGCAGTGAAACACTTTTTTTTGCGACAATGGCTTAAAGGAAAATCGAGTCCAAACATCCAAGGTACTACTGGCTCATTTCTGCCTAAGTTACAGATTTGAATGGAATTGCGCTGCATCACTTATTGTCATGTGTACTTAATATAAAATACAGTGAAAAATTTATGTGTCGCCATGCATCAACAACATCCTCATTAACTTAAAATAAAACAAAAAATAAAGTAAGATAACTTTAAGAGAGTCCAACTTTTCCTTTTCCGCTGTTACTGTCCTGTTTGGGGCTACACCAACCCACGCCATTGCAAAGCAAGTGTGCCACTCCAGGTTTCACTGGTCGGCCAACTCTGTAGCCATGCTGCTTCTGAAGATTGCTCCAGAAGCCATTGAAGTTGCCTTCCTAACAACAGAGCTCTCTTTAGTAGGTAAGTATACATGACAACTAAAAAATAACAGAACTGAAGAAGGGAAGAAAAGCAATACAAAAGAAAAAGCAGATGAAGAGGACAAGCCCAGGCACAGGAAACTGAACGTTGCCCACTGTGCCACCACGATCTTGTTTAGTAAGTTGAAAACTGAAACAAGGTTACAAGTCGTGTTGCACTAAGTCCTGGATAATGTGGGATGTGGGATTCAACAACAGTAATACTGTTGAAAGTTGATGAGTTATAGTTAGATTTTCTCTTACTGATGATCATTGCCTGGCACTTTTGAGGTGCCAATATTATTTGTCATTTATCAGCTATAGCCTGAATGTTGCTCAAGTCTGACTGCATTTGGAATGCTTCAGTGTCTGAGAGTTTTAAATGGTGTTGAATATTTTGTTACCATCAGTCAACATCCTCACTTCTGAGTTTATGAAGAAATGGTTATGGATGAAGCAGCTGAAGATGTTTCAGACATGAATATTATATCAAGGAATTCCTACAGAGATTTCTTAGAGCAGAAATAATTAACCTCCAACAAGCACAACCACGTTCCTTAGTTTATTTGAAAATTTGGGCCTTCATTCACTGGTACCACAGAACTTGAATATTGTTCAAATGAGAGGCGTGTAGCCATAACTATTTATCTGTACTCATCATGACAAATAAAAGAATACTAAATTTCAGTTATACAGCATGGTGGCTCAGTGATTAGCACTGCAGCCTGACAGCTCCAGGGACCCGGGTTCGATTCCAGCCTCGGGCGACGGTTTGTGTGGAGTTTGCACATTCTCCCCGTGTCTGCGTGGTTTTCCTCCGGGTGCTCCGGTTTCCTCTCACAGTCCAAAGATGTGCAGGCTAGGTGGATTGGCCATGCTAAATTGCCCGTATTGTTCAGGGGTGTGTGGATTATAGGTGAGTGGGTCTGGGTGGGATGCTTCAAGGGATGGTATGGACTTGTTGGGCTGAATGGCCTGTTTCCACACTTTAGGAAATCTAATCTAATCTAACTTCAGGAGAAAAAGGCACAGACTAATTGGCAAACCAACCCAAATTAATTGAGGCATTTTTGTAGAGAATGCAGCAAGGAAATGAGAGGGTCTCCGAACTGCCAGGTAATTTAATAAATCACAAGATTAGAATGAGTTAGTTTTCTTTACAGAGAACAAGTTTGTGTTTGTGAGTGTTTATCACTTTTAGCTAGTCTGCATGCACACTAAGGGAAGAAGTTCATTTTATATATATTTATGATCCCCTTGGGATCCATGAGCAAAACAAACAATTTTTTTTAAAAATCTTCAAATGAAGGAATTATATAAGTTAAATGTAAATTAATTCTAAATTAAGAGATAAATCTCAGTCAATGCGAACTGAGATCTGATCAGGTGTATCCCAGGACAATGTAGGAAGCTAAAGAAGAAATTGCAAGGCCCCCAGTAAAGATATTTGTATCAGTCACAGGTCAGTGGTGGAAGACTGAATGGTGGGTTAAAGAGTGAAAGGAAAAACCAGGGAGCTACAGACCAGAGAGCCTGATATCAGTTGGCAGGTAAGTTGTTGGAGGGATTCTGAGAGACAAGATGTGCATCCATTTGGAAAGACAAAGACCGGTTAGGGATAGTCAGCATGACTTTGTGCAAGAGAAATCATGTCTCACAATATTGATTGAGTTTTTTTGAAGAGGTAACGAAGAAGATAGATGAAGGCAGATCTGCAGACATTGTCTACATGGATTTTAGCAAGGCCTTCAGCTAGGTTCCACAGAGTAGGCTGGTTAGTAAAGTTAGATCACATGGTATCCAGGGAATGCTAGGCAATCGGGTACAAAATTGTCTTGAAGGTAAGAAACAGAAGATCTTGGTGGAAGGTTGTTGTGAAGCCTGTGACCAGCGGTGTGCCCCAAGGATTAGTACTGGGTCCACAGTTGTTCATCATTTCTATAAACAATTTGGATGTGAATATAGGAGTCATGGTTTGTGAGTTCGCAGATGACACCAACATTATTATAATTTGTATAAAAGACAGTGAAGAAGGTTATCTAACAGACCAGCAGGAACTTGATCAACTGAGCCAAAGGGCCGAAGAAAGGCAGGTGCGGTTTAATTTAGATAAATGCAAAGTGTTGCATTTTGGTAAGACAAACACTGGCAGTAAATACACAGTTAATGGTGGGATCCTGGGGATTATTGTCAAACAGAGAGACCTGAGGTGCAGGTACACATTTCCTTAAAAGTAGTATCACAGTGTGGCAAAGAAAGCATTTGGCACACTTGCCTTCATCAGTCAGAACACTGAGTATAGGAGTTGGGACATCATGTTACAGCTGTATAAGACATTGGTAAGACCACATTTGGAGTACGGTGTACAATTCTGGTCACCCAGCTTTGGGAAGGATGAAAGGATGTTTATTAAACTGGAAAGGATGCAATGCAAAGAAGATTTACAAAGACATTGCTGTTACTTGTTTGTGTCATGATGAGAGGTTGGATAGGCTGGGACTTTTTCCCTGGAGCATAGGAGGCTGAGGGGTGATCTTACAAAGATTTATAAAGTCATGAGGGGCATAGATAGGGTGAAAGTTAAGATCTTTTCCCCTGGGTTAGAGGAGTTCAAAACTAGAAGGCTTACTGCACCTGGTCTTCCCAGGCAGGGTCCCATCCAAGTACTAGCCAAGCCGGAGTCTGCTTAGCTTCCAAGATGAGGCATTTTCAGACTAGTATGAAGGGTCTAGGCCCAAAATGTCAGCCTTCCTACTTCTCGGATGTTGCTTGGCCTGCTGTGTTTATCCAGCTCTACACCTTGTTATCTCAAAATTGGAAGCTACAGGTTTAAGCTGAGCGGAGAAAGATTTAAAAGCCACCTGAGGGGCAACATCTTCCACACAGAGGGCGATGTGTGTATGGAAAGAGCTGTGAGAGGAACTGGTAAAGGGGGGTACAGTTACAAAATTTAAAAGACATTTGGACAGATACTTGGAAAGGAAAGATTCATCGGGATATGGGCCAAACGCAGGCAAATGGGACTAGTTCACTTTAGGAAACTTGGTGGGCAAAGGGCCTGTTTCCATGCTGTATGGCTCTTTGATTCCCTAGGACTCTAGAAATTGTACAGCCACACAAAGATAAACCTCACAGATCATTTGGTTGTCCACTTTGCCTGTGTGGTACCAAGTTCACCCAGACAATTCTTCCAAGTTTGGATCTTCTCCATAGTTCCAACCCCTTTCCCTTGAGGTCTTAGCTGATTTTCCACGGGTGGCACTTTCCACATAAATTGCCTCTACTGGTCTGTTTTCCATAGGATGGTGCATTCGTCTAAGAACCTTTTCATCTCTCAGCTCTTGTCAGGTTCAGTGTTGTAGATCTATCAGAACTGCCTTCACCTTTAGGCTCACCATAATAAATTTTGAAACTTGAAATTTTAACCAATTTTAGGCATTCAGTCACGGAGAATTGAAATAAATCATGACAAGCATCGTAAACATGCTTCCCAAGGCTCAAGTCTTCAGCTCAATGATTTAGTTTGTTTCCTTTTCAGCTCTTTCCTTTCCTCTTTTACCCTTTGCTGCAGAAAGTCTATTTTTAACATTTTTCACTGGGGCTACCCATTGGGTCAAGGGTTAAGTGGACCAGGATTAATTATTTTTCAAAGCATTATAATTGATACCTTGGATGTGTTACACATTCTCAAAAGCCCTTTTAAACATCTTAAAGCAATTAGCAGTTTTAAACATTTTAAATTAATTACAATTGCGCATTTCTATTACCGTTTCTATATCATAGACCATCACAGTATCTCTTCCCACCTCTCTACTATAGATGCCTTCCACAGACATATCCTCTTGCCAGCCACAGCAGCACCAAAACTCTCTTGCCTCATGCAGTGGCTAAGTATCTTAGATCACATAAAAATGACAGAGTTTACGTTAACCTCATACTTATTCAGGTATTTATGAACAATTTAATGAACACCAGATTAACGGTTTTTATTGATAGTACAGTACACCATGTTCTCTAGACCATGGGAAAAAATGGCTTCTGATCTCTAATCTACAACAACTTCAAGTTGCATTTGTGACACATAAATAGAAAGGTTAGATGCTGGAAGGATGTTCCCAATAATGGGGGTGTCCAGACCAGGGATCACAGTCTGAGGATTTGGAGTAGACCATTTAGGACAGAGACAAGGAGACATTTCTTCACCCAAAGAGTGGTGAGCCTGTGAAATTCATTACCACTGGGAACTGATACCAAAACATTTAACACATTCAAGAGCTAGATATAGCACTTGGGGTGATTGGGATCCAAGGCAATGGGGAGAAAGCCAGATTAGGCTATTGAGATGGACGATTAGCTATGGTGGTGATGAATGGCTCAAAGGGCTGAATGGTCTCCTACTGCTCCTATCTTCTATGTTACTGTAACAGTAAAGTGTTCCAAGATGTTTCAAGGGAGCATTGAAAAAGGTAAGTTGATACCGAGCCATAAAGAAAAATTAAGGCAATCAAAACTTGCGCAAAGAATTCAGTTTTCAGGACTGGGTTAAACAAGGAAATAGAGGTATTTAAACAGGAGTATCTAATGAGAGGATTCCAAAGTTTAGGGCTAAGGCTTCTGAAGACAAAACTGTCAATGGGGAAGTGAGGACAATCAGAGATGTGCAGGAAGCCTGAGACTGACTATGTCAGCCAAGGGTACAAAGGATATGAGGAGAAAATGCATAATTGGAATTAGATTATAGATTGCACATGACAATATTGAATGGAGCCACAGGCTCAAGGGACTATGCACATAATTGCTGTTCCTTTGTTTCTGGAATTGGAGGAGCTCAGAGATCTTGAAGGGTTGTAGGTTTAGCTTGTGTCCTTAACATCTTGTCTGTAGCTGGTCACGGTGCTGGGTGCCCACAGAAGCAAAACTTTCCTACTGGGCTCTTATCTGATTCTTGGGTTGCAGAATAAAATTGAGAAATGAATTCACACTCAGTTTTGTGGCACTTTCATCAGCTCTGACCATTACAACTACTCGATGCCCACAAAATGTTCAGAAGGTTTATTATCTATTTCATTCTGATACTCATGCTACACCAGAGCACTCCACCTTTAAGGAATGCTAGATAGCACTAAATTGCCTTTGCTGTTTGAGTTGGGAAGAAACAACAGGGGAAAGCAGCACCTGGAGACTTTGAACAATTCTCTCTATAGTTAATTTTGTAAAAGTTGTGGTGAGAGAGCAGCATTATTGGAAACTAGTTGTAGATCACTATCAGTAATCACAGTTCAGAGTCCATTCAGTGGGAAGCCTCACTGTCCATGCAGAAACGTGTCAGGTTGAATTGTACCTAATTATATCTTTCACAAAACTTCAAAGACAGGAGAATGGATATTTAAGAAGCCTTCAGAGAATCAGTGGATCTCAAATACTGAGTTCTCATCACTGACTGCACACGTCTGATTTCCCTCATCATTGTCTGCATCTTTCTATGATAGTAGATTATGAAATTGAATAGTTATTGTTCTTTCATTATCTTTAATTTGTTAAATGGAAGAGTGATTACAATTCAAGGAAACATTATCAATTTAATTTCTTGCAAGAGCAGGTCACTACTAGGTCTAGTATATTTTAGACATCATGTTGCATAGTGAATCATAGCTATGGGAGTTTTCTCTTCAATTTATTGAACATCTGCACATTCAGTTAGATTAAATGAAAAATAAAACAAGAGAAGAGCCAACAAGTTAATACAAAACACATTTTAAAAAAATAAAAAGGTCCCCTTTAATTGGATCTCATGAAAGTTGTCTCTATAAACAGTTGGATAGACAAATTCCATATTTTGATAACAGAAGGAAAAGTTCTGCACTCCCCGAGTTACTTGGGCACTGGTGAAAAACATGGGAGCAAGTAATTGAAAATGGAAAAAATTCGGATTCCTAACTTCTGAGGAAAATATATTCTAATTTCAGTCAGAGAGTTCTGAACCTGAATAATGAGAAGTGACTACCTTATTCCCATGTATTTGCATGCTGTTATTTGATAAATTCACTACATTTCTGCGCAGCTCCTAATTTTCCTCTCCTTTTGTAAGAAATCAGATGACACAAAATCCTCTCAAAGAAATCCGAACTGCTACCTGGTAGCAGCTGACCATTTGTTTGGGCAGCTATTCCTAGCAGTCCAACGCACTGTGAGCAACAGCAGACATGTGAAATGCCCGTTGTACATCTTTGAAACTTGAATGGCAGTGCACTCCCTTGAAAATCTGATAGAAGGAAACATTCCCTCCAGCAGTCTATGTGCTCTCACTCGCAAGGTGGTTATAGCTGTGGGTGATTTATGCAGGGCAGGCCCTAGCTGCTGTGCCTTGGCTGTGATTGATAACATCAGTGACACCAAATGCCCCCTGCAGTCAAGGAGTCAGTTTTTTGTGAAGGTTGAGCAATGCTTGGCCATTGCAACTTCTTTCAATCTTGTGATGTGTGAAGAGGCTGCTAGTCTCTCAAATGGGCACAACTTCACCAGTTCAGACAGTGAGAAAGACCACTGGAGCAGATGCTTCAAGAGTGCAAATGAAGATATATTTACAAAAGTGCAGAATTATTTACAATGAAGTGTTACCCCTGCAACCTGTGTTGGTTCAGTAAGATATTGTGCTTTGGTTCTTTCCAAATGCCTTGCTGCAGTCTCGGCTTCCATAGTTAAATCTGTTTTGTTTTTATTGAACCTGTTGGCCTGCAAGACTTGAGAGATCAACCCTCTAGACATTTGGGCCCAGAAAGAGCCCAGGCCTGCAGAGAGTGCCCTGTCCAGATGCAGGCTGTCCCTCCCCAGCTTGGACCTGTCCCGGATTTGGGACACAAGCAGTGGCAGAATTCTAGTTTGTGGTGGCCCTATGAGTGTGACGTAGAAGAGAGAATGTAGTGACACTTACCACTGTGGAGCTCAGAAGATCATTTAACTTTTTCCTGCAGTGTTGTGTGTTCTGTTTCACCTGACACACAGCAGTGACCAAGGTTTCTCTCTCTCATTCTAAACTGGCTGGGTCTGGTGATGTGTTCTCTTCTGGCAGTCTGCAGGAAAAAAGGATGACTCTTTTCTCAACCATCCCATCCACCTAAAGTGCATGTGAACTTTCTTTTCTGGCCATGTCCTTGCTAATAATGGTGGATCACCACAATATGAAGCCCAATTACTGACTTGCAACGTCTGAAGTGTTGAGGGTCTGGGCCTTAATATGATGCCAGCACATGAACAATATGAAGTCATGGCTGTAGTAAACATGTCCATCTCTTTACTGCACAATTCCACAAGATAAACACCGAAGAAGCTAGTTGCGTGATTAATAGGTTGAAGATTGCATGAGAACAGATAACATGGGACATGACAGACTGGCTGCTATGAATCTCACTCGAAAAATATTTGCCAAGAAATAGGAATAATTAGCCCAGAGTCTGAGTCAGTCTCTTAAACCTGGATTAGTGCTGGATGCCTTGCTCACAAGGGAAAATTCAATAGCTGGTACTAAAAATTAGGATCTTTTAAACAGTTAATTGGGAACTGTACTTGTTATTCTTGGTTAAAACAGTCTTGAAAAATGTTTCTTTTCTGTTCAATCAGTAAAGGAATGTTTACAGTTAAAGGTAGACAAATTTATCTTAATTATCCATGAAGGAATGGATTTAGAATTCTTGCATTAGAAGTCCTCCAGCAAAACCTCCAAGAGTTGATTCTAATCTAATGCCCAATCAAAATAGGTATATCAATTCCTGTTTCTCAAACTGTTAGGATCCATTGAGTAGCAAGTGCTGTTGTTCTAGCCCAAGTATGCAACTCCTCTGTAACAACAGATACAGATCTTCAAAACAATTCACTGCCTGTAAACACTTCTAGGAGATATGATAAGGCAGTGGCCTTTCCCTTTGTAAGGATGAGCTCTAAACCAAAATTTTCAATCTAATATGGCAGGAGCACATTTCAATTTTATGTTACTTAAGACTGTTTGGGGATCTGCTTGTCCATTTGATCAAAAATTTTCGTCTTTCATTATTCTCCGTAAGTAATATCTCTGCAAGCTTATTATAAAGCTTTAATGTTAATTATTTTTGCATTCCAGCGGAACTTTTCCTTTCCATTACCTTGTTGGAACATAATTCAAAGAACATGTATGAATGCATCAATGGTTTGAAGCTCAAGCCTGAGTGTGTGAACATGCAAATATGTTAGCCTGAACCACAAACTAACCAAAACCCTTCCTTTTTCAAGTGGACCAAATGGTTCCTACTTTATAGACCTCTTACCCAACCATAACAGATATTGTTACTTTTATTCTGTTTAAAACTTCATGCTGTATTTCTTTGTCAAGTGACATTAAACACATTACTAAAGTTTTAAATTGGTGGAATTTAAACAGAATAGTATAATATTTGGTTCATAGATTGATATACTTCAAATTTAACGAATCATGAAACATTCAATTACCTATGTTGGGTCAATGGAGGATCCATTGGTGAGTATCATGGTTTACATGTCATGCAGCAGGTGAGGAACTCCTTCCCCTGGAGCACTCAAACTGGAGAAGTAGCACCCACCAAGACGCTAACCATTCAAGCAATTCTAACAGATCCAGGTGGAGGCCAAGTTCAAACAACTGAAGGACTGTGTAGAAATCTGAATGTTGACCCAACAACCTCTAAAAACATCATCAGCCCAACTGTATCTGTGTGCTCAGATCCAGCACTGGACGATTCAGACATCTAACATCCTAACATTCCAGAGTTGAAGAAAGTCATCCTCGGTTTTAATGATTTTAACCCAGTCACCTTCTTCCTATATTTTTAATCGATCAATTCAGAGCTGTTATTACACACCTCTGGGGCAGGTAGGACTGGAACCTGGGTCACTTGGTCCAGGGATGGGGACACTACCACTGTGTCACAAGAGGGCCCCTATCTGGGTCAACAGTCATAGAACATAGAACATTACAGGGTAGTACAGGCCCATCGGCCCTCAATGTTGTGCTGACCTCTGAATACAATCTGAAGGCCATATAACCTACACTATTCCAGTATCATCCATATGTTTGTCCAATGACCATTTTAATGTTGGCGAGTCTCCTACTGTTGCAGGCAGGGCATTCCACGCCCTTACTACTCTCTGAGTAAAGAACCTACCTTTGGCAGCTGTCACATATCTATCACCTCTCAATTTAAAGATATGACCCCTCATCCTAGCCACCACCATCCAAGGAAAAAGGCTCTCACTGTCCACCCTACCTAATCCTCTGATCATCTTGTATATCTCTATTAAGTCACCTCCTAACCTTCTTCTCTCCAACGAAAGCAGCCTCAAGTCCCTCAGCCTTTCCTCTTAAGACCTTCCCTCCATACCAGGTAACGTCCTGGTAAATCTCCTCTGCACCCTTTCCAATGCTTTCACATCCTTCCTGTACTGTGGCGACCAGAACTGTACGCAATACTCTAAGCGTGGCCACACCAGAGTTTTGTACAGCTGCAACATGACCTCATGGCTTTGAAAATCAATCCCTCTACCAATAAAACCTAACACACCATAGGCCTTCTTAACAGCACTATCAACCTAGGTGGCAACTTTCAGGGATCTGTGCATATGGGCACTGAAATCTCTCTGCTCATCCACACTACCAAGAATCTTACCATTAGCCCAGTACTCTGTACTCCTATTACCCCTTCCAGAGTGAATCACCTCACACTTTTCCACATTAAATTTCGTTTGCCACCCCTCGTCCCAGCTCTGTAGCTTATCTATGCACCTCTGTAACCTGCAATATCCTTCTGCATTATCTACAACTCCACCGAATTTAGTGTTATCCACAAATTTACTAACCCATCCTTCTACGCCCTCATCCAGGTCGTTTATAAAAATGACACACAGCAGTGGCTCCAAAACAGCTCCTTGCAGTATACCACTAGTAACTGAACTCCAGGATTAATTTCCCATCAACCACCACCCTCTGTCTTCTTATAGTAGCCAATTTCTGATCCAAACTGCTAAATCACTCTCAATCCCATGCCTCCGTATTTTCTGCAATAGCCCACCATGGGGAACCTTATCAAATGCTTTACTGAAATCCATATACACCACATCAACCGCTTTACCACATCCACCTGTTTGGCCACCTTCTCAAAGAACTCAATAAGGTTTGTGAGCCACGACCTACACTTCACAAAACCGTGTTGACTATCCCTAATGAAATTATTCCTTTCTCGATGTTTATAAATCCTATCTCTTATAATCCTCTCGAACACTTTACCCACAACCGAAGTAAGGCTGACAGTGTTAAAAGGTTTTGACACCACCCACTGCTCATGTATATATGATGGCAGTGGGAGGAGACCTTTATATGCCATGTTTGACACTTACAGACCTAATTGGTCTCATAAGCTTTCAGGCCACTTGGTAACTGCTGGCTACAAGCAAAATCCTAATAGAATTGGGTAGGTGACAAACACAGCACAACCGTCACTACCTCCCTGTAATGTAATGTCCCATGGTCAATATGCCAACATACCTTGTTCATGATATTATCACTGATTCTTAGAATATGATTTGAGGTCATAACAATCCATCAAACTTCAGATCAGTTAAGGCATGATGCACTACTGGAAGTATGCTGGAATGTAATAGCATAATATTACTGCAGCCACTTAGAGATGTATGGAATGTAATGTTTATACATAATAGCAATAATGTCGGTGGATTCTTTAGTACCACATTATCCACACCCAGTTGCTTATGTTATGAAAGACTACATAAAGCATCACCACAACAAATAAGACACCACACTGGAGACCACTTCATACCATGTTTGCAGTGCTGCCCTCTAGAAGAAAAAAGCTCCAATAGCAATATAGATGATCTTAAATTAGTTTTCCAAATATCCATCAGACCACCGACAATTTTGAACAAAGAAGGAGTTTCCCACTTCTATGCAGCATCAATCTTGTGACTACAGACTACTGTACAGATCTGTAGATAGAGCATTAACGTCTTAGAAGATGGACCTAGTTAATATTTGATTAGAATGTACATTCTTTCAATACAGAAGGAATTTCTAAGATGCCTTAACATATAGAAAGGACAACATAAAAAAAGGCTGTCAGACACTTTTAAGCTTCAACACAATGTAAGTACAATGCAATACAGAAGCTGGAAAAATGCTTGGTTGCTGAAAATCAGTACATAAATAACAGTTTTTCATAACAGCAAATGCAGAGTCTATGTTCTTACAGAATAGTTTTCAACTTTACTGACAAAACCTTTGGGCCACACTGTTTAGATTCAATCTTTTCTATGCACTGGGCATCCAATGAGATCTCCACTGAATCACCAACCATTCAAACAATATATGCAGTTCACTGTTACAGATAAATTGATAGGTGATCCTGAGAAAAGAGCTTCAAAAATCTCACCTGTTATTGGTAAGGAGGATCTTAACAGAATTAGCACATCTGATCTTTCCTAAGAATCTATTGACAACGTTTTCATAAGATGCCACAGCAAAAGACATGAGTGTGACCTTTCTGCAGATGATCTGTCAAAGAGATTATTTGAATTAGTCATCACATGATTCCCAATTAATGCTTTGGGAGGCATGTTTTGGGAAAGTCAAAGAGCCATACCAATGGTACATTACTTGAGGATGAATGCAAGTACAAAGCTATAGTGAAACACCAACAATAATTACATGCAATTGGTCATGATTTCCCAAAGTGAGTTTGCAAGCTTAAATGTTGGTGCCTTGAGCTCTAAGGCAACAATGGCCATCAATGGAGCTCTGGCCAAATTAAAATACTTGTGCCCCCTCTTTAATAGACCTCCTCTTTCTCAGTTCTCACTGAGAGGTTACTACAATTTCAAAGCTTTTAAATTGGATCAAATGTGAACAATTTGAGAAGTACTGATTTAGGTGCAACCATCTCTAATTCTTTGCCTAGCAAAGCACGCTAAACCAATAGAATCTGTTACAGATGTGGTTTGAGCACCCACCCAAAATTTCTTGATATCTGTATAACATGCGACATGAAAGGACATTGGGCGGGCCTGTTCAAGAAGTCTAACTTTAATCAACAAGCCAGACCCCAGAACAAATCACATGAGACCAACAAGATATTACCATATCATAACACTGGCAACAATGAAAGTGTTAAGAAGGCATACACATGAAACCAAATCAATAAGGTTCAGAGTTAACAAAGAGAAAGAAAAATTTCAGAAGATGGCTAAGTTTTCCATGTTGCAAACCTGACATACAATGTCAAAATTGACATAGGAGCTATTCATATAGCTACTGTGCATCCTGAAATATCTGTAGATTAGCAAATGGCACTTCAAGTAGAGCTTATGAAATACCATCATTAAATGATCAGCAATTCTGGGCCCAGGTACAATGCCAAAAGTAAACTCCTTGTGACTTCCTGAAACCCAGTAAGGCAATATCAACGGTCCAGCAATGGCAGAATTACTATCAATATAGTCCTAACATCTGGGAAATCATTTGGAAGATATTGTGTCTGATCATTATTACTTGAGCTATCAGTTAGCCAAGACACATTTCAGCAGTACATGAATAGTATTATGGAGAATGCATCTCTGTGTTCTCATTGGTACAAGAAATGCAGAGTACAACCATAATCTTCATTCACAAATGACAGCAATGTGACAATAAGGACTAGCATTTAACAGATCATAAATGCCAGATTCATGTTAACCAAGTAAACTTCTTGGAACTATTTACTTTGCCCATGGGATCTGTACCGATCAAAGTTAGATTGAAGTAATTTAAAAATTTAAAATAAAGAGCATCTACAACATTGCCTCAGAGTTTTTATTTTTTCTCTCAATGCATATTCCCATCTTTGCAAACAAAATATTTTCTCTGAGAAATTTAAACAAGAAAGCTGTCTTCTATCCCCGGCAAGACAACTGCCGATACAATTTTGATCCTTTCAGCAAGTTTCTGTCAGAAAAATTCTATGATTCCAAGAAAGTCATGATTCTCCAAAATGCATTGCAGGAAGGACCCATGTTCTGTGCACAACTATTCCAATATAAAGTATAAGACAATAACTCTGGTATTCTGCATCATGCAAAAACACATACTTATTTGACAAAAAATGCAACATCAAAATAGATTATATGCCATTTGATAGGATTTGCAGCAAACTGTGGAGTGCACCTACATTTTTGCAGTGACTACTTGTCAAGTTGCAAGGATGTGACTCTGAAGTCCAATAAAAACCAGGTAGCAGGATGATTTTATCTAATTTGTTGACAAGATTATCCAACTCACATAAGGTCTAATATGTTCATTTTTATCCATGTAATGATGCTTTGGACCATGAAGCTGAAGATGTTCTCAAGGGTGATACATTTCACTTTGGCCAGAGCCAATGCGAACAGATAGAATTAAGAACTGCCAAAAGTGAGCAATTATAAAAGTTACAAAAGATCATTATTCAAGGACAGCCTGTTGGTCTTAAAGATGTTTCTGTGAAGATTCCTTCATTTAGGACATTCAGAGACAATCTTTGTGTATCACGGCAAGTCATTTTCAAGGGCAAAAAAGTCCTGATGCCAAAACCAGTAAGCCTAGACATCATTTCCATGTCACACCATGGACACAAGGGTATTGAATACTATCAGAGATAATGGGAACTGCAGATGCTGGAGATTCCAAGATAATAAAATGTGAGGCTGGATGAACACAGCAGGCCAAGCAGCATCTCAGGAGCACAAAAGCTGACGTTTCGGGCCTAGACCCTTCATCAGAGAGGGGGATGGGGAGAGGGAACTGGAATAAATAGGGAGAGAGGGGGAGGGCGGACCGAAGATGGAGAGTAAAGAAGATAGGTGGAGAGAGTGTAGGTGGGGAGGTAGGGAGGGGATAGGTCAGTCCAGGGAAGACGGATAGGTCAAGGAGGTGGGATGAGGTTAGTAGGTAGCTGGGGGTGCGGCTTGGGGTGGGAGGAAGGGATGGGTGAGAGGAAGAACCGGTTAGGGAGGCAGAGACAGGTTGGACTGGTTTTGGGATGCAGTGGGTGGGGGGGAAGAGCTGGGCTGGTTGTGTGGTGCAGTGGGGGGAGGGGATGAACTGGGCTGGTTTAGGGATGCAGTAGGGGAAGGGGAGATTTTGAAACTGGTGAAGTCCACATTGATACCAGAGATAATGGGAACTGCAGATGCTGGAGATTCCAAGATAATAAAATGTGAGGCTGGATGAACACAGCAGGCCAAGCAGCATCTCAGGAGCACCTGAGATGCTGCTTGGCCTGCTGTGTTCATCCAGCCTCACATTTTATTATCTTGGAATCTCCAGCATCTGCAGTTCCCATTATCTCTGGTATCAATGTGGACTTCACCAGTTTCAAAATCTCCCCTTCCCCTACTGCATCCCTAAACCAGCCCAGTTCATCCCCTCCCCCCACTGCACCACACAACCAGCCCAGCTCTTCCCCCCCACCCACTGCATCCCAAAACCAGTCCAACCTGTCTCTGCCTCCCTAACCGGTTCTTCCTCTCACCCATCCCTTCCTCCCACCCCAAGCCGCACCCCCAGCTACCTACTAACCTCATCCCACCTCCTTGACCTATCCGTCTTCCCTGGACTGACCTATCCCCTCCCTACCTCCCCACCTACACTCTCTCCACCTATCTTCTTTACTCTCCATCTTCGGTCCGCCTCCCCCTCTCTCCCTATTTATTCCAGTTCCCTCCCCCCATCCCCCTCTCTGATGAAGGGTCTAGGCCCGAAACGTCAGCTTTTGTGCTCCTGAGATGCTGCTTGGCCTGCTGTGTTCATCCAGCCTCACATTTTATTATCACGGTATTGAATACACAAGCTGGCTAGCATGTGAATCTGTGTATGGGCCAGGGATGAATCAATGAGTTCTGTATGCATGTGAGTCATGCCAAATGTATCAACTCCAACAGTGAAGGGATCCTCTATCTCTACAGAATGGTCCACCTATTCCTGATGAAAGCAGCAACAGGCATATTCATCGTGTACAGGAACAATGTATCCTGGTGATGGCTTCCATCTCTAAATTCCCTATTCTTTGACAATTTAGTAATACAGAAAATGCAATGAAAGCTGATACATTTGACTCTATTTTCACTTTGTCTGGTATCCTGGAGTTAATAGTATCAGACATTGGGCTGCAGTATACTGGTGAACCATTTCAAAACACATCTCCCAAGTGAAAAGTGAGAAATACCATATTTTCAGCCTACTGCACAAATGGCCCAGCAGGATATATAGAACATACCATCCAGTTAATGAATATTAAATATCATGATTTTCACGTTGCATTGTTGCATTTTCAAGCAACTTCAATAGAGAAGAGGCAACCACCCTCAAAACAGCTAATGTTTGGAAGGAAAATGCAAAGGACTTCACACAGAAATCAGTTGTTTAACTATCCTGAGACTCAGGACATTCTTCTCCAAAGACAGAGGAGAATGAGACACATTCACAATAAGCAAGCAGGTGCAGAATGATAAAAAAAACTACATACTGGGCAGAGTGCGCTTAGAGATGCAACCACAAATACAATTACAAATAGTTGGATACCAGTAAAGATTTCAAAATTATGTAATCAGATCCTACAAAATCATTACTGATCATGTTACATTGCAAAGGAACAGAAGCCAGAACATACTAATCATGCATAAAGAGATTGAGGAAGATCATACTGGCAATGAGATTGTACAGTGATGTTGAGTGAGAGCAACCAGCAGCAAAACAATCAAGTTCATTAAACAATGCAGACCTCTTCAGATATTTTGAATGTACACCTCGGATATACGATCGCAGGATCAGGATGCATTGTCAAACTTATGAAGTGTTACACTGAAGTTTGCAGTGCTAGTCTTGTGAAATCTGTTTTATCTGTTTGTCGATTTTCAGACTGACAACACATGTCCATGTCCAATATAGATATCTGATTACAGGTTTCTTATTTTGGAAAAGCATGTTGTTGTGTTATGTCTCGCGGTCAGTATGTGACTATACCTTCAAGCAACTTGCTCATAATATCATCACTGCATCATAGCATGTCATCTGAGCATATAAAGATCTCAGAACTCCATCTTATCTCAGTTAACAAAGTGTGGAGCTGGATGAGCACAGCAGGCCAAGCAGCATCTCAGGAGCACAAAAGCTGACGTTTCAGGCCTAGACCCTTCATCAGAGAGGGTCTTGGCCCAAAACATCAGCTTTTGTGCTCCTGAGATGCTCCTTGGCCTGCTGTGTTCATCCAGCTCCACACTTTGTTATCTTGGATTCTCCAGCATCTGCAGTTCCTATTATCACTCCATCTTATCTCAGATTGTTTGAATTCTGCTAAAAGCATGCTTCTCTATCATATTGCAGTAGCTTAATATTAGCACATGCATTTATGTGTCTAATAGAAAATAATGTCTGTACACATTAGCTAGATGTTTTAAATGTCTGTTGGATTCATCAATGCTATGACATCTACATCCAATTTCTATTGTCACAGGACTTAGCAAAAGCGTTGTCACATCAAGTTAGAAACCCTGAAAAATGTATGCGCTCCAAAACACACCAAGCCCTTGAGTGAGAAAGGAACGTGAAATTACAGCCAAAGTTTAATTTGTGTCTTTAAAATAAATACATTATCTCACTCTCTGAGGCTCCTGTTTGAAAAGTTGAAGGTAACAGAAGGAGAACATACAAAATGCTAAATGGATGACCTGTATTTATTTGGCATCTTTGCAATAGTGAATCATCCCAAAGCATTTACCGAAACGTTATAAAATAACTATGCTTCAGAATGAGATGTTAGGTTAAGTGACCAAAAGTCTGGTCAAAGGAAGTTTTGAATACAAATAATTTATTTTTTTTGTATCAATGCATAAAGGGCAATTACCAAAGAAAACTAAATACGATGGTTTACAGCATAATCTACCTGTAGTCTGTTCAGGCTACTGTTCCCCTTTAATCTATATGGTGAGCATGACAACATTGTTTCTCAAAAAAAAGCATAAGTGAACATTTGGAAATTAGTAGTGTAGATTCTGTGTAATTGGACACTAAGACCATGGGGAAAGCCCTCTTGTTGTAATGTGCAAATCCTTATTTGAAACCTTTGTTTTTCACACTATTTGTAGTACCCCTGGGGAACATTTCCTCTGCATTGAGTCTAATTATAGAGAAACATAAGTCTATTTGTAAACAAAATAAATGAATCACATTAAAAACAACATGGACAAGATAAATGAGTTGACGTTATGAGCTTGGATGTTTGTCCACGATAATGTTCATCCAATTTGAAATTTGAGTATTATCTTGGTTGGTCGGTTTTTTGTAAAGGTTGACAAGTCTTCCATTTAAGTAGGTGATGAGAAAAGTATGTATGAGTTTCGGAGTTCTTTATTTGACCCATTACCCAGAAAAAGAAGCAAGAAACAATCTAAGGCTCTATATCATTGACTATACTGACAAGTCTGCTCTAAAATTCACTCAAACCTGTGAAAGTGTCACTTCACAACAGTTTCTAACTAGGCTGACCCTATCTGAATGTTGTAAGTTTCTAGTTCACAGATGAAGAGTTGATCTATATACCATCACTACCTGCCACATTCTCCAGGGAAAAGAAAATTGTTGCATCTCAAAGTAACATTGTGTTTGCAATTTTTTTTTAGAAAATATACAAGGGAATTATATAATCCAAAGCTTCTAATTCATTCATTAGTTGTTCTGTTCACAATTTAAATAATTGCAATAAAATATTCCATCGAGGCTGGGAATGATGACGTAAGTAAATGGTACCAATTCATAAAGACCAAGAAGGTATGGAAAACAAAAATTACTGGCGATCACTTCTGGTCAGACAGCATCCATGGAGGGAAAGTGAGCTAAAGTTTCAAATCTAAATGATTCTTCATCAGAGCTGAAGTGAAATGTAGAAGACTGAGCATTTATACAGTAGTTGGGGGGGTTGTTGAAGTGCTGGAGGAGAAAAGATGTTGATTGGCCAGATTAAGTGATTGGAATGTGAGAATGGCAGAACATTGATGTGTCTAACTGCCAGGCTTGAAAGAACAAATAGTCTTACCGGGGTAGGGGGAGGGGAGAGATGGAGGATTGAACAAAATCCCTATCATGTAAAATACTGGACCAAATACCTGGACTTTTCAAATACTTCTAAAAGTGTAAAAAAAAATTAGCTGGGCCACGCTCTGGGAAAAATACCCAGTAACAGAGGTGGCTGCTTGGAACCTTTGTTCAGTCTAAAAATCCAATTTATGCCTCGACTCTAAGAGAAAAATCCACCAAACCTAACACTCTAGACTGAAAGATAGTAGGAACTGCCGGTGCTGGAGTCTGAGATAACAAGGTATAGAGCTGGATGAACACAGCAGGCCAGGCAACAATTTTCTGAAGAAGGGCCCAGTCCCGAAATGTCAGTTTTCCTGCTCCTCTGAAGCTGCTTGGCCTGCTGGGTTCATCCAGCTCTACACCTTGTTAAACCTAGGCTGAAAACTAACCTCTACCCCTCGGGCTATCCTAGCCCAGACATTATGGAACTTCTACCAATTTCAACTAGTATTCATTCAGAGAGATATCAGGCATTCGATCTCAATCAAAATACATTTACATATATATAATCAAAATACATTTACATATATATATATATATATATACACACACATTTCTTAACTGTTAGGAAGCCAATTGACCTCAATGGGAACACCAATAACACAATGGCAAGCACAGATCTGGTGTGAAGATGAGGGACCCACAATTAGTATAATTGCAGTCCCTATTCTCACCCGAAAGAGCTATATCCCCACAGCTGCAGCTAGGAGATGGATCCCCAAGAGCTATCTGCACCGCTATCTCCAGAAGAGGGATCCTGACAGCAATTCCGAAAACTCCTGACACAGGCCTGTTCTGTACCAGGGGAACCAACAGCACCCAACCACAACCTGCAGACCTAAGAACTGACAACATCTGAAATCTACTGACCTGAATGACACCACAAGGCCTCAGGCACATCCTCAGGTGACAACTGGCCCACAAAACCAACCACAAAGTAAGGAAAACCAAGTACTCACCTGATAAACCTAAAACGCATCCTACTGCATCAGCACATTCAATTCAGACTGAGGGTATACATTGTCCAAATATTTTATTGAAGCACCGGGTATGGCAAGCAGGAATGACCAGCTGTATTTCACAATCATGTTATCCCCAATGGTGAGTTTAAACTCACAAGACCCCAAAGTATCCAACCTAGCTAGCAGGGAGGGGAAGGTGGATGGTTACAGTGCAGGGACCTCAAGAGTAAGAAGCCTGATAAAAGTTTCTGTGATTAAAACTGCTGTTCTGCTTCTAATACTGTTTAACCTGAGTTTAATTTAATAGTGTATTTAATTACTACCCTCTGTATAATTGATTTGTCAATTTCACTATTTATTACACTTGCCTTTATTTCTTGTATTACGCTGACTTTTTGTATTCAAATAAATGCAGAGTTTCTTTTGCCATGAAATAACTGTCTACTACCTTCTTCATTTCACATTCCTAAATAAGTCCAGCATCAGAACCGGGGATCTAGGGGTGATTTGAACCACCTAAAAATCAGCAAATTACTGATCGCAAACCAGATCCCTACAGAGAAGACATGGCAAAAGAGAATGTGACAAGCAAAGCTAGAAGAAAAGGACAGATTGGGTCCACAATTTGAAGGTGTTGAGCCCATAAGGGTTTAAAGTGCCTAATATGAAGATAAGATGTTGTTCCTCCAGTTTGCACTGTGATTCACTGGAGCATTGCAACATGCCAAGGACAGACAAGAGGGCATGCAAACAAGATGCTGAGTCAAACTGACCGGATACGGGAAGGTCAGGGTCATGCTTGCACACAGAGACCCACTATTACATAAATGCTGTCCCCTCCGTACTTCACTTGAGTTCTGATGAAGAGTCATCTGGACTGGAAACCTTAGCTTGCTTTCTATCCAGGGATGCAGCCTGACTTGCTGTGATCTCCAGCATTTTGGAGCAGTAGTGGTGGTACTTTGGTAGACTACAATAAAATCAAGCAAATTTCTACTTCTGATGGGTATCTGGCGACCTGAAACATAAAACATTTTAATATACTAGACACAAGACATAATCAAACTTATTGTCACATTACAATTCTATCTTTATTCATGAGAATGATTCGAGGGCCTGGTTATAATTAAATAGATTTAGACGTAGATTTGTTTTAAAGCAAGTATATTAGCAAAGGTTAAAAAAAAACTTAGGGTATAGCCATTGAAAATACACATCCAAATCAGATAGATCAGTTTGTCACATTTCACAGTCTAGTCCAAACTATTATAATTCGGGTCATTGTCCTGGCATGGCAGTCTTGTCCCGGTGTAAATGTTTCATCCTCATGTGGAGGTCTTCTTCATTTTTAGCGTCCAGGTATTCCGGCAGCTGGGAAGGGAGTCTTGCCAAGAGTGGAGGTCTCGGCACAGCACAGCAATCTTCTTCAGCGGTGACTTCCAACTCAGTATTCCAATGAGCTGGTGTGGCAGTCTCACCTAGGCTGCGTCTTTGGGGTACTCCATTGTTCCCTAATCAGCTTTCCCCAAGCCCAGGAGTCATTAACTGAACTATGATGAATTTTGTCTTAATTTTGCTGTTCTTTTCTTAGGTACGTATGATTTCTGTCATTGACACAGGCACCGTGGTGGAATGACTTATCAAATGTTTCACTGTATTTTTCATTTAAAGTACACGTGACAATAAATTTCTATTCTAATTGCCTTTGTGTTTGTGCATCTTGGTCTATTGAAGAGACTGAAGGAAATAAATGTAAGCAACATCTCACAGGTAGCACACCCACCTGCATAGGAAAAATGTTGGCGATTACAATGGGTCAGACAGCATTCATAGAGAGAGAGAGCAAGAAACTCTGATGAAAAGTCATCTAGACTTGAAACATTAGCTGACTCTCTCTCCATGGATGCTCTCTGACCCACTTCAATCTCCAGCATTGGGTGTTTTCAATACGGGCTCCAGCATCTGCAGTAATGTTCTCCTACACTATGCACGGGGATACCACTTATGTGCTCCATCCACAAAGAAGCAGGTTAATTTTATTTCTTCCAGAGAGAGATTTGCAGTGGAAGGATTGAAATGCACCAAAGGCTTTCCCACTGTGTAGGCTGCCACTGAATCCATGCAAATTGTCTTGCATATGTATCACACAAATTTAGCATTTTCATGAATCAGAAGAGATTTTAATATCTCATTGTATGAGCAAAGGCTATTTCTCATAAAGGTGAATGCTCATTATCTACTATGATAGAGGTTACCACCATCGACATGGTTCATGTTTCCCATCCAACACCACACAGGCATGCAAGTAGTTTACCATGAGGGCCATGCTATAACACTACATTTGATTCCTATCTCACTCACACCAGGGGCAGACCCGTTTTTTATTCTAACCTCTAAAATGCACAAAACGAGCGAATTTCCCATTTATTCTCAAAATGTTGGGGTCAGCATGTTACATGGTAACTAAACTCATTCCTGACTGTTCAGCTAACCAACTGAGTTGCACACTTTTTTCCTAGGGTGGAGGTAGCTATTAAGAGGGGGAATAGTTTTAAAGTGAGTGGAGGTAGATATAGGGGAGACGTCAGAGATAGTTTCTTCACTCAGAGAATGGTCGGGGCATGGAATGCATTACCAGAGAGGGTCGTGGAGTCAGCCTCATTGGGGGCATTTAAGCAGCTATTAGATAGGCATATGGATGATAGTACAAGATAGGGGTGGAGGTTAGATAAACCTTAGGATTGGGGTAAACGTTCAGCACAACATCCTGGGCCAAAGGGCCTGTACTGTGCTGTACTGTACTATGTTCTGTGTTCACACCAATCAGTTCATTAATTTTTGACAGACCGAGCATGAACACATTTTTCAGCCTATCACAGGCCTTGACATTGGCATCCCAAGTTGCTGGAAGGTGCTGACCATCAGAGCCTGGCAGATTCTGGGGTCTTGTAGACTACATGTTAAAACGTAATCCTTGGAAGATCCAGCAGCAAGAAGGTAAATGATATTTATCTTCTTATTGCAAGGTTGTGGTCAAGGGGAAGAGGGGGTTAGTTGCAAGGGCATAGAGATGGCGTTCAGAGATCACTTCCCTTGCCCTTCCATCCGTGGGTCTAATTGGCTCAGATTGGGGTCATTGGAGCACTGCCCAATTTGGCAGGCACATTTTTCAGTTGAGAAAATAACTAGCAATCTTTCTAATCAGGAAATTGAAGGTAATGAGGCACTTAACTGACCACTAATCAACAAATTGAGGACCTTAATTGCTGGCAATTTGAGAAAGATCCCATGGACCTTCATGGCCAGAACTAAATTAGTGAGGCAGTGAGAAGTGGTTGAGCATTTCTCCAGTGCCAACTTACTGAATCATTTCCACTTCTCACCGGCTCCAGGGAGGGGTGCCTTCTGCCCACAGTGTTCCTTTCTGAGCTGGTTATTACAAGTGTGAGATCAAGTAAACATGCCTCATCTTCTTTGTTGTCTTCCTCTTCTGCCTAGGACAATTCTCATTCTTTGCATCTGAAATGAAAAAGGAATGCTTGCTAACACCAGCTACCATCTCCTTGTGAAAGAGTATGAGGGGCAAGGCAGAAGTAGGAAAGCAATCACTATGCAGCTGCCTTCATCATTGATCTCTCAACAGCCCGGTAATGACATGATAGCCCACACTGCCTCCACGCCTAGTGTTTAAACATGCAAGCACGCTTCTGTTTGTCTGTTCTTTGCTCCTGTCCACTGTTACGTGTGAAAAGTGTATCAGTAGTGGCCCTGCAATATGTTTAGGTGATGTGTCTGCCATTCTTAAATTGCTGCTTGTATTTATGCTGACTCTAGTGTAAAGGTGGGGGTGAAGCATCCAAATCTATTGAAGGTGGAGACTTGAGCAATGGAAGGTTATGATAAGGGGATCCCTAACATGGTTCTTAAGAGGAAGAGGACATAATGATAGCATAAAAACAGAAAATGGGACAGCTGAGGGCCCAGCCAGTAGTGGGAAGGAATCTCCTCATAAAACATTTGCAATGGGGATTGAAAAAAAGGGGGCCTTCACAGGAAAATAGAGTCCTTACACAAATGGGTTTGAAGAAGAACAGACTAAGTAGGTTCAAGAGTATTTGGGCTGACAGTAGATACTGATTATCTCCCAAAATAGAGGATCGAATTTTAACTCTGTGTAACTGATGAATTTTGTATGAATTAAAGTGAAGCCTGGAGATAGAGAAGTAAGAAATGAACAATGTTAAGGAGAAGGAAAAATGGAAATTAGAACTAAAACTGAATAAATTTCCCAATCCAGGTAAGAATAGGAAACTGGATCAAAACAGCCATTAAAGTACATTTAAAGAGGTAAGGGAGTAGATCTGAATTGACTGGAACAATGCAGACCAATGGGCTCTATGTCATCATCCTGGAGAGGGGATCAAAGTAGTTTCTATTATTACTGTTAAACTGACCAAGTTTGGACACCTCCCCAATCTCCTGCGCGTGTGGAGATTTTTTCTAATTCTTTCCGGTCTTGACCTGGACTTGGCCAAACTCCTCCCAACATTTGCTTTTATCAAAGTTTCCCGATTCCCTTTTGGTCAGTCAACTGCGCATGCATCAGGCCTTACTTCAGGCCTGACATTGGTTAATCCAAAATGGGGATCGGAAATGGGTTTGTGCATTGGCACCGTTCATGGTCCAGAAGATTAACATTTAGGCAATGAGATGAAAATTGACCAAAGGATCAAGACAGTTCAAAAAAGTTTCATATGAATGTTTGTGTGCGCATTAGAGAGTGAGATGGTCCAAAAGGCTTTTGTGTGCCTATGCAGGAGCGCATTAGAGAGTGAGAGGCAGAGAGAGAAAAAGAGGTGGAAGGGGCCTGATTGCTAGGTCTTGCTCTTTCACTATGCCTCAGTAGGAACATTGGAATGACTGCCTTTGTAAAGGGGTTGTCTCTGTCTCTAGACTAGAGCTTTGTATTGGACACTTTCTTGGGCAGATTGTCTCTAGCATCCCTTTCACTTCAGGGCCGCTGCAGACTGAAGCCTGCCTCTTCAGGCATGAATTAAAGGGGCCAGTTCTGGTTCAGTTTCCGAGACTGACGCTTCTGGAAGGACAGTGTCCAGGGCTGGTTCGGGATCCCAGCCTGGATCAGTAACTGGGGCTGATCTTGAATTGGGATCGGGAATTTGCGTCTAGTTAGGGTCCACTTCTCCCAGCTCCCCTAGCTCCCCTAGAAGGATGGGGAGTTGGTGGCTGTTGCATTTGGCTTTCTGACTAACGTGGTACAAGCCAGTATTTCCAATGTAGCAAATCTAACTAGCAAAATTCTTGTCCATCACCAACTGGGGACCTGATTATTACAGGGCAAGATTTTCCTGGCTGGAAAATTTGTAACATCACCTGTTGCCCTCCCTCGTATCTACGCGGTTCACCTTTCCACCAAATTACAACTTGCGTTTTTGCTTTCTGATGGCCATTGCTTTGTGTGCAGGCTGTACATTTTCTAACAGAAGTTTCACTATTTTCTAGTGGCAGGGGGCTTTGATCTCAGGCTCAGATTAGTCCCATCCTATCAAGATTTTGATACCTTTCATGGGGTGTCTGGTCATGAAATATGGGGATGGGGGCGAATACAGTTGAACTGGAGGGTGAGTTCCTCATAAGCATGGAATACCACAAAGGGTAAAAACTACTTTCCAAGTTGAATTGTTTTGTTTTGCCCTTTGGCAGTATTCCTTTGAGGATGTGATTCATACTCTCTACAATCCCAATGGATTGAGGGTGGAAGGTGATGTGAAACCTTTGGCTTACACCTAATATATCCATCACTTTGTGCATTGACTAGGCTGTGAAATGGGTTCCCCGGTCTGAATCTACACCACAGAGAAGCCCCCATCTAAAGAAAATGTTCACTACAACTTTAGTGGTGTCCGTTTGAATGGGAATCATTGCTATCATTTGCTAAAATTGTCAATGATGATCACTATATATTATATATATATATCCTCTGTACAGGATGGTAGAGGCCAAAGTCATCTATTTCAAAGACAGTCCATGGTCCTGCTACTGGCCTGATATGCCTTAACTCTCCTTCACTGGCAAACTTGTCTAAATTGACATGGGCACAGTTAATATAATTCTTGGCATAATGTTTTAGGTCTTTTCCCATTCCTTTCAATCCATAAGTTAGGCCTTTTGTTATTTGATGACTTTTGACATTCTTAAATCACTTGATTTTGTTCCTTGACTGATACCATGCACTGTCCATCTTTCAGAACAAGTTTTCCTGAATAGTTAACCTGTCCTCTCATGTGCTTTACAAGATGGGTATCATTCCCTCCTGTGTTTGCTTTAACTCAGCATCACTGCTCTCAGCCTGTCCCAGATTTTTGACTTTGGTTTGGTCCACAGTAATAGTGTCTATTTGTTATAGAATGGAGAGGAGCTGCCATGTTTCTCCTTTGTGGGCATCCTGCTGAGCTAATTCATCTGTCCATATGTTCCCAGGTGGGGAGGCACTTGTTTTAATGATGCCACATTTGTGGCACTGGGCATTTGGGAGAATAAATTTGAGCAGGGGTGTATACGGTAATGGTTTCCTGACAGCTAAGATCCTCTATCCTGTATCTTCCCACAGTCATAGGAAGTGACTTAAACTGTTGCAGATTTACGTGCTGTCTGATTGTCTGTCTGCTGGTGGAGGAATGTTTTTCAGAGTGGCTGACCATGTCGATTCCAGCTGCTACCATTTTGTTGGGAAGCTTCAGCACTAATTCTATTAGGGCTCATCTCTGTGGTTCTCCACATATACACCACATCCTGTCTTTCAGTCTCCATCCTGAAGAGTATCCATCTGTTAACATTCTTCTGGGGAGGCCTCTCTTCTGCTCCCCAGGTTTCCTTGGATCTTTCCTATTTCTTTTTGGCAGAAATAGTGTCTTGGGGACATTTGTTGCCACTACCTGACGCTCAAAGGGTTCTCGCCATAGCTCAAATTCTCAGCTAAGAAGATGGGCACAATGGTACGTTTGTCTGCAATGTTGCAACCCTGTAATATCAAGGTCCAACACACTGTGTGGTTTTGGCTAATGGTGCCGTCTTTAACCTTGCCATCCAACAAAAGTTGAATGGTGGGTGTGCTCCATCAGAATAGTGTGGGTGCTCAGGCCAATAATATCAGCAAGATGTTGTACAGCCCAGAACATGGTTAGAAAATGCTTCTCATGAGTAGCAAAGCCCTGCTGTATTGCTGAAAGAGTCCAAGAAGTATAGGCCACCGGTCTGAGCTTATTGTGCTGCTCTTAGAAAAGTCTGGCTGTCAGTTTGGCATCTGTGGCTGCAACTTCCAAGGCAAAGGAAAGCTCTGGGTTGGGTACCTGCAGAGTGAGGGCCTGAACTACAGCCTGTTTTAAATCATCAATTGCTTCCATGTGCTGTTCATTCCCATGGGCCATTCCTTCAGAGTAGGTTGCAGAGTGGGGTGGCTTTTATGATGAAATCACGGATGTGGTTTTGACAGTATCCTGCCAAACCCAGGAAGGAACACGATGAGTTCATATCCCTGGGGAGGGGTAAACAGGTTATGGCATCAATATGCTTCCCTGCTATTTTGCTGCTTTCACTGGGTGCATTTCCCCCTTACATGATTTGGGGTGCTCTGATTCAAGAATCTCTTTCTCCCAAGCCTGGACCATCCTCCTTACTACCTGTTGCTCTGTGTGATCAATATTTACACTGCCTTTCCTCACTGTCTCAGTGAGACAAGTGTTCATGTCCAGTTTACCCTGATTTGTAGTGTCACTGTAGTCTGATATATGTCACTGAAGACTCCTGTGAACACTGTCCATAGGTGCCTGGCAACTGTAATTGGGTGCTTTCCCTTTTGCTGCCTTTATTTATTTAATCTCTTCCGTAGGGCCTCCCCTATTGTATTCTAGAATTGCCATTTTCATGTCCTGCAGCTCCCCTCCTCCCACATTCTAAGGATTTGAGAAGACACAATGGATCATGGGGCTCAGGCACGTTAACATTAATTTTACCTTCTCACTATCGCCAAGCCCGTCGAGAGCCCTTTGTTGGTGAGTGCTGTCGAAAAACATATTGGGGTCGGCTATGGGTTCAAATGTGGGGATTTTGTTTTTACTATCTCCAGCAACTCCATCTCAGTAGACTGGAATGTTTAAGTAATTGGAATATTGTTCTGGCCGTCCTGCTAGCTAGTGGCCAGTGGGTTCATTGGGACAGGGAAAGATCCATGGGGGCACTGAAGGATCTATTCCTTCTAGAAAGGAAGGTGGGGCACCCCAATCTTTGCTGCTCTTGGTGTATCTATGGGCTTGTTCTTCCATCGCTTCCCAGACTATCCCATAATCATTATTCCCATCTGATTCTATTATCCCAAATGCTCACGCCACTTGTGTTGTGCACAGAAAGTTGGGAGTTTAACTTTTTCAATCTGACACTGCTATTTCCAATGTTGCACAGCACAGGCTCTGTTTCCATTTCCTCCCTTGTACAGGACTCTGAGCATAACATGTAAGTTTTTGCATTTCTTGTTCAGATCACCAACAGTTTACAGGGTGTGTACTGATTGCTGACTGAGCGCTGCTCCTCCTGGTACTGTCAACAACACTGTTTCTGAAACTGTCCCAAGCATACCATGGTCACCTGCTTCCTCTGGTCCAGCTCTGCTGTTTTGACTCTTGCTTTCTCCAGTTCCTGCTTCACTTTCTCCACCTCCTTACTTAGCTTCACCTTCTCCCATTCTCTACCTGTCAGCTGCCCCATTATAGAGGGAGTAAGAACTACTGATGCTGGAGAATCTGAAATAACAAGGTGTACAGTTGGATGAACACAGCAGGCCAAGCAGCATCAGAGGAGCACTGATGCGTCCGGTCTGGGCTCTTCCTCTTTTGTTACTGCGGGGAAGGGGTGTGAGGGATGAGTTGCCAGAAATGTGAGAGATGTGGTTGAGGGATTTTGAAGGGAAATTGCGGTCCTTGAAAAATTAGGACATCTGGGATGTCCGGGAGTAGAATGCCTCATCTCGGGAGCAGATGCGGCAAAGGCAAAGGAATTGGGAATAGGGGATGGCATTCTTGCAGGAAGGTGGGTGAGAGGAAGTGTATTCGAGGGTAGCTGTGGGAGTCAGTCGACTAAAAATTTCCAGGTGGTTGCCAGAGATGGAAATTGAGAGGCCCAAGAAGGAGAGAGATGTCGGAGATGGTCCAGGTGAACTTAAGGTTGGGATGGAACGTGATAGTGAAGTGGATGGACTGTTCAAGCTCCTCGTGGGAGCATGAGGTTTCATGAAGGAGGGTCCAGACCCAAAACGTCAGCTTTCCTGCTCCTCTGATGCTGCCTGGCCTGCTGTGTTCATCCAGCTCTATACCTTGTTATCTCTGACTATCATTATAGCCTTGTTGACAATTATAATGAGCTTTCCTCAGTGTTCCACGTCACGTCCCAGCATTTCTGCCCTGAGGGAACCTGCCCAGATAGTTGTTCAATGCCATGGTGGACCCACTTTGGCTGCTTCTTTTTTGAGGTACCTTTTCACTGTCTCTTACTTATAGATCTCTGACCCTATTCTAGCTTCTCTATATCCTCATGTGTCCTTGACCCCAATATCTGGCTTCTTGCCACTGACCCTGTATTCAGCTTCCTTGCCTCTATTTTCTGTGAGTCCTTGACCCTGTACTAACTCTGGCTGTTTGTCCTCCTCACATTACATGCACTTGGTTTATGACCCAGTTACTGGTCAGAAACCTTCAGCCTCTTTCATCCATTTGAATCCTGGCCTTCACATAGGGCAACTGCCCCCTTAAATCAGGCTCGGGCTGGAGAGCTCAAGGTCGACGGGGATTGACTTCAGTAGTTTTACAAACACTTCTATTTGAAACCCACCGATCGATGCCAATGTTGCCCATGCTTTGAAAACTTCGACCTGTTTATGTATTAATAATATTTTATGCAAGAGATCTTTTGGTGAGTCAGCAAAGGGACTCAGAATTCAGTTGATAGTTGAATATGATTTTATCAACAAAATGCTGCTTGTTAAAAGAATCATGTGAGCATTTCCCAAATTCCTATAACATTTACTCTCTATTTAGCTCTGGCTGGCTAGGACAGACCATAAGGCCATAAGACATAGGAGTGGAAGTAAGGCTGTTCAGCCCATCGAGTCCACTCCACCATTTAAACCATGGCTGATGGGCATTTCAACTCCACTTCCCTGCACTCTCCCTGTAGTCCTTGATTCCTTGTGAGATCAAGAACTTATCAATCTCTGTCTTGAAGGCATTTAACGTCCTGGCCTCCACTGCACTCCATGGCGATAAATTCCACAAGCACACCACTCTCTGGCTAAAGAAATGTTGCCTCATTTCCATTTTAAATTTATCCCCTCTAATTCTAAGGCTGTGCCCACAGGTCCTAGTCTCGCCGCCTAACAGAAACAACTTCCCAGCGTCCACCCTTTCTAAGCCATACATTATCTTTTAAGTTTCTATTAGATCTCCCCTCAACCTTCTAAACTCTAATGAATACAATCCCAGGATCCTCAGCCTTTATTAGGATATTATCCACAATGATTCATGTATTTGAGTAGCGCCACTGGAATCTCTGTCTTCTCTTATGTGTGGCTGGTGCTCTTCCACAAAGGTGGGTCTCCTGATCAGGGTGGGTCTCCAGATCAGGGTGGATCTACTCCTCAGTCTTCTTGTGTTTCTGCATGGTCTTCCATCATGACTCTTCACTGAGGGAGTAGCATCCGCATATGTGTTTTTATCCCCCCTTGCCCCAGACCTGCCAGAATGTTCTGTGGCCTTTGGCCACTGGAGTTATGAACTGGGTTCAAGACATTCAGTGTGGTCACCTTTCACTGTTGCCATGTCAAGGAGTTGTAAAGAGCACATCCACAGGAGCTGGCTGGAAGTCAAATTGCCAGAATGTCTGATCAATACTTCTCCAGTAGACAATCCTCAGGATGGTTGTAACTAATTCCTCTGAACCCTTGTGGCTTCTTTGACCACAGTTTCCACTCTTCTGTCGTAGCCAATAGCTGCCAGCTGCTGTTTAAATTTACTTTGGCCGACTTTCACTTGAGCTAATTTCTCTGGTTGAGAGTGAATGGAGAATGTCCAATTGTGGGCCATGGTCACTGAACTACATTTTTGTTGTTTCTGACCTGCATAAGGAAGGAGGTTTGCCTCTTGGGAGTTAGTCCTGCTTTGTGTGGTGCCTGTTAATTCTCATGCTAACTTCCAAAGGAAACACTCATTCATGCATCTTTGACAATTGACTTTGATAAAGTCCCACATAGGAGATTAGTGAGCAAAATTAGGGCACATGGTATTGGGGGCAAAATACTGAGTTGGATTGAAAATTGGCTGGCTGACAGGAAGCAAAGAGTAGTGATAAACGGGTCCCTTTCGGAGTGGCAGGCACTGACCAGTGGCGTTCCACAATGTTCGGTGCTAGGACCGTAGCTATTTACAATATACATTAATGATACAGTTGAAGGCATTAAAAATAATATTAGCAAACTTGCTGGTGACACAAAGCTGGGTGGCAGGGTGAAAGGTGAGGAAGATGTTATGCGAATACAGGGTGACTTGGACAGGCTAGGTGAGTGGACGAATGCATGGCAGATGCAGTTTAATGTGGATAAATGTGTGGTTATCCACTTTGGTGGCAAAAACAGGAAGGCAGATTACCATCTAAATGGAGTCAAGTTAGGTAAAGGGGAAGTTCAACGAGATCTGGGTGTTCTTGTACATCAGTCAATGAAAGCAAGCATGCAGGTACAGCAGGCAGTGAAGAAAGCTAATCGCATGCTGGCCTTCATATCAAGAGGAATTGAGTGTAGGAGCAAAGAAGTCTTTCTGCAGCTGTGCAGGGCCCTGGTGAGACCACACCTGGAGTATTGTGTGCAGTTTTCATCTCCAAATTTGAGGAAGGACATTCTGGCTGTTGAGGGAGTGCAGCGTAGGTTCACGAGGTCAATTCCTGGAATGGCGGGACTATCGTATGTTGAAAGATTGGAGCGACTGGGCTTGTATACATAATAATGGGAACTGCAGATGCTGGAGAATCCAAGATAACAAAGTGTGGAGCTGGATGAACGCAGCAGGCCAAGCAGTATCTCAGGAGCACATGCTCCTGAGATGCTGCTTGGCCTGCTGTATTCATCCAGCTCCAGACTTTGTTATCTGGGCTTGTATACACTTGAGTTTAGGAGGATGAGAGGGGATCTGATTGAGACGTATAAGATTATTAAGGGATTGGACAATCTGGAGGCAGGAAGTATGGTTCTGTTGATGGGGGAGTCCAGAACCAGAGGGCACAGTTTAAAAATAAGAGGTAGGCCATTTAGAACGGAGTTGAGGAGAAACCTCTTCACCCAGTGAGTGGTGGGTATTTGGAATGCTTTGCCCCAGAAGGCAGTAGAGGCCAACTCTCTGGATAGTTTCAAAAAAGAGATAGTTAGAGCTCTTAAAGATAGTGGAATCAAGGGTTATGGGGATAAGGCAGGAACAGGATACTGACTGTGGATGATCAGCCATGATCATAATGAATGGTGGTGCTGGCTCAAAGGGCCGAATGGCCTACTCCTGCACCTATTGTCTATTGACTTGAGCAGAAACCTTAATGTCAATAACAAGTCCTTCAGCATGTGCTGCACACACTGCCGGCCTTTATAGGTTTAACCACTATGTAATGGATTAAACAAACAAAACTTCACTGCATTCACCAAAACAAAAGCTAACCAGCCATTAACTTGCAGTATTTTGTGATCTTTTTAAATAGCAAATTGTTAAATCATTTCTATTGCTAAATGCATGCTCTGGTGTATGAGGTCAACAAGGAGCAATAGGTAAAGCATTGAGACCCAAAAAGACACTGGTTTGCCCATCGTTTCATCCTGATAGAGGTCACGAGCTTCCAGCTCTGCATATTTTTAGTAGGTGGTGGCTGTATCTATGCTAATTCCCTCACCAACATGACGTCCAATGTGATTTACAGAAGTGTGCTGTGTATCATCCATTACTTTGACTCTAGTGCCCAAACAACAGGCAATTCAAAGCCTATTTTCAGGCTAACATCCTTTCTTGTCTTCTTTCAACGGAGATAGCAAGGGACCAATCAGATTTTAGGACAATTTGTTGGGCCTATTACAATATCTAAGTAAAATACACAAGTTATTTAAAATTGTTTAATCATTATTAAATCAGCAGTTTCAGCCCAGCATTTTGTATTTTACAATAATGTAACTTGCACTCATTACAGTCTGACAATTTTTTTTAAGGCTAACTCTGATATGTATTGTGAATGAGAAGAATTACCAGATATTTTTAACTTTCAGATAGATCTTTCTGTGCCTTTAATTTGATCTACACACAAAATTGTATGTAAATATTCATCATTAATACATAATTACTGCTGTTTGTGGCAAAGCGCTTTTAATGTAATTTAGCCAGAACGTCCAGCAAATGAAGTGACACAGACTACAGTGGCTGCAGACGTGGTTGCATATTTTCAATCATTATTAAATGAAGGCAGCTCAAGGCAAAGCTTTAACCCCCAGAATGTTTTCTGTGTGATAAAAAGAGAAGGTGCTATCAATCTTTATTGTCTGTCTAACTTACTGTAATTGCATTCAATAGTCCACTGATTCCGTTGTCTGTGCTAATGTCATGAACAGCAGAAGCCAGCTGCTCAGACTTGATCATATCCATGCACTGGCCAGTTTGAAGATCTAACTGCAAGTCTCGCATTTGATGATAAATTGTTGATGCTATAGATTGTGAACAGCTCAACATTGTAATTATATATAAAATGAGATTCTTACCTTGTTTGATATCTACTGGTATGATGTCAGCTAAAGCCATGTCATGTATTATACAAATGCATCTGGTTCTGGAACTGTTCCAACGGCTCACTGCTATTTTTTAAAGTGGTTAGATTTGCTGAAGGATTTGGACATGACAGCAATAGTCCTATGGTGATAGGGAAATGATTGCAAAATGCTTGTAGAACAACTATCAATATTTCTATCAAAGAGAAGATATCCTTTGACAGGTGTTGAACACATATGCACAAATTTGTCTCAAGATCTTTCTTACTTGTGTTACAACATTGACGTCATGTTACCTTTTTTGTAAAATACATTGCGTATTCCACAAATTGTCCAAAAATCTTATTCAATTTTCCAAAGTACATGCATAAGTGTTTACATCAAGTATCATGTGATAGCCTGAACATTGAGTAGATGCAAAATTATGATTTATTTAGATGCTTAGGATATATTGGAATTTCCATGAGAATTTACAGTTACAATGTTACATTGAATATAGAGTCTAATGAAATATTCACCCTTCCAAGCAAGGTGAACAATTAAAAATGAACATTTATGAAATGGTTACACTGTCCTCTTGATGAAGCAGCCTCTCTGTGATCACAAACATTGCAAGTTGAGTCAAAGTGAATGGGAGATTGGGGAAATGTTACCTTTCTTTTTCCAAAGGTGCACTGAAATAATATGTCTGTTTTTCTTTTAGGTGCTTAGCAGGATTAAAGCACAAAGGTATATTCAGGAAGGAAGAAAATTAAAGGTAATTTTACGCTAATCCGGCCAGCAGGAAGTTGTCAAATCAGATGGAATTCCAGTTGAACCGGCACGCTTGTAGAGGGTTTGAAATCTGGTATTTACTGCAACAGGTTGTTCTTTAACTCAACTAAACTCAAAAACCATGTTTCCGTATCTCGATAAGAATTATATAATGCATTTGTGCTGATGACCCACAAACAAAAATGAAAGCATCTGTCTTTAATGGAAGTCTGATGAGGGTCAGAGAAGTTGCACCTTGCAGCGTTTCCTGAAGGCTAGAGAGAGAAGGATGAAAACAAAATGTGAAGAAGCTTCCTGCTTCCCATCAGCCTCAATTCTCCAACTCTACTCTAGCAGTTATAATGGAACAGGGATAGCCAGAGGGATGCATTGTACATCATGGACAGGAGGGAAGGGGCAGTCTCACAAACAGACATGTTTGGAAATCTCAGAAGCAGCATGATTGTGGTCCCTAGACTGTAGATGCAGCAGCACAAGATGTTGATTTACCTCGTAATGTTAGAAAAGGTCTGCAAGTGTCCTCTGTTTAGATGCTGGTTTGCATTCTCTAACTTCCCCAACATTATCCTTCACTACACTTCTCAGACCACTACCTAGTAGCTTCATTCATTCCTCAGTCTTATGGTACCTCTCACATCTCCATCATACACAGTCACTCCACATCAACTTTATAACACCATCACAACCACACATTTCATTGTTTAAGACTCATAACTCACTGCTTTCCCTCATTGCAGGTGAAGACAAAGAGCAATATTGGAAGGAGATAGTGACCCACTGCTGGCATTGTTGTCATAGCTACCTGGACCAGTGTGAAGGAGGTGGCCTAGGATATCAGCAGGATAGCAAATCCATGGGTGTGGCTAATTGTGGGGTGTGGGGGAGGGGGGGATGTGTGCCTCTGACCTACCTTGTGACTAAATTAGAAATCACACTGGCCTATGACAATACCTTCTGTTGATCTGAAGTCAAGATATCTACGCATATAGAATTGAACCTGTTGTCACATGTCAGCTTGAATTCATGTCATTGATCATTCACAGTTCCTTCAGGAATGGCAGAGGAGCAGCATCAGGAGCGGGTCCAGAGGACAGCATGCACTCTAAAGGCGGGGGATAATTATTGTGTTAGACTCTTAAAGGGTTAATGCTGAGGCGTGCCTTAAGCATCACCCAATGTGATGTGATCATATGTACTTGGCTGGAGGCAAATAGCTTTAGACATTAAGTTCCCCAGCTATCACACTGAACTCAAATGATTTGCCAAAAAGGTGGGAAGGAGTATGTTGCGTGGCTTGTCTATTGGCAGGCTGCAGTACAACTCATTTCCAACCAGCATACAAAAATCTAAAATTTGTGGCAGACATATACTGACTGCCAGACTTATTTCATCACTAACTGTTGATACAGTAAGAGCAGCTGTCTATTCCTCAACTGTACCGCATTGCACATGATAATGGGGATGGGCAGAGAACGTCAGCTCAAAGCAGGTGATAGTCTCAATGCCATGTCTTGGGGTCAAGAGGATGAGCTTCCTCAAAATTACAAAACAACATCGTCTCACTTAGGTCAGGGGATTGCTAACATCTACAGCCCCCTGAACCAAGCCAGCCTTCTTAAAAGATCGTGTAGCACACTTTTGGAAGTGCATATTTATATTTAGGAAGGTACGTAATGGGTTGGACATTTTCTGGCTTACAGAGGAATTATCACATCATTTTATCAAGGAATGAAGTCAACATTCCACACAGCCATTTGCTGTTTATAGAAATACTCATTTCTTTTTCATTCATTCAGCGGATCTGGTTTTTGTTGGCAAGGATGCATTCATTGTCCACTCCCAATTGCCTGTGAGAAGGAGGTGGTGAGCTGCTTCTAGCTATCTGCCGGGATCTCTCAATCTTCTGCCAATTTTTGCATTTTCAAATCAGTGATGTTACTTGTTTTCTGCAGCCATGACTTATATGCAATTAGCAATGGGTAAGACCAATTAAACACAATGCAATGCTGGCTTCACTGCAGCAGCTGGATTCCAATGAGTTCAGTGAATTATTGATGGTGCAGAAGCAGCAATCAAGGCAGCCTCAGTTCCATCTGGATTATCTATCAGTCATAAAGTGTGCCATGCCTTCAATGTTCCAGTACTTTGAATGCATGATTGCATCAAATGTCCCGGGACTTGTCACAATTTATTCACTTTGCAACAGCCACTTCACCAATTGGCTTTCCAGTCTGTGTTAGCAGTTGATTCTTTGTAGGCAAGGGCTGTGATCTCTACCAGTGAACCAAAGGAAAGATACAACAGGAGCCAAGATTACGAAGTGTGGGGCTGGATGAACACAGCAGGCCAAGCAGCATCTTAGGAGCACAAAAGCTGATGTTTCGGGCCTAGACCCTTCATCAGAAAAGGGAGATGGGGAGAGGGTTCTGAAATAAATAGGGAGAGAGGGGGAGGTGGACTGAAGATAGAGGAGAAGATAGGTGCAGAGGAGAGTATGGGTGGGGAGGTAGGGAGGGGATAGATCAGCCCGGGGAGGACAGACAGGTCAAGGGGGCAGGATGAGGTTAGTAGATAGGAAATGGAGGTGCGGCTTGAGGTGGGAGGAGGGGATAGGTGAGAGGAAGAACAGGTTAGGCAGGCGGGGACGAGCTGGGCTGGTTTTGGGATGCAGTGGGGGGAGGGGAGATTTTGAAGCTGGTGAAATCCACATTGATACCATTGGGCTGCAGGATTCCCAAGTGGAATATGAGTTGCTGTTCCTGCAACCTACTGGTGCCATCATTGTGGTTCTACAGGAGGCCCAGGAGCCCCATGGTTACAAGTACGATGACAAAGCAAGCCATTGGGTCATGTAAATGTAATTTGGATACCTTGACAAATTTGGAAGCATAATTCAGTATGCTTCATCCAGAAACTCCAGTCTGCTATGCCCTTCACAACATTGATGTGCACAGAGAGGTGAATCTGCTGGAAGAGAAAAATTCCGAACTATCAGTATCGATAAAGAGGAAGAAAAGGAATGGGGGAAGAAGGTGAAGGGTCACTTGTAATCATGTTAGCTGCAACATGCCAGAGGACTACAGATTTCGCATATAGGCACATCTCAGCCTGTGCACACTGACGGTGCCAGTAGAAACTCTGTATTCACCACCGTCCTCAGAAACACAATTCATTGCACAGTCAAAAGCATCGTCTAGCCTTCACTAAGGTATCATCTTCAGAGAAGAGTCAGAAAACTGCAGGCAGCCTTCATATGTGTTGTTGCCATGTCCTTGACCAAAGGAGCCTTCATAGGCAAGGCTTCCTGCAGCAATGTAACACGGTCCTTTTCATAGAGATGCTTCATTTACAGAGGGTGGGTCGACTCCATCCATTACTCTGTGGTGGGTCAACAAAAGTGGAACCATGAAATTAGTGCTGTAGCTCGGTTAAGGAGCCTGCAGACAAGGAGAAATAGGTTTACTACCCCCTATTCCCTCTGTGTAATGTGTTGGGGGGAGTAATTCAGAACTCAGAATCCTTAATTTGTGATTAAATTAATGACGATTTAGGAATGCATCAGATTCAAGGCACTTCAAAAAAGATTCACTAGGCCAGATTGCTGGGAAAAAAGGCTGACTTATCAAGAATAGCTAAACAGGTCAGGACTTTATTCCTTAGAGTTGACAAGAATTACTGAAACATGCAAGATTCTGAGGGGCCTTGACAGGATAAATGTTATTGCCACTAACAGGTTAATCTTGATCTCGGGGACATAGTTACAAAATAAGGGAATATTTATTTGAATCCGAATATATTCTCTCAGAATGTCTGAAATTCTCTAGTCCAGAGTTATGAAATCTAGATCATTTCAAATATTTAAAGAGGAGTTAGGTAAACTTTTGAAAAATTGAGTTATTGAGTGCTATGGAGAAACTGGCATGCAATAGGGTTGAGGCCTGATGCAGATCAGACAAGAAGGGCACGCTTGAAGAGCTGAATAGTCTTTTCCTGCTCCTAAAGCAAAGCATATGTTATAGGACAAAATGAATTAGACGTTAGTTGACAGAAAATATTATTACGATTGGGTTTAGTGCCACCAACAACAGAAATAAGCTGAATGAAAAGAAAGTTGACCCTACAACTCTCACTTAACTTTCATTCACATCCTAGCTCTAACATTCTTGCTGTATTAATTGCTATTATTCTCCTCCATGTTTTGAATGTTGCTATTAACGAAGGTAAAAGATTCAGGGCTGAATTTATTTTGACTAACTGTCAATTATTCTGAGTTTGATGGAAGGTTTCTCTTTGTAAAGCCTAGAAAGACTTTGTGTCCTTTTAGAGTCTTAGGGTCATAGAGTCATACAGAATGGAAACAAACCCTTTGATCCAACCAGTCCACACTGACCATGTTCCCAAACTAAAGCCAAACCATTCCTATTTATGAACTTATCTAAATGTCTTTTAAATGTTGTAACCATACCTGCATCGATTACTTTCTCAGACAGTTTATTTCACACACAAGACCACACCCTGTGTAAAAATGTTGCCCCTCATATGCTTTTTAAATATTTCTCCTCTCACCTTGAAAATATGCCTCCTAGTTTTGAACTCTCCCACCCAAGGGAAAAGGCCCTTGCGATTCACTTTATCTATGCCCCTCATGATCTTGTAAACCTCAATAAGGTCTCTCCTCACTCTCTCAGGCTCCAGTGAAAAATGTCTGTCTTTCCAGGCTATTTTTTTAATCTCAAACCCTCCATTCCAGCAACATCCTGGTAAATCTTTTTGGAACTCTCTCCAGGTTAATAATGCCCTTCCTAAAACAGGGTGACCAGAGCCACACACAGTACTCCAGAAGAGGCCTCACCAATGTCCTCAACAACCTGTGACAAACTCAGCTCATTATAAGACAATAAGACAAAGGAGCAGAAATTAGGCCATCCAGCCCATCGAGTCTGCTCTGCCATTCAGTCATGGCTGATCAATTCCTCAACCTCATTCTCCTGCTTTCTCCCCATAACCCTTGAACCCCTTGATAATCAAGAACGTATCTGTTTCAGTCTTAAATGTACTCAATGAACTTTCCTCCACAGCCTTCTGTGGCAGTGAATTCCATAGATTCACCACTCTCTGGCTGAAGAGGTTACTCCTTATTTCCATTCTACAAGGCCATCCCTTTATTCTAAGGCTGTGCCCTCGGGTCCTACTGTCTCCTACCAATGCAAGTATCTTCCAAACATCCACTCTGTCCAGGCCATTCAGTACTCTATAACTTTCAATTAGATCCACCAACATTCTTCTAAACTCCAATGAGAATAGTCCAAAAGTCCTCAAACGTTCCTCATATGTTAAGCTTCTCATTCTCGTGAACCTCCTCTGAATCTGCTCCATGGCCAATACATCCTTCTTGAGCTATGGGGCCCAAAACTGCACACAATACTCCAAATGTGGCCTATACCAGGGCCTTATAAAGCCTCAGTGGTACACCCCTGTTTTTGTATTCAAGTCCTCTCAAAATAAATGCCAACATTACATTTGCCTTCCTGATTACTGACTCAACTTGAAAGTTTACCTTGAGAGAATCCTGGACTAGAACTCTCAAGTCTCTTCGCACTTCAGACTTCTGAATTTTCTCCCCATTTAGAAAATAGTCCATGCTTTTATTCTTCTTACCAAGTGCATGACCTAACACTTTCCCACATTGGACTCCATCTGCCACTTCTTTGCCCACTCTCCCAATCTGTCCAAATCCTTCTACAGCCTCCCCACCTCCGCAATACGACCTGTCCCTCCATCTATCTTTATATTGTCTGCAAACTTAGCCAGAATGCCCACAGTTGCGGTCCCAACACTGACACTTGCAGAATACCACTTGTCACAGACTGCCAACCTGAGAAAGCCCCTTTTACTCTCACGCTGCTTCTGCCAGACAGTCAATCTTCTATCCATGCTAGCACCTTATCTCCAACACCGTGGGCTCTTACCGTACTCAGCAGCCTCCTGTGCAGCACTTTGTCAAAGGCCTTCTTGAAGCCCAGGTAGATAACATCCATTGGCTCTCCTTGGTCTACCTGGCACAGTGGCTCAGTGGTTAGCACTGCAGCCTCACAGCACCAGGTACCCGGGTTCGATTCCAGCCTCAGGTAACTGTGTGGAGTTTGCACATTCTCCCCGTGTCTGTGTGGGTTTCCTCCGGGTGCTCCAGTTTCCTCCCACAGTCCAAAGATGTGCTGACTAGGTGGATTGACCATGCTAAATTGCCCATAGTGTTCAGGGGTGTGTGTGGGCTATGGGGGGATGGGTCTGGGTGGGATGCTGCAAGGGGCGGTGTGGACTTGTTGGGCTGAAGGGCCTGTTTCCACACTGTAGAGAATCTAATCTAATCTAAACTAATTACTTCCTCAAAGAATTCTAGCAGCTTTGTCAGGCATGACCTCCCCTTGATGAAACCATGCCGACTCTGTACTATTTTACCATACACTTCCAAATATTCAGAAATCTCATCCTTCACAATGGACTCCAACCTCTTACCCACTACTGAGGTTAGGCTGATCAGCCTGTAATTTTCCATCTTTTGTCTTACTCCCTTATTAAACAGGGGTGTCATGTTAGAGATTTTCCAGTCCTCTAGGAACCTCCCTGATTCTAGCGATTCCTGAAAGATCACTACTTACACTCCACTGTCTCTTCAGCTATCTCCTTTAGAACTCTGGGGTGTAGTCCATCTAGTTCAGGTTATTTATCCACCTTCAAGCCATTATCTAACTACTGCACCCTTATGGTGTCCCTCATGCCCAGTGCTCACCCAATTCCAACAGTCACTGTCAGCGGAAGAATACACCAATGCATGTGCCGTATTTAAACTCCAATTGCACTCCCAAGAAATGTTGGCCGTCCACAGCTAGCCTTCACTGACAAGGTAATAGCACCGGAGACAAAAACACATATTGCACCTGATATATAGCTGGCATGGATGAAACATGCTCGCTCATAAGACTCCACTGTCTAACCACCAGGCCATGCATCTAACTCATCCTTAGTTACGTTCACCTTACTATTCTGCCTAAGTCAACACAACTTTGTACCAAATGCCCACTACAGCTCAGCATCTTATCATAGATGGAATGATCGTATGTAGGGACCCATTCAATAAATTCAAAAGATTAGATTCCATTTGAAAATATCAAAAAGAAAATGAATAGAGGCTGCATTTCAACTCAACAATACACACAAAATTCTTGCAAGATGATGAACAATTACTTTCTAGCCCAGAGTGTGGCAGCCAGCTCTCAGTCATTGGAAACTGGCAAAAGTCAGGCCCTGACTGGTTCAGAGCGGATCACGCAGATGAGTTCTATCATGCATTTGGTGAGATGCTCCTTATCAATTTTCACATCTTCCTGTTTGAAAAGCTGCTCTTATTCTCCCTGTTCCTCATCATCTAGCACTTGCAATCCTTCCCTTCTCCAACGGACCAGATCACAGACTGCTAAGACGACACAACACTCTGTCCAAAGTACATTCCCAGACTGGACCAAACAGTGGAATTGCATCCTCAGTAGCTCTTGTATCTGCTCCCCCACTGCCCCATTGTGTGCCTCCCACAGCCCTTCCATCTGCTGCCCTGAAGCTTTGCTGGGCATCATTGCATCTGCACTCTGTTTCAGTCAAATGAATGTAAAATTCTATCATTAACCAGTCAAAGTGTCTAAACATTGACCCCAGCAGTCAGCCTAGTGAGGACTGAGCCATCAAACACAACAGGAAAAAGAGGTTCCAGGTTGTAGGCATCACAGCACTTGCCAGATTCCTTCCAAGAAGTGGTAACAGTGCCTGAACATCACTGCAATGGAGATCCTTCTTATTGATGAAGCTTGCTATGTTCTGATATGACCTTCTCAGGGTGACGAATGTCAAAAGCCCTCTGCACTTGGGAGAGGCCAGCGATGTTTCTGAGTCCTATGGCCTGGGCTGGAACACCGACTCCGTCAGTGTCATGAAGTTGTGTACAGTATTCATGAATTGGTGGCAGGAAATTAGAATTTGATGATAAAAATGATAGTGGGGACAAAGCAGTGTGTGGTCCTTTTAAGAGATTGTGCTTTGTCTGTGCTTGGAAGTTTACAAGCACTGCACAGAAAGCCCCAAAATTGAAACAAGTATTTCAAAAGCCTTACAGTTGGCAGGCAAAACAGCAATTTTATTTTGGTATTGAGACAAGAAGTTTGAATTTAGTCAATTGATTTAAACCAAGCACCTAGATACAGAAAACCAATTGAATGTAAAACTGATGGTTTTGACAAACTGAAACCAAAAATATTATACAAAATTAATGTGTCATCAGGGAATATATAAGATGAGGGTTTTGAAAATTAGGGGGAGAGCCAATTGTCATCTGAGGGGAAAACAAGACCACCATCTAAGAAATAAGCCCTGAGCTCTCACAAGAAATTGCTAAGCTATCTAAGAATGCACCATCTGTCCAGAAAAGGTACCATAGCATTATAGCTCAAATTCCTCACTGAAGAAATTATGGAAGAAAAGCATCATTGACAGCAGAATCAGAAGAAAGGTGTTCGTGGCATAACGGAGGGCGCAGAGTGTTCCAGAAGACACACTCTGAGAGACTTTGGAGAGATTAAGTATTAACTTATTGTTATCTTTTAATTGGGCTTACATGAATGGGACTTTTGTTTATTTGAATGGCATTCCATTGGAATTTTGACCGGTTAGGGGGTAATTAGTAGTCTACAGGGGAATTGTTCAGCGTGTTAGTAAGTCTGTTAATTTGTTCACTGTTAGGGTTAAATAAATAAATTGTTACTTGTTACTTATAAAGTGGGTATCAGGGATTTTCTTTCATTTAACTACTCTTAACAGAATTTAAAGGTGAGGCGAGCTTCTCTGAGTGTTTGATTATTAGAAGGGAACTTCTATTCCTAGCCATAACAAAATGGGGTTTGTGTTTTGGTTTATTGATCAGAGGGGTTTCACTTTCCCCATCTACGTTAACATCAGGGAATGAAATGAGACGTTGTCACCTTACACAGATCATATCAGTCACTATCCCAATACATCTGTGGGTGCACTGCAGAGACACCCTCCACAGGTCACCCTGTACTCCCCGAAAGCAGCCAGTTGTACAGGAGTTCAACATAGTTGTGATCTTCACAGACACTCGGACAGGATGGCATGCCACTACTGCAATTCTCAGGTCCTAATCCAAAATCTTTCAGTCAAAATGCCTGGAACAGATAGAACCTGTGTAGCATTATGATTCATTTATCCCCAGAAGATGGGTTTAAGGGAGAATACCTGACCCTCTTTGGCCCCAATGTATCCTGAGGGGCACTGCAGCTACAACCTTTGTCAGAGGTGGGTGCTTTTTGCCCCCTGTGGTGACTTGTTGCTACATCTGTTCCTCCTCCATCCAACTTTGCCTCCCTAGTAAAGCAGCCACTTCAACCAACATCTGACCTGTGGATCCTTCTGCCAGGAATGTACATTTTGAGCAAAAGGAGCAGACAAAGTTTTTGGCTCAGAGAAGGCTCAGTGCGGGCGTAACCTGCAGACGATGGCTGCATGCACTCCTGCATACAATGCGACATGCAGCATCCTGACATCAAGGGCCATGTACTTGCAGAGATTTCCTATGGCTCCTTCGGATAGACACATGCTTGGAAACAGTATCACTCCCTGCAGGTTATTTCTATCAAACAGGAAAATGATGGCAAGAACCGCAGCGCACAGTGCCAGGCACCATCTGCTGATCAGGTAACTCTTGCCAAAATCTTCACATACCCTATAATTTGCTCTACCCAGTCCACCCATTTCCACCAAGTGTCAAGTGGACACCTATCGTTTGGTACTCCACCTCCAAATTTCCTCCTTGCCCCAAAGCCCCTGCATTGCTGTTTAATAATAAACACCGTGGTGCATTTGCTTCCTCCCATGGAGGCAATGGTGGTCAGTCACTACTAATAGTAGTCCCTCTCACATCCTTCAATGCCACAGTCTGCAACAGCTCTCCCACTTATGCCTCAAATTTCCCCCTGTCACTGTCCTGGTCTCCTTCCCACCAACCACATTACTGGTCTGCTCTCCACTGTTGAATGCATCCACCTAATCACACAGAAACCCCCAACCCCACCCCAAACATCCGTTCCCCAATGTATTCTCTCTCAGGACTGACCATGTTCTAGCCCCTGATTCAATTTGACAAACAGCTGAGGTACTACCATGTAATGGCTAAGCAGACCTCTGATGACTCTCCTTACAGCTCCCTGACCGTTGATACACAACCTCCCTGGCTACTGCAATAACCATACCGGACTCAATATGGTCCACTCCCCGCAGGGCAGTTGGACGTATTCCCTGACTGTGACTGCACACATTTGACCAAAGCACTGGACTGTGTGTGGACCCTGACCTTAAATGACTGTACAAAGCCCCCTGGCTGACAGTAGCGTCTCTTGTCCTGATGGAGGATTATGTCCCACAGACTTTCAGACATGGCCATTTGGTAGAAAATTCATTGAGAATGTTTGTCACAGACAACTAATATAAGCTGTAGCTGTGAGATTGACATATCACTGTACTCTACAGTAGACATCCCACAGCCCGAATTGATCACTTCTGACAAGCTAGGCTCTAAGCCTGTATTAAACATCAATGAAATCCTGCAGAACTATAAGCCTTCAGGATCTAGGTGCTGTGCCAACATCTGTAAATGCATAGCACAGAAAGGGAAGGGGATGATAATGAGTTCATCAATGAGTGAGGACTATGAGACTAAGTGAGCTTAGAATCATACAATCCCTACATAGAGTCCACACCAGCCCTCTGCAGAGTATACAAATCAGAACTCCCCACCCCACCCCACCCCTCACCCTATCCCTGTAATCTCACATTCTTCATGGCTAATCTACCCTGCCTATGCATCCCTGGACACTATGAGCAATACAGTATGGCCAGTCGAGCTAACCTGCACATCTTTAGAGCATGCCCGAGATGCAGCCTGGTTCACTCTGTGAGCTTGGTACTTGTCCCTGTGCCAATGGACTAGTACATTCCAAAGTGCAGCTTTAAAGTGCAGAGACATGCTACAAGTAGATCAAAGAGGTGCCCTCAGGGTTCTGAGAGACAGACACTTATCAGATGGAAAGCATCCATGGAAAAGGGGTGCATGTCGCAGTCCTCATGGACGGTGCCCTGAGACTTTGTTGCCAGGGAGTATCCAAGATGGCGGCTTAGAGGAACAAGCAGGGAGCTCGAGTCACCAGGTACCCACTCTGACTTTAATTTCAGGAGTTGTCGACATCTGGTTTCCTCACGGTGGGTGGTAGCTTAGGAAGCTGCACATTAATGAGGAGAGATGTGCAGTTAATGAGGTCATTAACAAGCAATAGTTCCCTTAATAGACATCTCAGAGCTGCCGAGTGAACTTAGCTGGAAAATGCAATTAGCTGCTCCCAAAGTCGAGAAAGGCTTCACGGGACCTCTCACATGATTCTCCCATCTTTCTCACTGTCACCCATATTGAGGGCCCTGGACAGAGACTTTGTAGCCGAAACACACAATGCATTCTTTCCACAGGCAAGCCAATAACATGAAAGAATTATTGGTTATAGTAACAGCATCATCATACACGTTATAAAATTATTCCCAATGAGGAGGAAGCTCGAGCAGTCTCAGCCCAAGACAAATATAAGATCCTGCTGCAAAGGATTGATTTGTGGATCAACCTAATTCTCTTTGAGGCTCTTAATTTGAAATTTATCAAATCTCCAGCAAAATGACTTTGTCTTTGAGAACATTTCTCTGTTTGAGCTGAAGTTCAAGATTATTTGATACTTAATTACTTATGCAGGTTTCCTCAGATGGTTTTTTATTCAGCTTATTATTTTCATACGTTCCTATATATGTATACTGGCTGTTTGTCGATGCAGAGTGATAACACTAGCATGGCAATAGTTATCGTAAAAAGTTTTTTTATTTATTCTTTTTGTAGGATGTGGGCATCGGTGGCTGGGGCAGCATTTATTGTCCATTTCTAGTTGCCCTTGGGAAGTTGCTGGTGACCTGCCTCTTGAATCACTGTAGGTTACCTAATGTGGGTTGACCCACAAATGCCATGAGGGAGGGAATTCCAGGATTTTGACTCAGCCAAGTGAAGGAACAGTGATATATTTCCAAGTCAGGATGGTGAGTGGCTTAGATGGGAACTTGGAGGTGGTGGTGTTCTCACATATCTGTTGTCCTTGTCCATCTACAGGGAAATGGACAGGAGTTTGGAAGGTGCTGGCTGAGGATCTTTAGTGAATTACTGCAGTGTATCTTGTGGATAGTACACACTGCTACTACTGAGCGTTGGTGGTGATGCTTGTGGATGCGGTGCCAATTAAATGGGCTGCTTTGTCCTGGATGGTGTCAATCTTCTTGAGTGTTGTTGGGGCTGCACTCATCCAGGGAATATTCCAACACACACCTGATATGTGCCTTGTAGATGATGGACAGGTCATGATAAAAGATTCTCCTTCTCAATATCTTCCCTTGCCTGAGGCATGATGATCCTCCAGTTTAACCACGAGTCATCTCTTGCTAATGAGAGAGAAGGCCTATGGTCTGGCATGACTACAGCTTACCTTTGTTACTGTTCTGAACATACATTACTTGAAGGTCACAAATGACTTTCAATAGTGTATGTCTTCTACACTGCAAGTAGTTGTGAGAAAAAGCACAGAGAGATAGTTAGAATGACATTTACAGAAAGAAAAGAATGTATGAAAGGGGGAGAGTCTTGAAGTTTCTACCTTTGGAAACACATCATGGATGTGTCAAGGATTTAATTATTTATTTTAAAGATATTCCATCATTAATGGAAAGCATAAATAAAAATATTCATTTCAAGGTTTCAAAAATAAAATGCTTCAAGACTTGCTTGCAAAAGCAACAGCAGATATTTTCAAATCAGCCTGATCAGAAATGTTATTACCCACTTCTGGAGCAGATGGAGCTTGAGCTGCTGTCTCCTAGCTCAGAGGTAGGCACACCATCACCACAAGAACCCTCCAAAGGGGACTGCGTAGGGACCATTTTAATTTCCACCATATGGGTGTAATCTGCTGATTAGACTGGTTTAGAACCCATCTACTTTTCAATCCATTTCATCGTGGTTTCATCCTTTAGTCCATCGACCACAGTACATTATCTGTGCTAATGGCTTTTTTGCAAGACTGATCACGTTTTGGACTGTCGGAGGTACCATCTCTCATAGGTAATGTTAAACTGAACTTCCCTTGTCACAAGTGAACTTTAAAGCTTCCGTGAAACTTTTCAACAAAGACCATTGAAGTTCATTTCTTGTCAAGACATGAGCTTATTCTTCACGTAATTGATCTTTGCAGTTATTGAAACTGGGCTGTTCATAAACTGCATTTTAGGAATCCCTGCATTAATTACACAGCTAGAGGAATTAATTAGCTATGAAGCACTTTGAGTGTCCAAAGGTTGAGAAAGATACTAAACTTTTCATGTTCTTCCTTTACTTAAACCTTTCATTTAGTGATATGAACTACTTCGCAGTCATCAGGTTTTTTTTTCATTTGTGTGTGGTTGTATTGTTTTACGAACAAGAAGAAAAGATAGACTTACGTAAACAGCAATACTACTGCAATACTGGTGTAAATACATGCAATCGCTTTGAAATATAAATTATGTTTCACCTTTACAGTAAAATCAGAAGACTGAAATCTTATAAGATAACACCAAAATTAAATATTAACAGTTTTGTAAATCCATTGAAATAATGGTCGTTTTTTGTTATTACTACTTTTCCAGTACTCTAACAAAGGGATCGTGAAACAATTGGTTTTTAATGAATAAATAATATTTATCAGCATTGTTTATTGCCCCAATTTACTGTATGAAATCCAACTTCCATATACTGAGTTTTTGCTTTTGGTTTGATCAATTCAAAATTGATTTTTTGAGGATTTTTTTTCTCATCATTTTTAAACATTTTTCATTATCTTTCTTTCATTTGTTGTGAAATCACCTTCTCTCTGGCTTCTATACCATAAATAAGTTTTTATTCCTTCAGTTCTAGCTTCAATTTTGTGAATATTTCATTTTTTCTCTCATATTGCACATCTCATGACTACAGGGGGAGGGGGGGAATGCCCACTGCTACGGTTTCTTGTAACTATAGCAATAGCTGAAACTGCTATACCCATCATTTAATTTGATTCTTCTCTTACATTTGTAGAGAAATATGTTTAATGTACTGGAAATTATGTTAATAAGAAAAGGCATTATCTCATTTAATGAAATAAATAACAAGAATATTTCAAAATAAAATTAAAGAGGCAATTCAGCGCAGGAAATGTCCCCTATGGTTTGCACAAAATAAACAAATGGAAAAATTCAAGAAGACATTGGCATATAAAAAGTAAAATTACACATAAAGCCAGCGTCTAAATATTTGCATTTTGACAGAATCGCAGGCTCCTAATCGAATCCTTTAATAACAAAATGCATATAAAAAGAAATAAAAATTTACGCTCAGGATGTGCTGCATAACTCAAATTCACATTAAAACAAAGGAGGTTTTGTTTCCTAATGAATTCAACGCCAAATAACTAGGGCATTTTTCTGATAAAATCTATAATTGCACTGTGTATTAAAATATTTTAAACTTCAAATGGTTTCAATCAGAGTTAAATATTTTCATTTGAAGACATCAAATGGATTCACTACTTATGTTACAATGACCACACTTATGTATGCAAAACATTACATTTATATCATTTTACATGTTCATTTGTAACATAAGAAACTTCAGAAGTGGGCACCTTTAGCAATTCACTCGCTTCCTAGATTCAAATATTTTGTACTTGTGCAGATGAACCTTCGATAACAACAACATACAAGCTCCTCATAATAGCTAGCCACTTCTTGACAACCTCTATTATTTCCATCAACCTAACCATTTAAAAATCATTGCACTTTTTTTGTTTTTCGTTTACTGCATCAGTTTGGATGTGTCAATGACTCCTGATGGGCTCCCTGTAAGGGAGAAGGTATATCCCTCATGTGACAATGTTCAAACTAGACCCAATCTCCCAGCACCTACAAAATAGGACCATGAACAGTTGAATTCTGCCTGTGGCAAATTATAAGTTCTGACTTGTGTCCTTTGATGGCAGTAAACTTCCTGCATTAGAAATTGTGCTTATTAGTACCTTAGGTTTAGGTGCTACAGTTCCCTCAAAGCTCAAAAATGGTGCCCACAGCAGTGAATACACTACTGGGGCAAATCATGCTGGGCACCACCCTGATTAATGCATGCAAAGTGATTGCAGGGCAAAAACATGATTCCAATCAGTGGCCACCACTGATTTGACACCAGCTTTGCCATTTGAGAGCTCAGTCTTCCATCTAACGACTTCCCTCCACCTTGACAGCTGGTTACACATTCAGAAGCCGGATGAATCAGCCCTGCCAGTCCCACTGATATTTAAGAGAATCTTTGACTGCTTATCGGTACATTGGTTGGTTTCATCTGGGTGTTGCTATTATTCTGCAAGTCTCTAAGATCAATGTTGGTGAGGTACGCTGCTTTCTTTTCTAGTCCCAATCCTCTACTGGTCACAACAGCTATTAAATTCAACCAGGTTGGTGATACGGCCAATCATATTAATGCCAGAAAGTATCAGGTTCATTGGCAAGAACAAGTCAGCCAAATTTATCTAACTAACCATGGATAACTGATTTATTATAATCAATAAACTTATTCAAAAATGCAAAAGAAATTTTTAGTAAAAGCTTATAAATACACTGAAAATGTCCTAATGATGCAAACATTGTTCCTAGTAAGGTTCCGTTGGACAATTGCTCTCTGAATCCGATGGCATAATAAATAAATACAATAAACATATGTATATTCTTAACAAAAACTATACATGCATGCACACATAGAAACAAAAATATTATAACTTTGCAAAAGACTTTGTAACATAGAGCACTAAAGTGCTTTGGCCAAGTAATAGCTAAACTGAGGAGAAAACGTTAAGTCAAAGATTGTCCCAAATGGTGCTCTGTAACCAAAATTATGTCTCATACAAAGAATTATTGGCATTAGTGTGTATTTCTGGAACAGTTGGAATTGGTTGAATTCTCAATTACTTTCCAGCTCTTCCTCCAAGGCCTTCAAGTGTAGCATTTGGAATATTGGACCCACTTTATGCCTTTGACTGTTTTGCCATGTTAAATTAACATCTTGCATAACAGCTTTCACTTGTTCCAACCACAATGCACTTGCTCTTTAAGAGATGCAAGTTGAATTTTAGCAGGGCAAGCGTATGCTGATTTTGGGCCCTCGGCTGATTTGTGCAGTCAGTGAACAGCACAGTTAATGTTAGCTGCAAGCAGCAGTCATGTAAATGAGTTGGCAATACACAGTTAGGATTGCCACCTGTATTGCATTGAATGGCTGTGGTTAGTTATGCATCGCGATCCTTGCACTTGTCTTATTTCTCAGACCTTGTCTGACTGCAGTGTCAAGGAGTGCCCTAATTTTACCCAGACTTACAGGTACACACCATTAGTCAAGGCTCATCTTCATATTACTTCCAGTATCCTGCCACATCATTTTGTGCAGTCAAATAGTGGCTCAAATCTTCTTGTCACCAGATGGTCAGAGACCAGCCATGTGACTGAAGTCATCAGCTGGGGAAAGTCCTGATGAACAGATTTTCAAAGCAATTGTCCAGAGAGTTTAATGTTCTGATTGCCAATTCCCCGGCTTCCCACGGCCCTGGATAAATGTCCTGGCCCTGGGCTAGAGTTGGAGACTTGAGAGAGTTCCTTGCTGCATAGCTAGCTAATTAATCAGGAGATGTTTGACAATTTGAAACCTGGCTCAGTTACTGGGTCATTCCCAACTGCTGCGTTGGCTGGATGGGTGGTTTGCAATGCAATTAAGCACAAACAGCATGGGTTCAACTCCACACTAGCTTGGGTTAACCACGAACTGCTGTCCTTCTCAAACTCTCCCCTCACCTGAGGCATGTTGACGCTCAGATTAAACCACTAACAGTTGTCCCTCTCTCATGAGAGAGCAGTTCCTTGGGACTATGGCAACTTTACATTTAGGCCACAGCCAATGCCTACAATTAATACTCTGAACATTCAACGATCTCCCTCCAACTCAATCTAACTGCATGACTTAACCACCACCACATACACCCCCACCCCCAACCATAGTATCAGCTATCCTTCCCAATTCAACTACCCCAGCCCCCATCTGGTCCTGAGTACTCTTCCAATCACCAAATATCCCACAGCCTAATCCTGCATAACCAATCTTACCACAACCAAATTGCTTAATCCTTCTCACCCATTCACTTATTTATCACTCACCTATTCGCTAACATTTACTAGAAGACTGAAGGTTTAATTATTTACCACAATATTGCTGCCACTGCTATAAAGGCAGGGAGGTGATCTGCTTTGCTCCAGCAGAACTTCCTGTGGAATAGTGCAGCTGAGTATTTTTGACAGATGGGATCAGGCAACCCCAGAATAAATGCAAAATAGTGTCAGGTCAGGAGAAGCTTCAAATGCAGTGGCAATGTGCCCCACATACCCACAATTCAGCAGTCTTCCTGCTTTGATTCAAATCGGGCTGAGAGGGTTGTTTCAAGAAATGAGCTTAATGGCTACCAAAAAGTAATGTGAAAGCAACTTTCGACAGAGGTAGAGATCACATGATTGCAGCAGGACAAGCAGTACACTATAGACAAATACATTTCAACAGGCATCCTCCATTTCCCACCAAAAAATGTAATTTCTAGCCAAAAGTTATCCAAGTTACCTAGTATCTGTTGTCAACAAAAATGATTATTCATGCACAAAACTACATGCGTGTTAATTTCTATTTGGTCCTACCTTTGTCCGTCTCTGAGCATGCATTACTTGCATAATCTCTAAATCATGTGGATTTTCTAATAGAAGCATGCACCTTTTTGTTGGATCTTTGTCTGTTATTTGCTCATTTCAGGATGATGTCCTTCAAGGTGAAGTGTCAATTCAATGGCAAATACTGTTGCCATGGCAAATGTTAGTACTGATCTATTTCCATTATTGGGAATGTTGGACTGATGGTAATTCTGTACTTTGTGCCAGTAGTCAAGGATCATCTTCTCTTGTTGTATGTAGCTACCAGTGTTTGCAGTGATACATCTCATCATAGTTCATCCATAAAGTGACAGAAGGATTCATCAGTAGTGTCATCAAGCAGCACTTGTTCAGCAACAAACTGTTGACACTCAATTCAATGGTCAAGAGCGTTATGTTCCCAGGAGTGATGATCTACAACAATCTGTCCTGGTTGACCCACATCATTGCGATGGTTAAGAAACCACAGCAATGTCTCTACTTCCTCAGCAGGCTAAGGGAATTCAGCATGTCCCTGAAGACTCTGATCAATTTTTAAAGATGTACCACAGAAAGGATCCTATCTGGATGCATCACAGTATGGTACAACATTTGCTGTTCCCAAGGCCACCAGAAACTGTAGAGACGTGAACACAGCCCATTCCATCACACAAATCATCCATTGACTCCATCTATACTTTCCATTACCTCAGGAAAGCAATTAACAAAATCAAAGACCCCCTCCGACCCTGGGTACATGCTCTTCTACCCTCTTGCATCAGGCGAAAGACATAAATGTTTGAAAAAAAGTACAGACAGATTCAAGAGCAGCTTCATTCCTGCTGCTGTCAGATTTTTGAATGGACCTCCCAAACATTAATGTTGCTCTCTCTCTCTCTCTCTTACTCTGCGCCTTCTCTGCAGCAATAATGCCATATTCTGCAATTTGTTCTGCTACCTGATGCACTTTGTATGGTAGAGCTATCTGTACAACACACAAAACAACACTTATCACTGCATCTCAGTACATTTACAGCAATAAATCAAATTAAATCAAATCACTTCAGGTTCCATTAAGGTCACGCAGCTTCTGACCTCATTTTAGCCCAAATTCCAGATGGGAGGTTAGAATGATTGCCTGTGATATCAAGGCTGCACTTGACTGCAAGTGGTATCAAGAAGCCCCAGAAATTAGAGTCAATGAGCAGCAAGGGAAAAACTCTCCTCTTCTGGTTGGAGTCATGCCTGGCAAAAAGGAAGGAGGTTAAAGTTGTTGGAGGTCAGTGATCTCAGCTCCAGAGCTCCTCTGTAGGGGTTCCTCAGGGTAATGCCCTAAGACCAAGCATTTTCAGTTGCTCCAATCAATGACCTTCCATGCATCATGAAGTCAGAAGTGAAAATGTTCACCAAAGATTGTGCAATGTTTGGCACCATTCGTGTCACCTCAGATACTGAAGTAGCCTACATCCATACACAACAGAATCTGGAGACAGTAAAGACCACAGATGCTGGAAACTAGAGTCAATAAATGTGGAGCTGGAAAAGCACAAATTGAGCTTCCTGCTCCTTGGATTCTGTCTGACTGGATGTGAGATCAAGGAGCAGGAAGGTCAAGGTGTGCTTTTCCAGCTCCACATTTATTGACTCTAGCTTCCAGCATCTGCAATCCCTATTGTCTCCAATTCACTGAAAACTATACTGCAGACGTTTCTCTCGTTTGAAGAGAGCTCAACGAGTCTCCCTCCCACTAACCCCCTGGTTATGTCCCCTGAAGTTCTTTGATCACATTCAGAAGCAATCCCATTACCACAGCCACGCCCCCTTCCTCAGTGCCTGTTTATGCAACAGGCTTATCCCCCATAGACTCCAAATAACACTCAGGCCATCACAATTTGGACCCAACTGTGACAGCTTCATCACTTGCAGGGCATCCAGAGATGGTCTTCCCTGCAGAATTTCAGCTCCACACTCACAGCCATGCATTAACACCTTCTCCCCCTGCAGTTAGCCCCACCCCAGCTCAGAGCTTCTCCTTCCCAGAACTGCAGGGGACCTCTACTGTTCCTTGTCCTCAGGAGGATCCACAACTTCAAACATCTTTTTTCTCCGCCCATTCAGGATCCTAATCATATCTCCCACCTTCTCCAGGACCTGCCTGACACCATTAGCCACACAGTTGCTCCAAACACCCCCCATGGATCATGATGGCCATTTCCACCTACGCCGCCAACCACATGACAATCGCTGACCAAGTCATTACTTCCAATTCCACCCAGGGGAGCGCTCCTGCATACACACCCAACTCCCAGCTCCAGCGCCAAGCCTTGCCAGGTATTCACCATTCCCCATCCCAGGCCTACCCCTCGCTAAGGCAAAGGACTTACCTTCATTCCCCTGTATCCACATGTGAATGTATTCAACGCATACCATGATGTGGAGCTCTTTTTCCTCCACATCTGCCTCAGTGCCTATTTCTTTCAACTAAAATCCAACCCACTCGCTGACGACCCCTTCTTCCACATCCAGCAAACTCCATCCTCCTGGACACCCCCTCCTGACCTCCTACCCTCCCTCGGCCTCTTCATCTCCATATGCTACCATGACATCAATCACCTGGATCTCTCCATCATCTCACTTACTCCAACCTCTCCCCATCAGAATATGCAGCCCTCCACTCCAGCCCAAACTCACCATTAAACCTGCTGACAAGGTGTGGGTGCAGTGTGGTGAACTGACATCTACATCACTGAGGCCAGACACCAACTCTCTGACACCTTCCCTTCCAGTCCCCTTGAACATGACCCCACCTCAGATCACCAAGTCATCATCACCCAGACCATCAACAACCTCATCACCTTGGGAGATTTCCCGTCCACAGTCTCCAACCTGATAGAAATTGGCAGTGCAGGGTTGGCGAACTATCTCCCACCCAAGATCCATAAACCCAACTACCCCAGCCGACCCATTGTTTGTTCCTCCTGCTTCTGTCCCACTGAGCTATCTCCTGCTCCATCGCCTCTGTTTTTTCCCCTTTGGTCCAGGAACTCCCTGTCTATGTTCGGGACACAACCCACACCCTCCACCTTTTCCAAAACTTTCAATTCCCCAGCCCCCAACATCTCATCAGGCATTCAGTCCCTGTACACCTGCTTCCCTCACAAGGATGGCCTTAGAGCCTTCCACTTCTTCCTGTCAGGTAGGCCCACCCAATCCCCCTCCACCGACACGCTTATTCACTTGGCTGAGCTGATCCTCACCCTCAACAATTTTTCCTTTGATTCTTCCCACTTCCTACAAACCAAAGGGCTGGCCATGGGCACCCACATGGGTCTGAGCTCTGCCTGCCTCTTTGTAGGATTTGTGGAATAGTCCCTCTTCTGCAACTACACCGGCACTATCCCTCACCTCTTCCTCTGTGATATTAATGACTGCATCGGTGCTGCCTCTGTTTCCACGAAGAGCTCAATCAGTTCATCAACTTTGCCAACACCTTCCCCTGACCCCTCAAATTCACCTGAACCATTTCTGACACCTCCCTCCCCTTCCTGAGCCTCTTCATCTCCAGTAACCGTAGTTTCCCTTCTTCTGCATCTCCACCATTTCCCTGTGCATCTACCCTCAAACCCTCTTCTCCCAACCACAATAAGGATAATATCCTCTTGGTTCTCACATACCACCCCACCAACCTTCAAACACACTGCATCATCCTCTGACATTTCAGCCACCTATATTCAGAGCCTGCCACCAATGAGATATTTCCCTCACCACCCCTGTCCGCTTTCTGCAAGGACCGTTCGCTCCATGACTCTCTCGTCAGCTCTACACTCCCCACCAATCCCTTCACCACACACAGTACCTTTCCCAGTAACTGCAGGAGGTGTTTCACCTACCCGTACCCCTCCCGTCTCACCTCCATCCAAGGCCCCAAATAATCCTACCAAATCCGGCAGAGATCCACCTGCAAGTCATCTAACCTCATTGATTGTATCTGTTGTTCCCGATGTGGTCTTCTCCATGTTGGGGAGAGCAAATGCAGCCTTGGGGACAATTTGCAGACATCTGCACTCTACATGCACCAACCAGCCTGTTCTTCTGGTTGCCAGTTACTTGAACAACCCCTTGCACTCCCTTGGTGACATGTGCATCCTTGACCTCCACTATCAGAGTGAAGGCAAACATAAACCCAAGGAATAATACCTCATATTTCACAGCCCAATAGCCTGAATATTGACTTCACCAGTTTCAAAATCTGTCCTCCCCAATCTGCCCTTCTTCTGATTCACCGATCCGCTCCACCCTTTCCCACTGACCAAACACAATAACTCCCTACATACATCAACAGCTTCAAAATCTCTCCACCCCCAATATGTCCATGTTCCTATTTATTTATTTATCATTTATCCATTCCACCCTTCCCCCTGACCAACCACAATAATCCCCCTACCTGCATCTGACTGTCTCCATCTCACCTACCCTTCCCCTAGCTCCACACCCCTCTTTTTTAAGCTCCCCTCCCCACACCAGTCCTGACGAAGAATTGACTTTCCTGCTCCTCAGATGCTGTCTGACTGGCTGTGCTTCTCCAGCCCCACATATATTGACAACAGGGCCTGGATTGACACCACACGCGCAAGTATCCATTCCCTTCACCACCGATGCTCAGTGATAGTGGTATGTGGTATCTACAAGATGCACTACAGAAATTCATAAAAGATCCTTCCACAGTACCTTCCAAATCCACAACCACTTCCATCTAGAAGAACAAGGACAGCAGATACGTGGTAGTACCATGACTTGCAAGACCACTCCAAGCTAATCACCATCCTGACATGGATATATATTGCCATTCCTTCTCTTTCGTTGGATCAAGATCCTAGATTTCCCTCCCCAAGGGCATTGGGGTCAACCTATAGCACAGGGACTACACCAGTTCAAGGGGGCAGCTCACCACCACCTTCTCAAGGATAACCAGTAACAGGCAATGAAAGCTGGCCAGTCAGCAATGCCTATGCCCCATCAGTGAACAAAAATTAAATTCACAAGAAATTCCACCTCAACTGTGTCTTAAATATGCAACCTATAATCTGAGATTATGTCCTCTGGCCCTAAACTCTCCCAGAATGGGAAACAACCTATCCGCATCAAATCTGCCAAGTCCCTTCAGAACCTCGTACGTTTCACTGATGTTACTTCATTCCTCTATATTCCAATGATTACATGCCCAATCTACACAATCTGTTCTCATAATACGGTCCTTCCATATCTGGTATCAGCCTAGTGAACTTTCTCTGCGCTGCTTGCAATGCCAATATATCTTTCCAAAGATAAGGTGACCAAAACCGTTCACAGTATTCCATCTATTTAGTGACTGACTAGCATCTTGTATAGTTTCAAAATTGTATGAGAAAAACAAAAAATCTCTCCATTATTAATCACAAACAAGCTTGTTAGAGTTATGTCACATCACAAAGATTATGGACAATTAAAAGCTTTAGAAGTAGACTTCTTGAGACAATAATTTACTACATGAAGCAGACATGATTCATAAAAGTTACACCAGTTAAACTAGTTGAAATTCTTTAAACAAGTAGTTCTTATCTGTTTAAGTAGTAATTAGGAAAAGCAAGAAAATAAAATATATTCTAGGTTTTTCTATTAAATTTTAATCAGCCAGTTTGAATTTTTGCAGACAGAAAAAAAAACTACAAATATTTTTAATCACAGAGAAAACCGAAATAATACTTTCACTTTAAAAATAAAATCACCACATCTTATTAGCCTTGTTAACTACTGGTGTCATGAACCTTCTTCCTTAAATTATCCCTGTGATATATCAGTTCGTCTACTGAAAGGTCCAGTTGGATAGGTGGATCCTTAAAGTGTCTTAAAACGAGTTGTGAAAAAAAGAAAAAAATCCAATATCGGTCAATGGTTAGCACTGCTGCCTCACTGCACCAGGGACCTGGGTTCGATTCCACCATTGAGTGACTGACTGTGTCGAGTTAAGATATTCTCCCTGTGTCTGCATGGGTTTCCTCCCACAGTACAAAAATGTGCAGACTAGGTGTATTGGCCAAGATAAATTGCCCATACTGTTCAGGGATATGTAGCTTAGGTGGGATGCTGCAAGGGTTGGTGTGGTCTCATTGGGCCAAAGGGCCTGTTTCCACAATGTTGGGATTTTACGCTTACTCAGTACAATATAATAATTTCTGATAAAATGAAATAATTATAAAAACTCTCAAAATTGAAGATGTGTGTTATGTTTTGTTAATCATTGAGTTACAATTCCTACTAATAATTTCATGTTTTACACTAAAGGATCAGTTTTGATTGGAGGTCAACATATTTCAGCATATTTGAATAAGATATTGTGATTGGCCCAATGGTTAACTTGGATCAAGTAATTTCTTAGCTTGAGACCTTCATTCCTTCTCGATACAAGGATATGCTGATCACTGACCGAATGAGCACCATCACTTTGTGCTGCTTGTTCAAATAATGGCAGTTTATGATAGTCAATATTTCTCAAAATCAACACCTCGACAGCTGATAGTTATATATTACCATAATGTTAGTGTCTAGTTAGATTTGTTTCAGATGAAACATATTACCAGTTCCATTGCTACAGCCATTGCCATTGGTGAAAAAAATGCTGCAACAAATGCGACAGAATATTAGTTTCTTGAATTATTTTACAGTCTTTTGATGGGAGTTACAGGATATATATGGCATGATGATTTTATATGGCAGATGCTGCTATAGCTTGCATTAATTTCTATTCCAAGAGGACTAAAAAGGACTCCCGTTATAAATATTGAACAGATGGCCACTGTAGTGACAAAAACGCAAATCTCAATCTCAACATCACTCGAACAATCTGCTGTATTAGTACATAATTTGCATTATCCATACTGTCAGACATGGGCATGGAGCTCAACTGGTATACAATCTCACAATTTAATTTTCTTTCTGATGTTAATTGAGCAAATGCTACTGAAACTATCTTGATGATCCAGCTGTCAGAGACTTTAAACCATCACTTCCTTTATTTGATTTTATTTCAAATTTGGGTTCTAAACATAACCAACAATAATCAAAACACTTAGATGAGTGCCTTAACCAGCTCTTTCACTTATTCTTTATAGGCTTATTAAGCTGCATTATACAGTTTCTTCATCTCAGTTTTATAGTGGAACTGCAACCTCAGAGCACGGCATGTCTGTGAAGGTGGGCTCTCGTTCCTTTGAGGCCAAAGCTGGTGATATTTGACTCAAAATAGGTGACAGAGGATAGCCACTGCTCAACAAGTGCTATTCATTGATGCCATGGCTCCTTGGTCCAGTGCACAGTCCATGCACATGTGGGCAGCTTATACACAAGGAAAGCCATACTGCCATGAAAAGTTTAATGGCATAAACCACTGGGAGACTTAAATAATGTTGTCCCTTCCTGAACCACTCTGGAGGTATTCCGTTGCAGTCTGCCATTTGCTACACAACTGCAAATAATACAACTTGAGCCACTAACTACAGGGCAAATGGCAGAAAAGCAAGAATTGAGGATGAAGGAGGAGAAAAGGAAGAGAATGAGGAGCAGGACAAAAGCAGGCAACCAACACACACCCTTTCTAACCAGTGTTTCAGCAGCTGATTCATGCAAATAAGTTAACAGTAAACAGACTCAATTGCCACTTTCCTATTGGCCACAAAGAGGAACAAAATTTAATAGCCACCACAAAATAAATATAACAAACGAAATTTACAAATCAAACCATACCATATTACACATAAAGGGCAACTAGCTATACCACAGCATTCCTATAGTGCCTGTTGTCGATATTTGTAGACGGAACATGGTCCCATTCTGCAGGATATTCTGAATGAATGGGTAACCAGAACCAGAAGAACAACAAAATAACCAAATCCTCCACATCAAAGATGCCTGCGAATATAGCATTGACGCTGTATACATTGATATTCACATTTGGGAGATACTAACAAGTAACACAGGAAATGGCTTTGTAGCTTTGTTTTTTTTCTGGCAACAATGACTCTTGGTAGAGACAGGGGAGTGATCTGGATGTGCCTTTTTCTTTTGACTGTTTCTGCTTCTGTTTTAAACCTGTTTTTTGTGTACTAAGGTAGTGCCAGAGAATGGTGACTTTGTACACTTTTCACTTTACTCCAGTATTCTAGTACACACGGCAACAAAATCTAATTCTAATTCTAAATCTAAAAATAATGAGATTATCTATAAGTGAGGTACACCATCATGATGATTGGTAGCTGCAGTAGTTTGATGACAAGTCCCAATTCCAAACAGTGCACCCCAATTACACACAATAACCTCATATGCAACATTTGTGGTAGGTCTCTTTCTCTAAGGGTTTGCTCTCTTCAGCCATCAGTAAAACTGCACTATATGAAGCCATCCATAAGCCAATGATGGCATTCATCATTTTATGCAGATAGAAGGGTGTTGGTAATAAGATTTAAACAAACTTAGGCCTCCAGCTAAAGCATTTAGCTACTCAACTGCATATATAGTGCTGGCTGCTTGGAGTAATCATGCAATTATCAGGCAACATGAGTTGGACATGCTGTTTGTGACAGAAGCAAAGGGTACAGATCATGATTCCTGGTTCCATTTTCAGGGGCTTTTCTTTTCAGTGGCCCCCACAGTGTTGTAGCTAATCTTACAATCTAGTCTGCATAGAGATGTCAATATCTTCACATTGTAACCTGTCTTCAATATTCACAGTGTACAATACGTGAAGTCATTTCGGAGTAGGATTAATGTTCCAAGTATTCCAAGAAGCAATGCATATACATATAATATTAGATGTATGTTACGTCCTCAAAGACAAAGTCTGTGTTCACATTATTCTACTGGGTTGGAAAGTACATGTTTGAAAATTTATGTTACTGGATGTATTGATGGCTTTTTGCAAATAGTGGTACCTTAAGTTTGAAATCCACAAACAAAATATTTTCTGTTAATTTCACAGTTTCACCTACTAAGGGAAGTTCAGTTTTTCAGAGGGATCATTACTGGATATAAAAATAATTTGACAGATTGATCTACATTGGGAAAACCCATCCATTTATACAGCAGCAAACTGCAGGAAGATAGTCAAATTAAAGTACAATTCTACATCAGTCTATCTGCTTCAAGCTGGCTGGTCATCAAGCTGTAACTAGATAATTTACCTGGAACTTGATTCTTCTGCTGTGTTTTAAAGGTGTAGAAAATAAGGCCCCTTCACTGTTTGAAATGCCAACTTAAGATGTTTTTAACTCTAGAAAAGGGGCACAAGCAGAAAGTAAGTAGACGAGGGAGTGTCTTTGTCAATAATTTGCCTTTATAGCCTTATATATTAATTGGAAGGAACTTTGAATTTTGTCATTTCATCAAATCAAGGTTTGCTTTCGCACAACTTATATCAATTCAGTGCGCAGTACCTACTGTGCAAAATTAAACACAGTCAGAAACCAGAAACCCGCATAAAGCAGTTATATATTGATAGCCCTTAATAACTTACATCATACAAGACAACGGAGACACACTGAAAACAGAGACTGTCAAGCTATGAACTACAGATAGCTTTCAATGTGCAAAACCTTTTACAACTAAAACACAGGACTCAACTTGACATCACACTTTGAAATGTTCTGAATATGATACTGAATTTGAATGAAAATTGTGATAATTGCTTCTAGATTGGTTTTTGGTCCTGGCAGTTTGGATCGCTCCTGAAGTCACGTCCCTGCTTCCAAATGTAATATTATTGACAATGCAGGCCAGAAGATGCAAAAGCAAAATATCCCACATTGTACAGTTTTCCTTTGTGCTGTCAGGAACAGATCCAGCAGTGTGTGCACTGTACAAGCACATCAGTTTTGTTATATCTTCTGCAAAAATATCAGTACTTAGTGTTGTTGCAACTGATTATGTGATCATAATTGCATAACAAAAGACTGCTAGCAATGAAGTTACACCACACACAATGACCTTTATGAGAAAAAAGGACACCTGAATAAAGGAGGACAGCTGCTGTCAGTTCCTTTAAGTTTCTGTAATTTCCAGGTCTCACTGTATTTCTGTGTCAGATAGAAGTGAAATAATCTAGAGTATTGTCTTTGAATTTAATTCCACGTTGCTATCAAAACAGAGTCCTAAAAAAAACTAGAATATATTGGTTTACCCATATCCATTGTGGAAAAGCCTTTTGTTTTTGAGAGCACATCATAGTTTATGAAGTTGTGTTTCCCACTGTATTTTCTTTAACCATCTTTAATTTCTTTAAGTACTTCTAACAGCCTTACTTCAAGACTACTTAATAACTGCCAGATATTCAGAAATGTATTTCACGTACTATTAGCAACAAAGTGGTTGTTTTCCTTCATTCATAGCTGCATAAGAACAATGCAACCTCGAGGTCAATCTGAAGCCTGCATCCCTCTGTTTTGCAGAACTTAGTGAATCTAGCTGTTGTATACTCTTAGCTTTGAAGTTTACAGAATAGCACAGCAGTACAAATTGTAGTCAGTCCAACAGTGTAATTGAACACAATCAGTATATTTAAAGAAGGACTACAAAAGTTTCATACAAACATGTTTGTGACTTATTCAGAGGAGTAAGTTAAGATTCCAAACACTAGGAATTGCACAGAACACTGGTAGCCAGCCAATTTTAAATAATTGAGCCAAGTTGCCATCATGTCGTTATTGTCAATATTATCCATGAAAGAACTTGTTTCCCATTTATCAAGGTACACCAACCAATATGTCTCACTATCCATTGGAAGAAGTACTTCTTACAGCCTGTCAGTTGATCGTATTATCATATTGTTGGGTAATAAATCATACTCAGAAATAACTGTTTATCCCAATCCATGTCATATGCCATGAACTTTTTAGACTGTTGACAGTTGAACTCCAAAAGTCCTTGAGTGAATCTGTTTGGGTAATTTTATTAATAATGTATCAGTTGGTTGATACCCACTTTAGGAATCATTTGGTAAGCTAATTTCAAATGACTTTGAATACAGTATTCCAGTCCCCATTATACTTCATAGGTCAAAGAAAAATAGAGGACCACAATTATGTGGATGCCTAAAGATTCTCTGTTGCCATGAATAAGTTCCCATCTCTGTGTAGGTCATAGGAAGAAATTACTTACATACTCTACATAATCTGAAATAAAAATGCATAATCTAAGTTTATTTTATTGAAGTTCTCAAGTAATGTGATTCGTGGTGACCTGATTTGTTTGACATTACGCATTGGCATTTCACTGTACATTTATCAGATGTCTTCAGCCTTTCACTGTTCCTGAGACTTACATTTATAGTTTGCCAACATGTCTCAATCCTAACTCTCAGTTATGGCACTGGAATAACACAGCAAGAAATCTGCTCTACATCAGATTTCCATTCAGCCCAGATTTGTTAGTTAGATAGTACCAGTTATTACAACTGTAATAAACTAACAGGAAACTTGATAGAAACTATCTGGAATACTGAATTCTCATTTGTATTTTCAACCTAACTGTTATCACTTTCAGTTTAAATGATTATAACCCAAATTAAATATGATCCCAACATTTATACTGAAAGTTGCCCAAGTCAGTTCATGCTATGGGAGGCATCAAGTTACTCAACTAATACATGATAAATGTTTGACTTAAAGCGAAAATGTGCAAATGAATGCATTAGACATTCAGTTTAACTCGATATTCATGTCTTATTCACTGTTTCAGCCAACGTCAAGGTGAAAGCTTTTGTTCTGAAATTCACTCACAATGTAAAAATTAATTCAGTTTGGACAACTCCCACTGTTTCTACCAAATTAGCTGTGACTGTTACAAGTGGCCATAGACATGAATTTTCACATCAAATTAGATTAGAATACCTACAGTGTGGAAACAGGCCCTTCAGCCCAACGAGTCCACACGGTCCCTTGGAGCATCCCACCCAGACACATCCCCCCCGATAACCCACACACCCCTGAACACTACAGGCAATTTAGGATGGCCAATCCACCTAGCCTGCATATCTTTGGACTGTGGGAGGAAACCGGAGCATCTGGAGGAAACCCATGCAGAGATGGGGAGAATGTGCAAACTCCACACAGACAGTCGCCTGAGACTGGAATCGAACCCGGGTCCCTGGCGCTGTGAGGCCACTGTGCCACCCCCTAAAATATATGTATCAAACCTGGTTTGTCATCATCAAAACAAAGTTTAAAAAACATTTTAATTCTGCATCTTTATTGAGCATTTACCAATTAGTAATACCAGTAAGCACCTAAACTTTCTGGGTCATGTTTATGCAGTCATGTTTATTTATTTGACTAAAATCACACTTCTTGAAAATAGTCATCGGATGAAAAATTAATCCTGGTAAACTAATTTCTTGCAATTTCCTGATGTCTTTTGCACATGTATTTGGGTATCCTAGCATTTGTAAATGATAACTTATTGTAAGTCAAACATTAATATACTGTTGAGTATCAATGCAAGTCTGTTAGGAATAGATTGTTGGCAATAAGCTATAAAATGATAGTCGAGAGAAAATCACCATAAAGCAGTTGTTAGAAAAACAGCCAGGATGCAGCACCTCTTTGTTCTCAACAGAAATTCTAATAAACACGGTTATTACAACAGATATATCACTTTAAATTTCTATTACATTTTTGTTTTTCTAATTTTAGTACATTCAATATATTTTGCACAAAGTATGATGCCATACATGCAGAATTTGTCAATTCTGCACCTTAGAACTGCAACAACATGGAATTAAGGCTTAATTATAAAAGAAAGGTAAAATTAATCAAGGACAGATGCAGAAATAGCACATTAACTTTTCAAAGTAAGCCCCTCTAACCTCTCAAAATTGATTTATGGCAGTTTACAATACAGTTGGACTGATAAGTCAACATCTTCAATTCCTTTGTGTATAAGGCACATAAATAAAGCTTACATGAAAAGTAACCACTTCTTTTAAATTACTAACTGTCCTCCCACAAAATCTAGAATAAAGCCCAGCTGTCACTTTCAGCTGAGGAGAGGTTTCCGCAGCCAATCAGAGTCCTCTTTCTGAGCTCAGCAGCTAGGCCACAGCTCCCCCTAGCGATAAACACCACATGTTATTCTGCCATAAGCCCTGCATGTGATGGGCGCTAAGAGTCCTGGCGATATATAACACGGAAACAGACTCTACGGTCCAACTCGTCCATGCCAACCAGATATCCTGTATAAATTAGTTGCATTTGCCAGCATTTGGCCCATATCCCTTCGAATCCTTCCTATTCATGTACCCATCCCAATGTCTTTTAAATGTTGTAATTGTACCAGCATCCATGACTTCTGGCAACTCATTTCATGCATGCACCACTCCCTATGTGAAAACGTTGTCCCTTAGGTCCCTTTTATATCTTTCCTCTCTTACCTTAAACTTAATCCCTGGGGAAAAGACATTGCTTATTTACCCTTTCCATGTACCACATGATTTTATAAACCTCTATAATATCACCCCACAGCCCCCGACACTCCACGGAAAATAGCCTCAGCTTCTTCAGCCTCTCTCTGTAGCTCAAACCCTCCAACCCTGGACTGCTCCAGGCTAACTTAATACCTACATTTTTTATATTTTTAAAGTTTAATCATGAGATATGTCTCAATAAAAACATATAATCAGAAAGAATTCTACTCACTATTATAAGTTTACAAAATCAAACTAGACACTTTGTTGCTCCCTTGTTGAGATCTCCCCACAAAAGTTTCTCCAAGGTCACCTGTGAATTTTGCAGTGTTTATTTTTCTTAGAGAACCTGATGTCCAGAGGAACCTTAAATCAAACAACAGAGGCAGTAGATGTGAAGGTCACTGCTGGGTCAGACAGCAGTGTTGGTTTCTTTCTCCTTCATTTCCCACCATTTGTTCACTGCCGTTGTCTCCCTTCCTCCTTTGTAAAAGGGCCATTGTTTTGATCTTTTCTTCCTAAAGTTCCAAAACAATACAACAGCTTATAAAACAGTAATTACTGCTCCTAGAATTCGAAGTCAGCTCTAACAGTCACAAATTTTTTAACTGTCCTCCATTTTGGATTACCCAGAATCATTCTCAGCAAATAAAGTCAACAATTACATCTATAGGTGCAGAGATGGTGATTTGCATTTAACCCATGCCCGTCGATTGCAAAGCAACTCGCAGCCCTACGTCATCCTCCCTGTTTGTTTCAATTATTTCCACATTCAGGCAACACTAATAATCTTACTTATTGCAACAAAAACCAAAAATTGCTGGAGAAACTCAGCATGTCTGGCCAGAACCTGACCAGAACTTCTGATGAAGGGTCATTGAACCTGAAACATCGACCCTGCTTTCTCTTCGCAGATGCTGCCGGACCTGATGAGTGTTTTTTCCCAGTAATTTCTCATTTTGTTTCAGGTATCCAGCAGTTCATTATCTTTTGTTTAACACTGTTCATTGTCTGAATTACTCTACAGGGAGCCAGATCAGGAGTGCTTAGCACTAGCCAAGTGTTTTCTGCCCTGGTTAAAATGAGACTGCCTCACTTAGAAGTGGAGCTTTTTGAGGCTGGGGTAGGCACTGACAGTCCTGTAGGAAGTCATATTGACCTAAGAAGCATTGCTGTGGAGGTCAATGCTAGAAATTTAATCCCAAGAGCCTGGATGCCAGAAGAGGCTAAATGTCTTCATGTGAGCTGCCAAGATTAGTGAGTGTATCTTCAGCAAGTTTTTCTAAATGGTATTGCTCTCCCAGAACTGCAGTTCTGAGGAAGTGTCACCAGACCCGAAATGTTAACTCTGTTTTCTCCTTCACAGATGCTGCCAGACCTGCTGAGATTTTCCAGCAACTTTGTTTTTGTTCTTGATAAATATGGAACTCTGTAGTTACAACATCAGCAGTCATACCCCTGGTGAATGCATCTCATACCTTGCATGTTCATTGCAGGGTTGTCAGTCTCACACCTACATTGCTCAGCTTTTCACCCATGACAACCATGTCCCCCGGTAAAGAGGAGGTGGGAACTAGCTGAAGGAGGAATATCCCCATGGATGAAATTGAGCCACTCCTTACTGGGATGGCCATTGCTGAGGTTGTGTTTGGGGTGGAGTTGAAAGTCTCAGTTATAGTAATATCATCATGCTCTTCATCCTACATTCCCTTCTAATTTACAAGCTACTGGTGATATAAATTTGAATAATATGTACTAACTAGCAGAGCTGTTGATGCAGTGGAGGTTAAAAACTGATGTAAAGTTCTGAAGCACAACCTCAAGCCAAACATAGCCTCTCAAGACCATGACAAAGTAAAGAAAAACTTGAGAAAGTTTTCTCCAACAAAAAGCAAGTGCAGTAGTGAAAATGTACTGTCAACCTTAAAGCCGGAGCAGAAAGTCTGGTTAAGGCACGGGAAGTCAGAAGCCTCAGTCATCGGACTAAAAGATCAAACAAGACTTTACATTGTCAGAAGGCCTAAAGGGAATTTCAGGATGAAAAGAAAGGCATTGATCCTATTCCATGCAAAACTGTGACTGGCTGTCAGAGGATATGCGTGGCTGTACTTGGACGAGATCAAATGGTGCACTTAGTGATCCAAACATTCCAGGCACAACATCACACTATCAACCTGGCATTGAAATTGAACGAACCAAATCAAAACATGTCCAGTCAGAGTTCCATACTTATCACAAACAAAAATAAAGTTACTGGAAAAGCTCAGCAGGTCTGGCAACATCTGTGAAGGAGAAAACAGATTAAACGTTTCGGGTCCAGTGACACTTCCTCAGAACTGCTATTCTGGGAGAGCAAGGCCATTTAGAAAAACTTGTTGGTGATACTTCTCGAGTATTTTGAGATACCTGCTATAGTTTTTCCATGGCCCCAAAGTCAATAGCAATTTGGATGTCATTGCTACCTGGTAAATCATAACATTAGTTTCTCGGTCCCAACATACAGAAAATGGTCCACATTTTGCAGGATATTGTCATTGATCTTAATCAAAGATGCAAGATATGTGATCAGTGGAAGGCTAATTTCCTCATTTGTTTCAAAGGATTTAACAATGATCTGAAGTTCTTTTACCAGCTAGCCATTTCCTTGATAGGCACCCAAATAAGCATGGCTCTCAGAAGTTCTTGGATATTTTAGGGTGTGGGCCATAGATTATCTGGCACTGAAGAACACTCTGAAGAAATCAGGCACCTCTTTGGTGTTCATGAATTATTGGATCTTCTGTCCTCTACCCTTTATTTGTTCTTGGTACTTTTCACACTACTGGTTTTTTACACCACTGTTACCTTCAACCACTTGTAGGATTGCCAATTTTCTTTTGAGATGTGACAAAATTTCCAGTCAATGAAAAGTTTATACTTATACCCAGTTTGTTCCTGCACGTCTTGAGTATTTTCATGAAATAATTTCCTATAGAGGCCAAGGACTACTTCATAGGTGCTTGATATAGGAGGCTTTAGGTTAAACAGTCATTTTGGGCATCCTGTAGCTACTGATAATTGGAAGTTAAGAGTTTGAGGCATTTATGATATTTTTAGGGCCTTCATTGTGAATTTTCTTATGGCATTACTCCTTTTGTCTCTGTTAGTGGAGATGTCACATGGGATAAGGCAGTCAACAACATTAGTTATAGCCATAGTATTATGTTGAAAATTACAATCTGGGGTATGCTGTGAAATCTTTTGACAATTGTCTCTATTTGCAATCAATGAAAAATATGTAATGTAGAGGCTCCAGCTGCAGAGGACAAAATGGCAGGCCCTCTTTTATGATAGTGCGTTCTGAGGAAGACACTTTGCCTGATGGGTGCGTATGGAGATTTTGCTGCACAATTGCCATGATTTTCTAGTTACCATTTTTTCATTCAAAAATCATGGACAGGGCACCTCTGGTGTGTCAATGGCTACACTGGTTAAGATAGGCTTCCAAATGGAATCATCATTTTGTGGAACTCTCCTTGAAAATGCAAAGAGTTTGCTTAACACCTTCTTCATTTTGCCCAAGTACCAAAGTGAGAATCCAAGATAATGAAATGTGAGGCTGGATGAACACAGCAGGCCCAGCAGCATTTCAGGAGCACAAATGCTGACATTTCGGGTCTAAACCCTTCATCAGACCTGATGAAGGATCTAGGCCCAAAACGTCAGCTTTTGTGCTCCTGAGATGCTGCTGAGCCTGCTGTGTTCATCCAGCCTCACATTTCATTATCTTGGGTTCTCCAGCATCTGCAGTTCCCATTATCTAGCCAATGTGAGAATCTAGCCATTGTGAGGGACAATCATACCACATGCATCAAGACATTCACATTGCATCGACTTGTATATATAAATTCTTGAATATAGATATTTATTTGTGACCGCACTGGTGGTCTTACATCAAAAGCTAGCCACTGCCAAAATCTGACCCTCCTGCTTCTACAGTGATCAACTTGGTCCAATCATAAAAGACACCACCCTAACAAAATTAAGTAATTCACGAATTAATCACAGATCACCAGCACAGTTAAGAATAGTTTGTGTTTTTTAAACTTAGTTTGTCACATCTCAAGAGAAAATTGTCAATCTTACAGATGGTTGAAGGTAGCAGTAATGTAAAAACCCATGATACGGACAACTAACAAAGGGTAGAGGGCAGAAGATCCAGAATTCATGAACACCAAAGTTGGCTGATTGTAAAAAAGAAGGGAATTGTTGTCATGGTTATGGATTATGTAATTGTTCTCTATGCTGTCTTTCAAGAGGCTTGTTAGAACTTTTTTGTATATGGTATTATTGAAAATAGAGAAATTTAACTTAAAGGTTGGTAAATGGACTAGAAACAGTAGGATAAATGGCTACTGTGCAGATTGGAGACGAGTCAAAAGTGGTACCCCCATGAATCAGTGCTTTGTGCACTTCTGCTCTTGATACTTGCAGATAAGTTGGTTTTAAGTATAGGGAACAAATTTTAGAATCTCTTGAGGTCACAGAAGTAGGAAGCTTTGAAATCACTGAGCAGAACTGTAAATGCTTTTACGAAGCCATCAAGAGGTCAATGAAACATTAAACTACATCTCATGTGAATAGCTGTGAGGCACTACATTTTGAGAGGAAAAGCAGAGAGTGAAATACACAATGACAATATGCATTTAGATAGCACCATTATTGAGGGAAAATATTCCAAGCAATTGGCTGAACATAATCAAATAAAAATAGATTCCAAGATAAATGATTAAAAAAATTGACCAAAGCCCTGGTCAAAGTGATGCATTTTAAGGAAAATTTTGAAGAATGAGAGAGTGCTGGACAGGTGGAGGTATTCAGCAGGGGACACTCAAGAATAGAATCAGGACTGATGAAGTTAAGCCTACCACCAATGGTAAAGAAATACACAAAATGCCAGAGACAGAAGAACAGAGAGTTCGGAGAAGGTAGAACTGATGAGGTTTTAGAATTCAATGACGTTACAAAGGTCAAGGGGGAAAAGGTTATAATTTTAAAAAGGATATAGAACGAAGGCATCAAAATATATTCAAAGAAATGACAGCCTCTGACCTTCTTTTGTAGCTATAGTAAGGTTGATCCAGCTAAATTTCTGGTCAATCCCAACTCCACTCCCTTCACCAGGATGTCGATGGTGTTGGATTCAATTGCAAATCAGTGGAACGTCACAGAGAAATAATTACATTCTTTCATGTTAGAGACTGTTATTGCCTGGTACTTAATTATGGGATGTGAATGCTGCTTTTCCAAGCCTGAACGTTATCCAGGTCTTGCTCTACACAGGCATGAACTTCTTCAGTATCTGAGAAGATGCAAACATCCCCACTTCTGAACATATAATGAAGAGAAGATCAATAATGAAGCAGTTGAAGATGACAGGGCCTGAAGCACCACACCAGAAAACTCTGACAGTTGTGTCCTGGCACTGAGCTCTTTGGCTTCAAACAATCACAAACATGATCCATTGGGCTGGGAACAACTTTGAACATTCCTCAAACACTTCTAATGAAGGGTCACCAGACCCGAAATGTTAATTCTGTTTTCTCCTCCACAGATGCTGCCAGACCTGCTGAGCTTTTCCAGAAACTTTGTTTTTGTTCCTGATTTACAGCTTCCGCAGTTCTTTTGGTTTTTAACTTTGAACATTGGTTAGTCTTTCCCCTGATTCTTACTAACATCAATTCTACCATGGTTTCTTGATGCAACAGTTAAACATTGTTTTGATAGGGAGAGCAAGCATTGGCCCTTTGCTCCTGAAGTTCAGCAATTTTTAGCCAGCTTTGGACAAAGGCTGTAATGAGGTCCCGATCTGAGAGGCAAAGCTGAGTTTCAGTAAGCAGATGACTGCTGAGCAAGCGTCTCTTGACCACATTGCCAATGATATTCATCACCTTGCTAATTATTGAGAGTAGGCTGATGGAGCAGTGTTTGACTGGATTGGATTTACTCTGTCTCTTTTTTGTGGACAGGACACACCTGATAATTTTTCACATTCTCAAGTAAGTATCAGTATTGTGCCTGGATTGGGAAAGCTTGGTTGTTACAGTTAGTTCTGGAGCACAAGTCTTCAGTACTACAGTTGAGATGTTATCATAAATTCTGTATTTAATACCTTCAGCTCTTTCTTAATATCACATGGAACGAGTGGGTTGGCTAAGTCTGGTATTTGTGGACTGAATCTTACCAGAAATCAATGAAGTGTCATTTTCATTGAGTTTCTTTTGGGGATTCGTTCCTCAAGGCCTAACACAATTTCACATGCTGTTATCCCAAATTCAATTCATTGGCTAAGTACCATGATCCTACAGCACAGTTCCCATCCAACGCTAGCTCAAATCTCTCAGTCATCACAGGTGGGCATAATCACGACTACCAGGATATTCTGGGATTTGTGGTGCCAGTGCCATCCTTAAAAGGATGGTGAGCATCAGGACAAGCACTGTCATCAGCAGCTCTCCCGTATGCTCATGATATTTGCCTTGGACAATGCAGATAAGAGGAAATTGGCACCCTACTTTGTGTAGAAGACCTGGAGGTCCTGGTGGATGGGATGCTGTAGAGGAGAATAGCAGAGGAGGCCACAACACCAGACCTTGCCAGCCAGGTTCAAGGTTGCCAGCCAAGTCAGTTCGGTTTCAGACATCCAGAGGAACACATAACTCTACCATAAGAAGGTCAATGACCTTGTCCTCTCCCCCAAGATAGTACCACAATTTTCTCTTTGCTCCTTCACACTCATTCAATCTGTACTACTACATCAACCTCCTACCAAGGCTCATGATCTACCACTTTCACTGTTACATCCAACATCTTCTCTCATTCACGCTCACCTATCAAATCTCACGGATGGCCGGTGTGCGAGGTCTCTGCACATCCTACTCACTCACTCAGGACACCTCAACACCTTCCCCCTATCTGCATCAGCACTAGCAGTGTTGCCAACCACTTCCATTGCACTCAGTCCCTTCCTTTGTCTCATTTCAGGAGGAAAGGGCCCACCACAGGGCAGAAAAAGCAAGGTTAGTTGTAAGAGTACCTGAAATTCAGCTCCTCACGCTCTACAAGGAGATGACCCTGACCAGGACCATGTCCATATCCCTGACAGATATTGCATGAAGTCCCTGAATGACAGCTGTCCCTGGATTGGACTGAGGGCTATTCCCATTTAAGAATTGAAAGCTGCATATTAATGAGGTGAGTTTTGTTAGTCATGAGGTTATTATGGGTGGTAATTCCTGTCAATAAGCCTCTTGCCACTAATTAGCAAGAATCTCATCTCTACCTCCAGGATTTGTTTGGAAAGTTTGATTTTTGGGTCTTAACATGGAGAAGGGCCTTGGGTGACATTTTAGCTGATACTGCCCTTCATTTTTGTCATAGTCCACATTCTGCAGGGCCTGGGAAATTTCCAGTGTTTGACACTAGAAAACTCAGTAGGAGATTGAGATAAATCATCTACTCAGAACTTTTGACTGAAGTCATGCACAAATCATACATTTTTTTAAATATCAATATGTTGGAAGCTCCACCATCATTGAGGAAAGGGATGTTTGTAGAGCCTCCTCCTCCAGTTAGTTGTTTAATTGTCCTCCACCATTCATGACTGGATGTAGCAGGATGATGCAGTAGCTGAGATATTGCTAATTTAAATTTGCGTGAAACAGAGACTCATTTACGCAGAGGTTAACAGACAAGTAGTATATATGATGCTTGTAGCAATTACAAGATAAAAGTAACCATGACAATTACAGCAGCAACATGTAATTGGTAATTTAATTAGAGTCATTCAAATTAACTTAAAGTAATCAATATAACTATTTTTCCATGCTAAATAATTGATTCAATTCAATTACTTTTCAAGTAAGGTGCTCAGCATTCAGCATCCTTTTATCCCATTTCATTTAAGGATCGGTAATTTTCAATGAAATCCTATTTACCATAAACTAAAATAATTGTTTGTTTAAACTGCATTTTTACATAAAGGAAAGCCAGTGATAAAAAGACTCATATTCTGACTCATGTCCACTTCTGAGTTGCAGAATGTAAACATGGTACTTCCAATGCTGGAAAAATAACTGTTAACACATTCATGATTGTAATGTGTCAATTAATCAGAAATTCCAAGGTTGATGAGTTAGTAGCAGAGTTACAAATATTGATACATTACTCATTGATTTACACCACTTTTGTTTGCCTCGCACAAATATCATCTAGTCCTTACACTCCTTAATGATAAGGACTTGCTGGATTTGAAAATTAATTGCCAAATAAAATTGCAACAGAAAGTTAGGGGTCATAATTAATAAAATGTCCTTTTAATGCCAGGGTCATTGTTGATGCACTGGCACTCAAACTCTCTTGACCCACAAAGGCTACAATTTAAGCTATTCATTCACAATCCTACAAACAGTAAATTTTTTTTCAAGTTGTGAAACAATTAAACTTTTACATTTAATATGCATTACTTTTTTCCTGTTTCTTGTCTTTCACTCTTTTAGAACAGGTTTAAACCCTCACTGAAACCTACCAGCTGCCGGTGTCACAACATCAGCCACAGAGCAGGTAAGGACTACACTGCCAATACTTGTAAAGTTGACTGCAATGAACATTGATGCATCTAGCCTCTACTAGGAGGGAGCTGGGGACATATGCAATGTCTGCCAGATTTAGACTCGATTATCTTATTCCTTCTTACCAGAGATCAGCAGTGGAGCGGTCACTTAGCATTGCTAAGGTTGCAGGTTCTCAATGCTGTAATGCTCCAATGCTCCAATGACTGTTTACCCATTGCTTTGCATCATATGTCAGCTCTGTCTTACCCCAGAGCGGGGTCATTTTCCCTTATTGTCCAGATACTGTATGACCATTTCCTGTAAGTCATAGAAGTCAATGTCTAGTACAGAGTTTAGTACCAGAGGGTATGATCGCAGAGTAAAGGGTCAGCCAATTAAAACAGAGAGAAGGGGGGATTTCTTCACATAGAGGATAGAGCATCTGCAGAATTCTTTATCTTATAGGGCTGTCGAGGTTGGGTCATTAACTATATTCAAGACTGAACAGATTTTTAACCAGGAACTGAATCAAGGCTTATGGACAAACACAGAAAAATGGGACTGGAGATTTTTACATCAGCCATGATCTCATTTGAATTTCATCACAGACTTGATGTGTTAATAAGATATAAGACCATTATAGCTTATGGTCTTATCCTGAGAGAATGCCTTGTTTTATGGCATTTAAGCATTCAAACCATCATGAAGCACAAAGGTGGCTCCAGGTCTACAAGGGTTACCCACTGACACATAGCTGATGGCTCTAGTGGGCAGCATGAAGGGAATGAAAACTCTACTACCACACAAGGTAAGGGGGATAAAAAAAAAGGCTGTCTTGCTGAATTAAGGCACCTACTGGCATGCAGGGAGTGCTGCCTGATTTATTGTTCACGAGCTCCCCAGGCTTATGTCGTGGACTGTGGTGTGTTGGAAAAACACAGGAGGCAGATGCTTCAGAGGCCAAGAAAACCCTGACTTTATTGAAAAACAAGCAAATTGAATGTTTACAGGAAAAACAAGAAAATGAACATCAAACCAAACCATGAATAACTGAGACCTCTCTGCCGATTCCCCCCCAACCCCCCTAACACACACACACACACACACACACACACACACACACACACACACACACACACACACAGTTAAACTTTGCAGCCAAGACTTGTTACAGTGGGTTTAATAGTTACAGTTGGTGGCTGTCAGGAAAGAGAGACAGACAGAGATAACCTCCTAACACAAAGTCCTATCCCACATCGCTTCCTTAGGGATAGACCATAGAACAGTATGACACGGTAGAGGCCCTTCCACCCATGATGTTGTGCCAAAGTTTTATCCTAAACCTAAGGTCTATCTAACCTCCACCCCTACCTTATACTATCATCCATATGCCTATCTAATAGTCGCTTAAATGCCTCTAATGAGGCCTACTCCACTCGCCTCTCCAGCAATGCATTCCATGCCCCTACCACTGTCTGAGTAAAGAACCTACCTCTGATGTCTCCCCTATTTCTACTTCCACTCAGTTTAAAACTATTCCCCCTTTTAACAGCCACCTCCACCCTAGGAAAAAGTCTCTGGCTGTCCACTCTATCTATACTTCTGATTATTTTGTACACCTCATGTCACCTCTCATCCTTTGTCATTCTAAAGAGAAATGCCCTAGCTCTCTTAATCCTTCCTCCTAAGACCTTCCCTCCATTCCAGGCAACATGCTGGTAAATCTCCTCTGCACATTTTCCAACACCTTCACATCTTTCCTATAATAAGGCAACCATAACTGAAAACAACACAGCCGAGCCAAGCTTTTGTATAGCTGGAGCATAACTTCGCAGCTCTTGAACTCAATCCCTCTATTAATGACAGCTAACACACCATACACCTTCTTAACAACTCTACCCACCTGGGTGGTAGCTTTCAGGAAACTGTGAACATGAATCCCAAGATCCCTCTGGTCGTCCACACTGCCAAGAATCTTTCTGTTAATCTTGTATTCTGCTTTCAAATTTGTCCTTCCAAAATGAATCACCTCACACTTTTCAGGGTTAAACTCCATCTGCCACTTCTCAGCCCGGCTCTGCATCCTACCAGTGTCCTTTTGTAACCTAGAACAGCCCTCCGCACTATCCACAACTCGACTCACCTGAGTGTTGTCTGTGAACTGACTAATAGATTCTTCCACTCCTTCATCCAAATCATTTACAAAAATCACAAATAGAAGAGAACCCAGAACAGATCCTTGAGGTACACCACTCATAACTGAGCACCATGTTGAATATTTTCTGTCCACTACCACCCTTTGCCTTCTTAGGGACATTCAATTCTGAATCCTATCTGCTACATTTCCCCCTATCCCATGCCTCCTTACATTCTGCATGAGCCTACCATGGGGAACCTTTTCAACCACCTTACGTAAATCCATGTATACCACATCCACTGTTCTACCTTCTTCCACGTGTTTGTTCACGTCTTCAAAGAATTCAATAAGGTTTGTGAGGCATGATCTACCCCTCACAAATCCATACTGACTATCGCAAATCAAACTGTTCCTGTCCAAGTGGTCTTAAATCCTATTTCTTAGAGCCCTTTCCAATAATTTGCCCACCTCTGAAGTAAGACTAACTGGCTTGTAATTTCCAGGGTTATCCCTATTCCCTTTTTTGACCAAAGGAATAACATTTGCCTCTCTCCAATCTTCTGGCACTATACCTGTGGACAGTAAGGATGAAAAGATCATCGCCAAAGGCCCTGCGCTCTCTTCCCTCACTTCCCATAGAATCCTTGGATAAATCCCATCAGGCCTAGGGGACTTATCTATCTTCAAGTTCCTCAAAATTCTGACATCTTCCTTACTAACATCGAGCTCCTCCAGCCTACCAGACTGTTTCATACTGTCCTCCACTACAACTAGATCCCTCTCAGTTGTGAATACCAAAGAAAAGTATTCATTAAGGACCTCTCCTATCTCTTTAAGCTCCATGCACAAATTCCCTTTACAATCCTTGATCGGCCCTACCCTTTCTCTGGTCATTCTCTTGTTCCTCACGCATGTGTAGAAAGCCTTGGAGTTTTCCTTGATCCTATCTGCCAAGGTATTCTCATGCCTCCTTACCGGTCTCCTAAACCCTTTATTCAGCTCCTTTCTGGCTAAGTTGTATCCCTCTAGAGCCTTTTCTGATCCTAAACCTTATGTAAGCATCCTTCTTCCTCTTAACCGGTCATTCGACCTCTCTTGAGAACCAAGGCTCCCTCACTCGATTACATCTTCCCTGCCTGCTAGGGACAAACATACGGAGCACACACAGTATGCATTCCTTAAACCATCTCCACATTTCTATAGTGCTCTTCCCTGACGGCATCTGTTCCCATTTTATGTTACCCAGTTCTTGCCTAATGGAATTGTAATTACCCTTCCCCTAATTAGAAATCTTACCCTGCTATATGTAGCTATCATTTTCCATGACTATTGTAAAAGTAACAGAGTTATGATCGCTACTGCCAAAATGCTGTCCTACCAGCAGGTCTAACACTTGGCCTGGTTCTTTGCCAAGCACCAAATTCAAAGTGGCCTCTCCTCATGTTGGTCTATCTACATACTATGTCAGGAATCCTTCCTGAACGCACTGGGCAAAATCTGCTCCATCTAAACTATTACAACTAAAAAGTTTCCAATCAATATTTGGAAAGTTGAAGTCACCCATGACTACAACTCTGTGACTTCTGCACCTTTCCAGTATCTGCCTCCTAATCTGCTCCTCCACTTCTCCGCAACTATTAGGGGGTTTGTAAAAAATCCGCACAAAGTGTCTCCTCCTTTTTTGTTCTTGACCTCAACCTAAACTGACTCTGTAGACATATCATTCTCAAACTGCCTTTCAGTAGTTGCTAGACTAGCCCTGACTAGCAATGTCACTCCCCCACCTCTTTTACCACCCTCCCTATAACCTACACCATTTGCTCCCAAACCCACCTTCCCCTATCTAAGACTAGCCACTGGGCTAGAAGGTCTCAATGACCATAGGCTTGCCCCTGGAGCGGAACATGATGTCAACTGACTCTTGTCCGTCATCTCTTGCTGTAGCAGGGTCTACGCGGAGGGCCACGAGTGTTGGTAACCATCAGTCTGGTGGTGTCTGCTGACACAGTTAGGTGCGTTGGACCTGACCAGTGAGTACCTTTGGTTTCTTAGTGGTCCTAGAGAGCAAGCCTTTGTCTTGCATGGTGGGGGAAGTTGCTGGTGTTGCCCCAATTGGTGTCTTATAGCTCCGGATGCTTTCAGTCATCTTAATATGTGGAGTAGTGGTACGTGGTTGGTTGATGGTGTTCAGTGGTTGTGAGGCCTGCTCTCGACGTGGAGGTTTTGCAGAGTCTTTGACTCAGAAGTGTTTGTGGGAACTTTTCTCTGGGTCAGTAAGTCCAACCGATCCCTTTACCCTTCCTCGCCGCTTTGGCTTAAGGGCTCCTTCACAAGTGGGGCCTGCTTCTTGTTCAGACTCTCGAATTCTCCTCACGGACCCCACCTCAGAGCACACGCCTGGTTTGAACCAGAGCACGTTGCTGGTAATGCAGTGCACAATGCTGGGATGGGGACCCCCAGTTATACCCAGCTGCACGTCCCCCTTATCTCCTGCCAAATCTGGGTTCAGCTGTCCAACCATTGTTCCTCCTCCTCTCAGGGCTGAATGAGCTTCCTGATCACTGGAGTAGGTGTGAATGGCTTTTCAATTAAGGAGAAAGGTTTCAATGGTTTGGAATGTCCAGTATTTTCCTTGGATGGGTATTCATTAAATTTTGAATAATACTGAGAATGCTCTTACATCCAGGTTTATTAGAAGAAATTCTATCAGGAGTTTAGAGTTTAACCAGTAGTGTTTTACATCAACAGTTCATTATTGTCTACCTGTAGCTAGACTCTCTTTACTGGAAATAGATAAAGATTCTTGATCAGTACAGAAACCTGGTCTGTATTTTCTATCAACCTGGGCCTAAAAGACTGATAAACTGGGGACAAAACCAGAAATTGCTGACAAAACTGAGCAGGTATAGCAGCATCTATGAAGGGAAAATAGAATTAATGTTTTGAGACCAATAATTCTTCATCAGAAGTCTTTGTCAGAATTTCTGTTTTTGTTTCAGATCTCCACAGTTCTTTGTTTTCAAAAAAATTGGGTTTCCTTGTGTACTTTTATAAAGTCTTTAAATTTTGTGATTACTCAGGGCATAATGGGGATTGGTTTGCAGCATGCTACAACAATGAGATGTAACTACATCAGCTGGACAGCCATCTTGAACTGCTGCCATCCTTGGAGTGTAGGGAAATCTACAAGGACATTGTGGGTGAGGAGGGCGCTGGGTGTCCAAAATTTTGAACTAGCAACAGTGAATATAGTTTCAAGTCAAACTCAGAATGGTTTGTGGCTTGGCAAGAATCTTGCTGGGGCTGCCCTTCTCCTTTGAGGTGGTACAGGCTGTGTTTGGAAGGTGTTGGGTGAGTTGCTGTGCATCCTGTGGATAATACCCACTGCTGCTCCCACACATTGATTTAGAAAGGAGTGAATGTTGAAGATGGTGGTTGAGCTGCCAATCAGGTGGCTGCTTTGTCCTTGATTATGTGAAAGTTCTTCAGCATTGTTCGGACTGCGCCCATCCAGTTAAGTGAAATGAGATGGAGTTTGTAACTTTTGATCTGTTCTTGTAGTCACAGAATTTAAATAGTTGGTCCGGTTCAGTTTCTAGTTAATGGAAACTTCAAGATGTTGATAGTAAAGGTCTTAGTGATGGAAATGGCACTAAATGTCAAGGTGCAATGATTAGCTTCTCGTTAGTTGGAAATGGTCACTACATGACACTTGTGTGGACTGAATGATACCTGCCATTAGTCTGCCCAAGCCTGAATGTTATCCAAATCTTGATGCATATGGGCTGCTTCAGTACCTGAAGGTTGGCTTTAGCAATGGTGGAGGAAAAGAAAGGACAAGTTGCCAAGAAGGGCGCTAAGAAAGTGATGAAGAGGGCGCCGCGAAAGGCAGCAAGAAGAGGAGAAGGTCCAGGAAAGAAAGTTACTCCATCCACATCTACAAAGTGATGAAGCAGGTTCACCCCGACACTGGCATCTCCTCCAAGGCCATGAGCATCATGGACTCGTTCGTCAAAGATATCTTCGAGTGTATCACACGGCAGGCTTCCCACCTGGCCCATTACAACAAGCGCAGCACCATCAGCTCCCAGGAGATCCAGACCACCGTGCGGCTGCTGTTGCCCGGGAAACTGGCCAAGCACACCGTGTCGGAGGCACAAAGGCGGTGACCAAGTACACCAGATCCAAGTGAGACACCACATTTTACTAAACAAAACACCTGTGGAATCATAGATGGTGCTGAACATTGTGTAACCATTGACAAACATCACTATTTCTGATCTTACAATTGAAGGAAGATCAATGATGAAGTAGTTATGGATGGTTGAAGCTAGGACTCTACCCAGAGCAAAGTCCTGTGGCTGAGATAATAGGCATCCGACAACGATAACCATCTTTGTTTGTACTAGAAATGATTCTAACCAGCAGAGAGATTTCCTCTGATGTCTACTGAATCTGATTTTGCTAGGACTGTTTGATACCACATTTGGTCAAATGCTGCCTTGACGTTAAGGGCAGTCACTTTCACCTCACCTCTGGATATCAGCTCTTTTACTCACGTTTGGCCCAGGGCTGTAATGAGGTCAGAAGCTGAGCAGGTATCAATACACAGGTTATTGATAAACAAGTGCCACTTTGTAGTACCATAATCAACACCTGGATGTGAGTTTGCTCGCTGAGCTGAAAGGTTAGTTTTCAGACGTTTCGTCACCATTCTAGGTAACTTCATCAGTGAGCCTCCGACAAAGCGCTGGTGTTATGTCCCGCTTTCTATTTATCTGGTTAGGTTTCCTTGGATGGGTGATGTCATCTCCTGCGTTGGTAATGTCATTTCCTGTTCTTTTTCTCAGGGGATGGTAGATTGGCTCCAAATCAATGTGTTTGTTGATGGTGTTCCGGTTGGAATGCTATGCTTCTAGGAATTCTCGTGCGTGTCTCTGTTTGGCTTGTCCTAGGATGGATGTGTTGTCCCAATCAAAGTGGTGCCCTTCCTCATCTGTATGTAAGGATCCGAGTGATAGTGGGTCATGTCGTTTTGTGGCTAGTTGATGTTCATGTATCCTGGTGGCTAGCTTTCTGCCAGTTTGTCCAATGTAGTGTTTGTCACAGTTCTTGCAAGGTATTTTGTAGATGACGTTCGTTTTGTTTGTTGTCTGTATAGGGTCTTTTAAGTTCATTAGCTGCTGTTTTAGTGTGTTGGTGGGTTTGTGGGCTACCCTGATGCCAAGAGGTCTGAGTAGTCTGGCAGTCATTTCGGAAATGTCTTTGATGTAGGGGAGAGTGGTTATGGTTTCTGAGCCCATTTTGTCTCTTTGTTTGGGTTTATTGCTGAGGAATCGGCGGACTGTGTTCATAGGGTAACCATTCTTTTTGAATACACTGTATAGGTGATTAGGAAGGCAGGCCACAAGTCCTCCTGCCCTGGAATTAATCAGGGCAGAGGCAGGAGAAAGAGACAGAGTTCCAACTTCACAGTTTCATGTGTAATTAAATGTCTTCCAAGTCACTTCAGCAGAAAGTTCACTGAATATTGACTACCTCATCAGCTGCCCAGCCAACAGTGTGGTGAAACATTGGTTGGATGCTACAATTTGCTGCAATAACAGCCACAACAAAACTTGAGAGATGCCATTCTCTTCAGTTGTAGAAGTTATCACTGTTAAACCTGATCCTGTACTTTCTAAACTACCAAATATTATTCTCTCCATGAACATTTCAGGCCATGCGTCAACCTTTTCATAATAACAGGAACTGCATTCACTGGATTTGGAGTTTTTTGGCATCAACTGACAAGATCAGTTAGAAGGTGGAACTGAAGGTTGTCAGAACTAATCAACTGTATGTTGCTTCCACTGTATATTTAGCTGCATGCATAATTAAGGCAAAAGTCTTTTATGATTAGCTAATGGTTAAAGGAGTTCTTATAATTGTTTATTTTGAAATAAATTTTATGCAACGTATGAATAGCCATAATCAAACTTTTCAATGTTTTATTATTGCAAGATCCTTCTGAAATAAACACTGCTGGTACTTCCAGTGAAGGTTTATTTTTATTAACTACATTTTCTTGACATAAGTGAAGTGAACCAAATTGTAAATTTAAAAAAGTAATCTATCATTTGTTTCATTTTGCTTCACTTCCAAAATTGGTAGTATTTGTGGCAGAACATGAGGTGGATTGAAATGGAAATAATTCTCTTTTAATTTTTCAAAACAAAAATCCTGAAGTGGGCGTTTCAAATTGACTATGACATATAATGTGGACTATTAGCCTGTTGGCAAATTGTAAACTCCCATTATGTTCTGCAATATGTAAATTGTTTTGAGTTGTTTCTGTACATGTGGTGGATGTTGTGTTGTTACTAAGCACTCATTAAACATACAGAAAAACTGGGTGGGAAGCAACTGATAACTCTATTTATGTAATCTTATTCCTAGCAATCTACAACCAATCCCAAAGATCTGACTTCTCAGTTTTTTTTAATCATTACTTACATCAAAAATATGTCCAGGATAACAAAGTGTGAAGCTGGATGAACACAGCAGGCCAAGCAGCATCTCAGGAGCACAAAAGAACACAATTTTGTGCTCCTGAGATGCTGCTTGGCCTGCTGTGTTCATCCAGCCTCACACTTTGTTATCTTGGATTCTCCAGCATCTGCAGTTCGCATTATCTCTGATCAAAAATGTGTCAATTTCTTTTAAAATTAACTCTGGTCTCAATCATTATCTGTGTTCTTTAAGCCCATTGCAAAAACAAATTTCTTCTATCTGCCCTCTTGAGTTCTTAGGCACTATTTCAAGTCAATATATCAAATTAATATATTGAGGTATGAAGGAAAACTGGCCAAAAATATAAAGGAGGATAGTAAAAGCTTTTTTAGGTATGTGAAAAGAAAAGAAATGGTTAAGACTGAAATTGGGCTCTTGAAGATAGAAATGGGTGAATTTATTATGGGGAACAAGGAAATGGCAGAAGAGTTGAATAGGTTCTTTGGATCTGTCTTCACTAGGGAAGACACAAACAATCTCCCAGATATAATAGTGGCTGAAGGACAGAGGGTAATGGATGATCTGAAGGAAATTTATATTAGGCAGGAAATGGTGTTGGATAGATTGTTAGGTCTGAAGGCTGATAAGTCCCTGGGACCTGATGGTCTGCATCCCAGGGTACTTAAGGAGGTGGCTCTAGAAATCGTGGATGCATTGGTAATCATTTTCCAATGTTCTATAGATTCAGGACCAGTTCCTGCGGATTGGAGGGTGGCTAATGTTGTCCCGCTTTTCAAGAAAGGAGGGAGAGAGAAAACAGGGAATTTTAGACCAGTTAGCCTGACGTCAGTGGTGGGAAAGATGCTGGAGTCAACTATAAAAGATGAAATTACGAATCATTTGGATAGCAGTAACAGGATAGGTCAGAGTCAGCATGGATTTACGAAGGGGAAATCATTCTTGACTAATCTTCTGGAATTTTTTGAGGATGTATCTATGAAGTTGGACAAGGGAGAACCAGTGGATGTAGTGTACCTGGACTTTCAGAAAGCCGTTGATAAAGTCCCACACGGGATATTGGTGAGCAAAATTAGGGCACATGGTATTGAGGGCAAAATACTGAGTTGGATTGAAAATTGGCTTGCTGACAGGAGCAAAGAGTAGTCATAAACGGGTCCCTTTCGGAATGGCAGGCAGTGACCAGTAGGGTACCACAAGGTTCGGTGCTGGGACCGCAGCTCTTTGAGATATATATTAATGATACAGACGAAAGCATTAAAAGTAATATTAGCAAATTTGCTGATGACACAAAGTTGGGTGGCAGGGTGAAATGTGAGGAGGATGTTATGAGAATACAGGGTGACTTGGACAGGCTAGGTGAGTGGATGGAAGCATGGCAGATGCAGTTTAATGTGGATAAATGTGCGGTTATCCACTTTGGTGGCAAGAACAGGAAGGCAGATTACTATCTAAATGGAGTCAAGTTAGGTAAAGGGGAAGTTCAACGAGATCTAGGTGATCTTGTACATCAGTCAATGAAAGCAAGCATGCAGGTACAGCAAGCAGTGAAGAAAGCAAATGGCATGCTGGCCTTCATAACAAGAGGAATTGAGTGTAGGAGCAAAGAGATCCTTCTGCAGCTGTACAGGGCCCTTGTGAGACCGCACTTGGAGTATTGTGTGCAGTTTTAGTCTCCAAATTTGAGGAAGGACATTCTTGCTATTGAGGGAGTGCAGCATAGATTCACGAGGTCAATTCCCGGAATGGCAGGACTATCATATGTTGAAAGATTGGAGCAACTGGGCTTGTATACACTTGAGTTTAGAAAGATGAGAGGGGATCTGATTTTGAGATGTATAAGATTTTTAAGGGATTGGACACTCTGGAGGCAGGAAGCACGTTTCCACTGAAGGGTGAGTCCAGAACCAGAGGACACAGTTTAAAAATAAGGGGTAGGCCATTTAGAACAGAGTTGAGGAAAAACTTCTTCACCCAGAGAGTGGTGGATATATGGAATGCTCTGCCCCAGAAGGCAGTGGAGGCCAAGTCTCTGGATACTTTCAAGAAAGAGATGGATAGAGCTCTTAAGGATAGTGGAATCAAGGGTTATGGGGATAAGGCAGGAACAGGATACTGATTGTAGATGATCAGCCATGATCATAATGCATGGTGGTGCTGGTTCCAAGGGCCGAATGGCCTACTTCAGCACCTATTGTCTATTACCCCCTGTCACTGTCTACATGATCAGCAGAAATACTATTTCTCTATACATTCTATCTTATCACTTCAGAATTTATTTCATTAATAATCCACTAATTCTTCTGTCAGGCTTTTACATTCCAGCTGGGTTAGTAGCAGTATCTCAAGTTCCTTGTGAGTAAAATCAGCAATGTCTAACATCACCAATATTTAGACAAAGAACAGATGATGACTGGTATGGATTAGGTGCTCAGACATGTACAAAATCATTGGCAAAAAAGGTAAGAATTTGAGGGACCAGAAAGTGGAAGTGTTTTTTGTCACAGTACAAAGTTGGCGTATGGAGGTTGTTGTAGGCAGAGAAATGTACATGGCAAAATTGATAATGTCAAGGGACTTGTAGTGGTAGAAAATGGGCGATTTGATATGGAAGGTCAAATTGAGTGAGGACACAATATCTGTGAGATCAATTTGCAAGTCAACAGAAAATTTGAAGGATGTTGTAGAATCGTTGAGCCACTGGAGACCTATGCTGATGGTCAAACATTGCAGCCCATTGGATCCAACTCTAGGAGACTCAATATTCATGGAAGCTGATGTCAAAATTTAAACAAAAGGAAGTCAGCATCTGTTCTATGAGGACTTAACCTTGGGGTCACAGCACAAGATGCTATCAGTGGAAGGATGGCAGTATACTGGTTGGGGCACAAGGCAACAGAGCTGAGAAATGGGTGGTGGTTCATGACAGACTTCAAGGAGATGATGTGGAGTACGAAGATGATGTGAATTACATGTGCAACATGATTGACTTCACTATGGGAACACAAATGGTAAGCTTTGTCATGAATTCTTGCCCAAAGGCCTTTAATGCTCAAAACAGAACAGGACCAAATGATAGTCAAGTATATCTAGGCCTAATGGTGGGGGAAAAGGGAAAAGAATCCTAGGCCTGTTGATAATTGAAGAGAGTGAATCTGAAAATTGATTAAATGAGTCCAGAGCCTAGTTGTGTATGTCTGGGCTGTAATTCAAGAAGGTTTACATTTTATGACTTGCTGCCAAAGTCAATGTCTGGTAGGCAATTGAAGATTAGTGCCCAAGGTCTCTGTAATATGATCTGTGGCTTAGCTGTCTGTAGCCTGGAATCTGGAGCCAAACTGGCTGGCTAGAAGGGTCTACAACCTAGCCTATGAATTTAGCAAAACGTGGAGCTGGATGAACACAACAGGCCAAGCAGCATCTTAGGAGCACAAAAGCTGACGTTTCGGACCTAGTCCCTCTTTCTGATGAAGGGTCTAGGCCCGAAACATCAGCTTTTGTGCTCCTAAGATGCTGCTTGGCCTGTTGTGTTCATCCAGCCCCACACTTTGTTATCTCGGATTCTTCAGCATCTGCAGTTCTCATTATCTCTATGAATTTAGCAAATGGGGCGAGCTAATTGAAAGTGCTTGCTTGATGTCTGGTTCTGGTTATCTGAATCTTGGAATCTGCCTGTGCAGATTTGGAAGGGCAATCCTATTCAGGCAGCAGTAAGACACTGTCTACAATGTTAGGGCAGTGCATAGAAACCTGGAGCTAGGATGAACTCCAATTTACTCTGAAATGGGTGATTTCAGACAGAGGGCAAGGACAAGAATTACTTACAAAAACAGAAAATCTCAGCTTAACAGTTTTGAAGAAAGGTCACTGGACCCAAAATGCTAACTCTGCTTTCTCTCCATAGATGCTGACAGACCTGCTGAGTTCTTTCAGCAATTTCTGTTTTTGTGTTCTTGATTTCCAGCATTTGCAGCCTTTTGTGTTCATTTTTAAAAGAATTACTTAGATTGTTGAACACAGAAACAGGACTTTCAGGACAGCCAGTGTTTATCCTATCCTTAAAACATCTCCCCTGTGTTTTTATCCAACTCCGCCAATATACCTTTTACTTCCTTTTCCCTCATATGTTTACCTACCTTACCCTAATATATATAAACTATTTGTGGTCATAAGTTCCACAATCTCTACACCTTCTGGGTAATTAAGTTGTATGTAAATTCTCTGTTTGATTTCTTGGTTCTATCTAGTTTAGTGCTCTATCACTGAAAATAAATTGCTTTGAATATTGTCTTTCCTATTGAAAATAAACCTTCTCAAAACACTCATTAGGAAAAAAAAAGGCCAGAGAAAAATACCAGGAAGGTGGCCAAAAGAGTTCAGAAGTGCAATCTAAAGAGCCTCTGAAATGGAGGAAGGTAGGTAGAAAGGGAGAAAGATGTAGTTATGAAATTTAAGAGCTTAAGGCTAATGCAATACAAGGCACTGCAACTATTGATGACAGTGAAGGCATTTAAGATGTACAAAAGACCAGATTTTGAGGAATTCTTAGTGGGTTGTAGGGCTCAAGAAGGTTTCAGTGATAGGGAAGAATCTGGTTCTGTTATATTTGAAGAAGAGGTTAAGAATTGAAATGTTCATTCAACTCAATGTGTAGCTCTATAACAATTTTTCTTAAAATAATCAAAACTAATCTAATTGCTCCACAGTATTGCTAAATCCCTATATTATTGTCCATGTCAAATATTTATGCTAATTTCTCATTAAAGGATACCTGTAATAAAACATAACATATCCCAATAACCCTTTGCAGGGAGTAAGGCATTATAGCCAGAAAACTCATAAAAAAGAGTTAAATGCTCGACCAAAACGCCTAGAAAACATCAAAAATCAAAAGCAAAATGGTATGGATGTATTTCAGGAATTCTACTTTGGTGGTTGACATTTCAGGTACCATTTTTGACCGTGTTGTGTTAGATTCTTAATAAAAGGAAATGAGTTCTGTATAGCTCCTGAAATACCTAACCTATTTATACTTTCATACACAGGGAAATGCTGTGGATGTTGATTAGCAATGTGACAGGTTGACTAGCAAATTAGTCGGCAGCATGGATTAGAAATTGACTAAAAGATAGGAAATAAAGGGGTAGGTATAGATGGCCATTTCTCAAACTGGAGATGAGTTGAAAATGGTGTTCCTCAGGGATTGGTGTTCAGACCCTGGCTTTCTCTGATCTTCATAAACTTTTTGGAGATGGGTATTGAGGGCAAGATCTCTAAATTTGCAGATGATATTAAACTTAGGAGAGTAATGAATCATGAGGATGACGCTGATGGATTCAAAGGGACATTGACAAGTTGGCCAAATGGCCAGACACCTGACAGATGAACTTCAATTCAGAGAAATATGAGATGACGTATTTTGTAGAAGAAATTTGGAGAGACAATACAGATTCAATGGTACAACTACAAGTGAGTACAAGAGCAGAGGGACCTTCTGAGTGTGACCAGGCAAGTTGAAACAATTGTTAAGAAGATGAGTGGATCCTTGAGTTTACAAATAGAAACATAGAGTATAAAAGCAAACAAGTGTTGCTCCACCTCTACAGATCATTGATTCGACCATATTTAGAATAGTGTGTTCAATTCTGGGTAAATTGTTTAAGAAAGGATGTTAAAGCCCTGTAGAAAGTGCGAAAGAGACTTACTAGAATAATACCTGAAATGAAGGATTTTAAGTATGAGGAATAACAAGAGAACTTGGGCTTGTTTTCTTTGAAGCGGAGAAGATGAAGAGGTGACCGTATTGAGATGCTGAAAATTCTGAACAACTTTGACAGGATAGAGAAGGATATTCTGTTTCACTACCTGGTTTGTCAGTAACTAGGGGATCACACATTCAAGGCTGCCAGCAAGAGAGCTAGAAGAGAAATGAGGATAAACTTCTTTATTCAGAGAGTTGTTAGGAATTGGAATGCATTGCCTGGGAATGGGATGGAGGCAGATTCCATTGGAGGTTTCAAAACAGAGTTGGATATAAATTTGAAAGTGATTAATTTAGAGAGCAATGGAGATAGGACAGAAGACTGGGACTGGCTGGTAGCTCTTTCAATGCCAGTACAGACACAATGGGTCAAAATACCTCCTTCTATACCATAAAATTCTATGATTCTATAAATTTCTACTCCTGAACACCCTCACAACAGCAAGCGCCCTAAATCTCTGCTATCAAAAGGGCTGCATTTACAGTCAATGCCAAGACAGACCCTGTTATTTAGGTCAAACACCTACCCATTGCAAAAGAACGAGGATCCATAATGGGATATCTGGAAAAAATATATGAAGATGATCCTGATAATGCAGTGTTAAACAAACAAGAGCATATTACTCCATCAACAGATGTCAATCTTAATTTAAGGTTTTTCTCATTAAACTAAACAAGTTGAAGAATAAAGCTGTATAACTGAATCATTGTGGCAGGTTTCATTCTGTCATGAAATTTGCTGTTGAGTAAAGCAGATGGCTTGTTTTCCCTTTTACGTCTGTGGTGTGCATTGCTATTTTGGGTTTTCTTAGACCTAGCAACACCAAGGGTCATTGCTTGAAAATATTGTTAAGAATTTTGGTGGACCAAGTTCTGATTGTTAAAAATATATTAATCAGCTCACCACTATAGTTTGAATTACTTAAGGTATTTTAATGTTTTCCAGACTTCACAGCATATTGTCTTCATATCAACTGTCTATTGTTTTAAAGTTATAGAAACAAATGCTCATAGAAAATTGTTTGTGTTGAATGAGAAAACATCAGCTTTTGTATTATTAAATCACTACATTAGCATTTCTTGATTTGCGTTACAAATTCAGGCCGTACGGTTCAATAATACAATATCTTCCAAGAGATTGCAACAATCCTTTCCATGAATATGAATGCAGACAGAAAAGCTATTAAAAAGTAAGACCAAGTTTTTTTTTATGATGCAACTTTTCAACAATTACATTCATTCTTTATATAACTACATGTTTCTCTGATTAAATCTTTAATTTCAAGTATAAGTTTAATGAAATACATATTATTGTTAAAATGCTCATACCAGTTCACTAAGAAAAAGAAAGTACTTTTTTTCATTTTCATGCTGAAGTTTGACCCAGATTTTGTAAGTGTAATACACTATAATTTATTCACTGTAAGAGAATGAGTATGTTATTAGTATGGTGAAACCAAGAGACTGAAATGAACTACTTGACCTAAATACATTTCGTTACAAAGCTTCTGATTAGTTAATCATAAGTGGTCTTTACAGGTCCTACCTGGAATCTTCAGCAGAGGCAAATGTGGTATTTTGCCAATGCTGACAATTTTATTTCCTTCTTTTTACTCAGCAGGATAGCCAGGAAAAGAGCTATCAAAACATTTAAATCATTGGATTTTAAACTAGATTTCTGACCTTCAAAATAATGGAAACTACAGTTTCTCTTTCTGAAATGTTTAAATCCTCTCCATCGTTCTGGTCTTCTATCTTAAACGAGACAAAGTCCAAGATGCTCAACCTCAACCTCTCCACCCCTCTCACCCACTCCAACCTCTCCCCCGCAGAACGGGCAGCCCTCCGCTCCCTCCATTCCAACCCCAACCTCACGATCAAACCCGCAGACAAGGGTGGCGCAGTGGTAGTATGGCGCACTGACCTCTACATCGCTGAGGCCAGACACCAACTCTCCGACACCACCTCCTACCACCCCCTCGATCATGACCCCACACCCGAGCACCAAACCATCATCTCCAACACCATTCACGACCTCATCACCTCAGGGGACCTCCCACCCACAGCCTCCAACCTCATTGTTCCCCAACCCCGCACGGCCCGTTTCTATCCCCTTCCCAAAATCCACAAACCTGCCTGCCCTGGTCGACCCATCGTCTCAGCCTGCTCCTGCCCCAACGAACTCATCTCCACCTATCTGGACTCCATTTTCTCCCCTTTGGTCCAGGAACTCCCTACCTACGTCCGTGACACCACCCACGCCCTCCACCTCCTCCAGGACTTCCAATTCCTGGCCCCCAACACCTCATATTCACCATGGACATCCAATCCCTATACACCTGCATTCCGCATGCAGATGGCCTCAAGGCCCTCCACTTCTTCCTGTCCCACAGGCCCGACCAGTCCCCCTCCACTGACACTCTCATCCGCCTAGCTGAACTCGTCCTCACCCTCAACAACTTCTCTTTTGACTCCTCCCACTTCCTACAGACTAAGGGGGTGGCCATGGGCACCCGCATGGGCCCCAGCTATGCCTGCCTCTTTGTAGGTTACGTGGAACAGTCCCTCTTCCGCACCTACACAGGCCCCAAACCCCACCTCTTCCTCCGTTACCTTGATGACTGTATCGGCGCCGCCTCTTGCTCCCCAGAGGAGCTCGAACAGTTCATCCACTTCACCAACACCTTCCACCCCAACCTTCAGTTCACCTGGGCCATCTCCAGCACATCCCTCACCTTCCTGGACCTCTCAGTCTCCATCTCAGGTAACCAGCTCGTAACTGATGTCCATTTCAAACCCACCGACTCCCACAGCTACCTAGAATACACCTCCTCCCACCCATACTCCTGCAAAAATTCCATCCCCTATTCCCAATTCCTCCGCCTCCGCCGCATCTGCTCCCACGATAAGACATTCCACTCCCGCACATCCCAGATGTCCAAGTTCTTTAAGGACCGCAACTTTCCCCCCACAGTGATCGAGAACACCCTTGACCGCGTCTCCCGTATTTCCCGCAACACATCCCTCACACCCCGCCCCCGCCACAACCGCCCTAAGAGGATCCCCCTTGTTCTCACACACCACCCTACCAACCTCCGGATACAACGCATCATCCTCCGACACTTCCGCCATTTACAATCCGACCCCACCACCCAAGACATTTTTCCATCCCCACCCCTGTCTGCTTTCCGGAGAGACCACTCTCTCTGTGACTCCCTTGTTCGCTCCACACTGCCCTCCAACCCCACCACACCCGGCACCTTCCCCTGCAACCGCAGGAAATGCTACACTTGCCCCCACACCTCCTCCCTCACCCCTATCCCAGGCCCCAAGATGACATTCCACATTAAGCAGAGGTTCACCTGCACATCTGCCAATGTGGTATACTGCATCCATTGTACCTGGTGCGCCTTCCTCTACATTGGGGAAACCAAGCAGAGGCTTGGAGACTGCTTTGCAGATCACCTCCGCTCAGTTTGCAACAAACAACTGCACCTCCCAGTCGCAAACCATTTCCACTCCCCCTCCCATTCTCTAGATGACCTGTCCATCATGGGCCTCCTGCTCTGCCACAATGATGCCACCCGAAGGTTGCAGGAACAGCAACTCATATTCCGCCTGGGAACCCTGCAGCCTAATGGTATCAATGTGGACTTCACCAGTTTCAAAATCTCCCCTTCCCCTACTGCATCCCAAAACCAGCCCAGTTCGTCCCCTCCCCCCACTGCACCACACAACCAGCCCAGCTCTTCCCCCCCCACCCACTGCATCCCAAAACCAGTCCAACCTGTCTCTGCCTCCCTAACCGGTTCTTCCTCTCACCCATCCCTTCCTCCCACCCCAAGTCGCACCCCCATCTACCTACTAACCTCATCCCACCTCCTTGACCTGTCCGTCCTCCCTGGACTGACCTATCCCCTCCCTATCTCCCCACCTATACTCTCTCCACCTACCTTCTTTACTCTCCCTCTTCAGTCCGCCTCCCCCTCTCCCTATTTATTCCAGTTCCCTCTCCCCATCCCCCTCTCTGATGAAGGGTCTAGGCCCGAAACGTCAGCTTTTGTGCTCCTGAGATGCTGCTTGGCCTGCTGTGTTCATCCAGCCTCACATTTTATTATCTTAAAGTCCAAGATGCAATTTGTTTTGCCAAGCAGCTTCCAGCAATTGGCTCCTGAGCATGTTGGCCGTTCTTCAGCAGTGAGCCCAGACAGTGAGTAATGGCAAGTTATTGACTATGTTGATCACATTTGGTAAAATGCATTGATCCAATTTTAGGACATACATGCATACGTACACAGTGTAATACTCAAGTCACTCGCTGCAATCAAAGTTAAAAACCTGTTTGATTTTCTGCACCCCAACACCATGATGATAAAAGCAACTAATTCTCATATGAGTACCCCAGTTTAGGACAAGCGACTCAGAAATAAATAGATTTCAAGGCTGGAATTGTCCCACATTGTGTAGTTCGTCTTCATTGCCCACAATGAGCCTCAGAAATGAGAGAATTGGAGAAGAAATGTTATAATTATACAGTTAACTGTACCTATTGTTTTGCATTGAACATCTACCACAATTTATTTTATATGAATCCCTGAAAATAAACTTGCACATCATTGCTCTTTAATGGACAGCAGACACTTATCAGTCAGACAAGCAGGAGGCTGGAAGAACACAGCAAACCAGGCAGCATCTGGAGGAAAGAAGCAGTCAACATTTTAGTATTATTCTTCTTCAGGACTGGATATGGGGGTAGGGGAAGCTGCAGATAAAGTTGGGGGGGGGGGGGGGGAAAGAGGGGGATAGTGAAATGGTGGTGATAGTTGGACACTGGTAGGAGGCACAACCTAGTTGGTTTCTGGAGGAATGACTCCACTTGGTAGCTGGAAGGGAGGGTCAGTAGGTGGAGTGGAAGGGAGAAGGTGGGGCTGGAAGGGGAGCCGGGAGGTGGGTCTTTTGAAATTGGAGAGCAAAGTGTTGAGTCTGTCTGGCTTTAGAGTGCCCAGGCAGAAGATAAAGGTGTTGTTTTCAAATTTGCCTTCTGAATCACTGCAACACTGCAGGAGGCCAAGGACAGACATATCAGAGAGGGGTTAGAGGGATAAAGTCAAAATGGGCAGTGGTAGGGAGGTTACACTGCCCATTATGGGCCAGGCAAAGATGCTTGGTAAAACAGTCACCTATTCCACATTTGGTCTCACCAACTTACAGAAGACCACATTGGGAGAACCAGATGCAGCGCACTATGTTAGAGGAGATGCAAGTGAAGCTGTCTCACTTGGAAGGGCAGTTAAGGGCCCTGAATGTAGGTGAGGGAGGTGGTGTGTGGACAGGTGTTACATCTTTTAGGTTACAGGGGACAGTACCAGGCAGGTTGGATTAGTTGGTGGGGAGTGTGGTGCAAACTTAGGAGTGGTGAAGGGGATGGTCCTTATGGAAAGCAAAGAAGGGTGGGGGTGGAAGATGTTCTGGGTGGTGGGGTCTAATTGGAGTTGGTGGAAGTGTTTGAGGATGATGCATTGGATGTGGAGGCTGGTTGAATGGAAAATGAGGACAAGGGGGAACCCTACCTTTATGTTTGGAAGGGAGAGCAGGCTTAGAGCTATGAAGCTGGGAATGGAGGATGCACAGTGAAGGGCTGTCTGGATGTGAGAGAGTGGGGAAGAGAGCATTGTTTAAAAAGGCGGACATCTGAGCTGATGGGAGTGGAACATCTCCCTGTCAGAACAGATCCGATGGACACAGGAATTGGGAAGATAGGATGGCGTTTTTGCAGGATACTGGGTGGGAGAATATGTAGTCTAGGTAGCTATGAGTGTCAGTGGGTTTATAGTAAATGTCAGTCCATAAACTGTCACCAGAAATGGAGAGGTCAAGAAAGGGGAGGGAGGTATCTGAGTTTGACCAAGTAGATTCGAGAGAGGGTGAGAGCTGTTAGCAAAGTTTATGAACTGTTCCAGTTCAGACCTTGTGTGGATGCAGTTCTGACACAGTCAATTAACTGCAGAAGATTTGGGGAACAGTCCCAGTGTATGTACTGAAGAGAGATTGTTCAACATAACTGACAAAGAGGAAGGCATAGCCAGGGCCCATGCGAGTGCCCATGGCAACTCCCTAGATTTGAAGAAGTTGGAAGAATTGAGGGAAAATCCATTGAAGCTGACGACTAGTTTGGCAAGGCAGAGGATGATATTGGTAGGGAGGACTGGATGGGTCTGTTGGAGAGGAAAAAAACTAAGGGTCTGTAGACTGTCCTTGTTGGGTATGGACGTGTATAGGGATTGAAAGTCTATAGTAAAGATGAAGTGTTGTGGGCCTGGGAACTGAAGTTTCCACAGAGGTAGACGGCGTGGTTTGTAGATAGGGAGTGCACAGGCCAAATGGGAGAGGACAGAGTTGAAGCAGGAAGAGATGGGTTCAGTGGTGCAGGGGCATGCTGAGACAATGGGTAGGCCAGGGTAATGGGTTTGTGGATCTTAGGGAACAGGTAGAACCGGACACTGTGGGGCTGGGGGGCTAAGGCTGGAGGTGGTGGTGGAGGGGAGGTCACCAGACACAATGAGGTCATGGATAGTGTGGGAGATGGTAGCTTGATGGGCCATAGTGGGATTGTGATCAGGGAGAGGTAGAATGTGGTGATGGAGAGTTTGCAATCAGCCTCTGTAATAAAGAGGTTCATCCTCCAGACTACCATTCTACCACCTTTGTCAGTGGGTTTGATAGTGAAATGGGGATTGGTGCATAGAGAGTATAGCACTGCATGTTCAGTGAGGGAGAAGTTGTAGTGGGTGATGGAGGTTGAAGAAAGAGGTGGTCAATGTCACATTGGCAGTTAGCAATGAAGAGGCCCAAGGCAGGTAATAGGCCAGCAGGGGGTGTCCAAGAGGAGAAGGAAGATTTGAGGCAGGAGAAGGGGTCCCCAGGTGGTGGTTGGGAGTCTTTATTGAAGGTGGCATGGAGATAGAGGTGGCAGGAGAAGAGTTCCACATCATGACAGGCACAGAACTCATTGAGATGAGAGCAGAGAGGCACAAAGGTGAGCCCTTTACTGAGGGCAGACCATTTGGCCTCAGAGTTTAAAGTCACAGGGAACAGTGACTATGCAGCAAGGTTCAGGGATCAGATTTTGGGGAGTCTTGAAGTTGAAGAAAGAGACAGGGGGAGGGCAATAGCATGTGGTGGGTGCCAGATAGATGGGCTGTGGAGGGAGCTCAGTAGGTCTGAGAGGGAAAGGAGAGTTGGAGCATGGTGGGCTGGAGAATTAGATGCATGGAGGGGTGTGAGAGAGATGAGATAGAGACAAGTGAGGAGAGGTGGATGGTTAGGGTGTGAAGTGGGGGCAGACAGATAAGGAGGGAGAGGCATGCTGGCTAGCTGTGAGTGGGCAGTGGGAATCCCATAGCTACCTAGACTAGCTGTGGGCTCATAACGGCCAGCCTAACCTCCCGCTCACTGCCCATTTCAACCCCTCCAACATGTCTGTCCTCAGCCTCCTGCTGTGTCAGTGATTCAGAATGCAAATTTGAGGAACAACACCTTACCTTCTGCCTGGGCATCCTACAGCTCAGACGACTCAACTTTGAGTTCCCTAATTTCAAACCGTCCATCCACTAGCTCCCCTTACAGCCCCAATTCCTTCCTTCTATTCCACATTCTGACCCTCCCTTCCAACTGCCAATCAGATTTATCCCTCTCATCGACCAACCACATTGTAGCTACCACCAGTGTCCACCTATCATCACCATTCCACTAATTCCTCTGCCCGCCCCCTATCTGCAGCTCCTCCTAACTCCACATCCAGACTTGATGAAGGGTAATACCCGAAATGTTAACTTTTCCTTTTCTCCAGATGCTGCCGGGCTTTCTGTGTTTTTCCAGCCTCCTGTCTGTCTCCCTTGCATTCCAGTATCTGTTGTTTTTTTTGTCTTTGACTTATTTTGGTCATTCTGCTTGGCATTTTTGACATTCCAAATTGAAAAATAATCAAAATAACTTTTTCCAAAAATACCTTGGCTTTTTTTAACATTAATTAATTGAGTTATTCACTGGAAAGCCATTCTCAATCTGTAAAATTCAATAAGCAGAACACACATGATAAAATGTACAGAGGCATCTTGGAATTATTACGTTTTTCCCAATCAGCAGGCAAGAATACAATGCCCTCCGCTCAAACAACAAATGTAAGTAAGCCATCCAATACTAAAATATAAATATCGTACTATGCATTAACATGTATAGAGAAGGTTTAGACTCTAAATGAAGGAAGCGTGGAACTAATTTTCAAAATTTGACGTTTCCAGCACATTCCATTTAAATTGTCTGAATCTGGCCTGTTATAAATTCCAACAGAAAATAATTGAGAATTGGATGAATTTTATTTCCTAGGAAAAGATGCAAATTGTATGACATTACCCTCTTCCTTTGCTGTTGAATAATTATACAAATAATTTGCTGATGTGTAAGTGCTGTTCTAGTGTCACATGACATAATAACCATTCCTATGTACCGGAAGTAACATTCAGAGGATGTTCTATTTCACCATTGGAACTGAGATAAAAGAAATGTTCTGCCTATTGAGAGATCAGACAAACAATTGAATGTATCAGTTAATATGGGATTGTCCGCCACTTAGAACAAGGACACCTTATTTATATAATGCTTTAGTTTGACAAACAGTGCACAGTCTAAGCAAAACAGTCCTTTACTTTCTAGAAAATTAAATTGCCCACACCAAGTACACCACAAAATTCGGCTTTACAGATTTCCAAGCATTGGAGCAGTTCAAAAAGGCTGAAATCATTTTCATCTCTCTTTATCCTGCAACATTTTTACACATCTGAAATTCAGGACTAAACAGAAATATCATGGAATAATAAAACCAATTACAGAACTGATTTAAAAATGTCACAGAATGATATTTTCCCAGTATCTTGGAGCTGGAACAAGATATGACTCACTGATCAGTTTGTCCTCTAAAACTTTATTTTCACCAACGAGAGAATAATTTCCAGCCTTAACAGAATAGCATGTGTTACTTAACATAAATATCACAAATTCTGTTAATAAATGAAAATGAGCTGGATTCAGTACACTGCATGAACTTTAAAAGCTAAGGGTCATCAATGAAATTAAGTTTTTCTAATCATGCTGGCGCTTACTTCAATAGATGGTCTTTTTTCAAGACTTTTTCATTTTGCTCCCATCTTCCTGCTGGCTTCCCTCACAGTGGATTAGATTCCCTACAGTGTGGAAACAGGTCCTTTGGCCCAACAAGTCCACACTGCCCCTTGCAGCATCCCACCCAGACCTATCCCCCTATAACCCACACACCCCTGAACACTACGGGCAATTTAGCATGGCCAATCCACCTAACTTGCACATCTTTGGACTGTGGGAGGAAACCGGAGCACCCGGAGGAAACCTATGCAGAGATGGGGAGGATGTGCAAACTCTACATGGGCAGTTACCCAAGGCGAACCCGGGTCCCTGGCGTTGTGAGGCTGCAGTGCTGACCACTGAGCCGCTGTGCATCTGGGGACAGCAAACCATGCTCCCTTTTTCACAGCAGCCTGCTGCCATACTCTGTGATTTTAAAGGTCCAACATCACAGACAACCACTTTGTCAGCTTCTGAGAAAGGGTAAATGCATGAGGTAAGTGTGAGATTAGAATGCCAGCAAGATAAAATGCCAGGTTGGTGGGGGTAGTGTAGGTAGGGTGCCAGGGTAGATGTTGGAAAGAGGGCCACATAAGTGGTGAAGTTTTTAGGTTAGGTAGGGCTCAGTGAGAGATAGCAGATCTGACAGGGAGTGTCACAACCCAGGGAGACTCAAGGGGAGAATGCAAAATGTAAACTACCATCCCCTAGATGGCGGACATATCAGGAGGAGCTCAACATCAGAAGACAGTCTTTGTCAGGTTCTCTTTGTAACTAGCAGTCCTTATCAGGTAGTTACCTTTGCTAGGTAGATGCTGATCCAGAAGTGAAGTAGAAAGATCCGGGAAGAACAGGGTACTGTCTTCTCAACTTTAACAAAACCAACAGAGTTTCGGCCAACAGGATGTACATCTTGTGTGACAAATTGTTCCTCAATTATTATAGTTGTATACTTCATTTGTCTAATCAAATAAGCCATCATATTGAACCTGCTGTTTCTTATAAAACTTAATAAACTTTCTGAAAATTCTTTACAAATGGGCAACTACCTGTATTTAGGTAACGATAGTCACAAACTCCAATATCTAATACGATACACCACGCCTATATTGAGCCCTGCTTGTCATGTCCTCCCTCTTGCTACAGGCAGAAGGCTTCCCTGCTGTAGGAGTTCCAGACATTAGTGCATTTTTATAAAGCAATCATGCTCCAGGTCATGCACTGGCCATCCAGAGCTGCCCCTACAGGCCAAAATGGGATCAGTCAGAAGAGGGGCAGGATTTGTGAACCTCTGTTCAGCTCGCCATATTTATAGGTCCGTGCAATGTCCAAGATTCCACAATTTTCTGGGTCTTAATTTTTAATTGCATTTAACTTAAATCTTGCGTCATTTTTAAAACTTCCCTTTTTCTGTCTATTTACTGGTTAACTTAGCGTAGTTTCCTCTTCACTTCTTTTTCAATAATGTTCTGACTCTAATATATTTTATAACCTAACTTTCTGTCAGACTTTGCTAATAAAGGATATAATTGAATAGAATTAATAAAGGAGCTCCAAGCTCATCTTCTTTATAATAAAATATGAAAATTAAACATTGCTAATCAGATACAAGAAGTTGAAGCTTTTTTACTTGCACTCATCAGGACCCAGATGCAAGAAAAAGATTTGAAAAATGGGACACCAATTCAAACAGCATGAGAAGAAGTTGCTGGTTTGTTGGGTTAACACTGACATGGAGATGCAGCAAGTATAGTTAACTATCAATCTCAGTTTGCAGGCCAGGCAGATAGACTCTGAATGTATAGGGTGTTGTCATGGAAATACAGAAGAAATTGATAGCCTTCAAAAGCCCTCATTTTCTCCATGGAAAAGGTGCATTATATGGATGAACTCAGGGATGAAACAATCAGGGACAAGTGCATTCATAAATGCAGCTTTTAGCATGTGCTAATGAATCCTACTCTGACCCTGACTGATCATTTTAAATTGTTTTCTGTTTTCTTTAATCCCATTATCAAAAGAAAGATAGATAACAAGGTGTAGAGCTGGATGAACACAGCGGGCCAAGCAGCATCAGTGGAGCAGGAAGGCTGACGTTTCGGGCCTAGACCCTTCTTCAAAATTCTGGCTTTGCAGAACACCTCCGCTCGGTTTGCAATAAACAACTGCACCTCCCAGTCGTGAACCATTTTAACTCCCCCTCCCATTCCTTAGACGACAGGTCCATCATGGGCCTCCTGCAGTGCCACAATGATGCCGCCTGAAGGTTGCAGGAACAGCAACTCATATTCCGCTTGGGAACCCTGCTGTCCAATGGTATCAATGTGGACGTCACAAGTTTCAAAATCTCCCCTTCCCCCACCGCATCCCAAAACCACTCCAGTTCGTCCCCTCCCCCCACTGCATCCCAAAACCAGTCCAGCTCGTCACCGCCTCCCTAACCTGTTCTTCCTCTCACCTATCCCCTCCTCCCACCTCAAGCCGCACCTCCATATCCCACCTACTAACTTCATCCCGTCTCCTTGACCTGTCCATCCTCCCCGAACTGACCTATCCCCTCCCCACCTCCCCTCTACACTCTCCGCTCCACTTATCTTCTCCTCTATCCATCTTCGGTCCACCTCCCCCTCTCTCCCTATTTATTTCAGAATTCTCTCCCCAACCCCCTCTCTGATGAAAGGTCTAGGCCCAAAATGTCAGCTTTTGTGCTCCTGAGATGCTGCTTGGCGTGCTGGGTTCATCCAGCTTCACACTTTGTTATCTGTTATGCCATGCTACTTTATGCTAATGCAAAGCCAAGTGGCTTATTGTGGTTGTCATCAGAAATCAGTCAAAGGGGGTGAACATTTTGCTATATGACACTGTACTATCTCAATCTCATACATACAGTGTGTGTCAGTGGTATACACCACAAACATACTACATGTTCTTCAACCAAGTGGACAAGTCTCAAGGTCAAAGGTCTTTAATCAGGTTGGGGTGGGTGACATTAGTCCGAGGTTCCTAATATAGTCAGTCAAGGGCAAAGTTTGATTGAAATCCAGGGCCTTGGGCCTGGTCAGCCATCTACTGGAGGTGGTCCGGGTAAGGTCTCCATCTCATTACGGTCTAGGAGTGGGCCACTGTTAGTTAAAAATTTGGAGGATCCACAGAACATGTGATAGTGAGGTGTTCGGAGAACAGTCTGGGGTCTGGATAGTCATCATTTGGGACTGCCCATGCAAAGTCCTGGGGGGGAGGCCGCAGTTAGTTCTTAGGGTGTGTGAAATGCAAGTCAAGAGGGGAGATGTTAATCAAGGTGTGGCAAGGAAGTGCGGAATTCAATGCTGGGGATTGGTGGCATCAAAATGAGATGCAGAATGGCCAAGCATGGCGGAGAAGGAGAATTTGGAAAATAATGGTGGGGAGATTGGTGCATCCACAAGTATGGAATGCTGCAGTCGGGGGGTTATTGGTTTTTCACCACCACTATGATCTCAATGGGGTGGGCTGGGGAGGTGTTGGTAGTGTATGTATTCAGGACTACAGTGAAGGAATGGAGCTCAAAGGATAAAGATAAGATCGGCGGTCATATGTCCAGGTGTTGGATTGAAACTTGGTGGACTTGTCGAGATTATCTACGAGGTAGAAAGGGAAACAGAGGTTCAGGATGAATGGGGGTGGGGTATTGGAGATGGGTTCTGGGGATGGCAGTCCCTGAAATACCAGGCTGAACCTGCAAATCAATGTGCCAGGAGTAACCGGCATTTCCTGCCATTTTCAGTTGACTTTTAAATGTGACTGCAATCATATTGAGAGTGAACAGGGTCAATTTTTGTTTCTTGTCCCAATATTTAGGCTCCTCTTGTGAACCTTGGAAGGTGGCAATTGCATTAATCATGCACTTGCAGAGTATAAAAGCAAAAATTGTGGATGTTGAAAATCTGAAATAGAGACAGAGAATTTCAGAGAAACTCAGCAGGTCTGCAGACAGAAATAGAGCTAATGTTTCAAGTCTGATATGACTCTTCTTCAGAACTGGTGCCCTTGCCTCATACAGCTGGAAGCCATCTGCAGTTATAGCATTGGGCTTGCAAAAGGCATTCGGTGCCCAACAGTGTGGAGTGCAAATGTTGGCCGCAAGCAATCTGTACGATGCCATTAGATATTGCTGATTGAAGATAGTCATCTTGGTGAAGCAGAAAGTAATCACCAGTGACCTTAAATCAGGCATCTACAGGCCATGAAGCACAAAGTTACTGTCGACATCAAAGGCTACACAGGGGCATGTAACTGATTTCCTGTCACCCCGAACTGTAAGCATTCTCGACCATGCTGTTATGTGCAATGATCCCTTTCTTGAGTGATGTGGGGCTGAGAGGACGGGGATTCAGTACTCATGCAGCACTTATAATCTGCTACTATTTGTCGCATCATAACTTGAGCTGCATTCATTGATATAAGATCCAATGTCAAATCATTCCAAGGCCCTCATTGTCAGAATGCTCCATGTCTCACTGTATGGAGGTGTGTGACAAGCCATCCTTTTTGTGAATGATGCAATTGCTCACACTACTAAGGCATTGTTCTGAGCCCTGAGAAGGAATGGTTTTGGTGGCTACCCCACCAAGTGCCTGGTGAAAGGCTATTCCAGCCTATCAACGTTTGACTGAATTCACAGCTGAGTGGTCAAATTTGATGCCAGTTCTAGTGATCCTGAATATCTTAGCAATGACGAGAATCATGGGGAGAGGTCAAAGCAGATCAGCGTCAGATAAGTGGATGCTGTGGTAGCAGTGTACTGAATTAATGAGGTGAATTTGGGAACATACTGTGAGAAAATTCACTAGGCCACATGGAAGTGCACTAAGCTGATTTCTGGTAAAACTCAGCTCATTGTTTTGGTCTCCAAAACAATTATTTTAAACTTGCGTCTGGAATTTGTTATATTAATATAAGATTTAAATTTGATCACATACTGATGTCTCGACAGACTTAATTTGACTTCTTCATGTATTTTTTCTCTGGAACCTCAGAGGATTTGAATACAGTATTCAATGCTTCTGAATCTATTTTAATAAATTATGCTCAATAAGATTCATTTATCACTTAAACTCATTGAGTTCAAACAAAACGTTACTGCAAATTAGCTAACTTTGTGGCTGAAATAAGTGTATTAGAAAATAATAAAACAACATTCAATCTACAGATAACATATCTCCCAGTTCTCTATACATATTATTTAGGGAGATATTGTATTACTTCAAATAAAGAGCAATTGTGGTGCATTATTTTCTGAGAGCCAGTTATATTTTTCAACACAGCAATCAATCCAAGTAAATTATATAACATTTCCTCAGCATCTCCACAATGTTAAATTTTAAATACATTTTTAAATTACTTGGTTACATTTTTGTTCCTTCTGTATAGTAGCAATTTAACCACAAGTGGCTCACATATTTAATAAAAAGATAAGACTTTGAATTTTAAACATGAGCATTATTTAAAATAGGTGGTGAATTATTTCTTTAGTTAACAAACATTATCCATCTATTTTGGATTTATATGTATATTTCTAAAGTTGAAGTGGCAATCCAAACCATGCATGAAAGTTCTGAAAATAGCATTCAGTAAAATTTGAGGTGGGATTACTTCCAGTTTTGGAAGGACAGACGCCAAAACAATGCAAGTAAGTTGTCTACAGATTCTTGTCATTAGTCTCAGTTGCAAGACAATGGCTGAACAGGCTGTCATACTGAACTGATCTCACATTTTTGTTGCTTACTTCACTGTCCTTTTTTTATTAGCATTTCACCAATGAACTAGAAAAATCGTTAGTAGATTTATAAGTTTAGTAATGTGATCAGTCAGAAGAAATCCATACTCAGTTCATACTTCTGTTAAAAATTCCATCATTTGGACCAAAAGAACATATTTATTCCTTTTCCACATGGTCAAGTTGACCATGCTCCCATGTTAAGTATCAAGATAATAATTTCCCTCATCATCATGAAACTCTGGAGCATGGAAAGTATCCATTTGATCCAATATGCCTAAACTTGCTATGTGTGAGAGTTATCCGGTTTCTCTGATTCCAAATAATCTTAATTTTCTCTTTCAGCTCAATGCCAAGTGTGTACAGTCTATACAATTGAGAATAGTTGGCTGGCTTAGATTAGTTCCTGCTTTTTGTGCGCAGGAGGTACTTGGGTAATTTTGCACATTTGTGGCTGCCTGCTGGTATTGTAATTGTATTGGAAGAGCTTGGCTTGGGATGCGGCAAGTTCTGAAGCATAAGTCTTCAATACTATTGTCGGAAAGTTGTCAGAGCCCAGAGGTTTTGTAGTATCCAGTGTTTAGCAGTTTCTTAATATGTCAAGTGAATTGGCTTGGCTGAAGACTGGCATCTGCGTTGCTGGGACTGTCCGATGAGGCTGATCTGAATCAGCCACTTGGCACTTCTGGCTGAAGATTATTACAAATATTTCAACCTTAACTTTTTGCAGTGAAGTTCTGTGCTCCTCCATTATTGAAAATGAAATATTTGTGCTTATTCCTCCTCTAGTGAATTGGTTAATTCTCCACGAACTTTCACAAGTGGATATGGCAGCACTGCAGAGCTCAGATCTGATCTGTTGGTTTTAGAGTTATTTAGCTCTGTCTATCAAAAGCTGTTAATGCTGCTTGACCTGCAAGTCATCCTATTTGGTAGCTTTACCTGATTGACAGCTAATATTTAGGTATCCCTGATGCTGCTTCCAGCATGCCCTCCTAGTTTACCCACTGAAACAGGGTTCATCCCCTGATTTGATGATTATAGTTGAGTAGGGGATATTCAGGGTCATGAGGTTGCAGATTGTGCTGGAGTACAGTTCTGCTTCTGTTGATAGCTCTCAGCACCTCTTGGATGCCCAGACCTGAGTTGCTGGATTTTATTCAAATTCCATCCCATTTAGAACAATGATTGTGCCACACAACACAACAGAGAAATATTCTCAATACAATGATGAAATTTCATCTCCTCAATGACTGTGTGGTGTCATTCTCACCAATAATATCATGAACTGATGCATCTGAATTAGGTAGATGGGTGAAGGTCAGGTCAAGTATATTTTCCCACTTGCCACCTCCCTCACCACCTGTTATAGACACAGTCTAGCAGTTATGTTCTTTAGGACCCAACCAGCTTGATCAGTAGTGATCCTGTTGAGCTACACTTCATCGTGGACATTCAAGTCCCAACTCAGAGTACATTCTGCGCCCTTGCCATCCTCAGTCCTTCCTCCAAGTGCTGTTCAACATGGAGGAACACTGATTCACCAGCAGAAGGGAGGATGGGGGACAGTACTTGGTCATTAATAGGAAGTTTCTTTGTTCCCCTTTAACTTGACGCCATGAGACTCCACAAGGTTAGGGTTCAATGTTGAGGTCTCCTAGGGAATGCCCTGCTAACTGCATACTGCTGTCCTGCCAGTAGTTCAGGGATGGTGATGATGATTTTTGAGACATTGCCTGTGAGGTACAATTCTGTTGGTATTATTGTTGTCAGACTGTTGCTTGCCTAGTCTGCGAGAAAATTCTCCCAATTTTGACTCTAGCTCCCAGATGTTAGTAAAGAAGACTTTTATATGGATGTCTGCCTCAGTTGGTCGGTGGATTTTTAAAAAAAAATAATCAACCAGTTTCATGAAATTTCTAGAAATTTTATTGAGTTTTACTTTAATTCAACCACCTGCTATGGTTCCCAAATATTATCTGGATTTCTGAATTGCTGTTCCAACGACAGTATCACCTTGTTGTTGCCACCGGGTATTTGTGTTAGGGAATTGATGATGGTACCAAGAATTTAAGAGGTGTATTTTATAATTCTTTTATGAAAAGAGGTTGAGACTGAGGTGAAGAGCAGTTTATTCCAAGCCAATAATGTAAACAACTTATGAGGCCTTGTTTGTTTTTAGAAGTTGGAACAATAGAAGCAGCATGAATGGGTGGTGTCAGGCTCCCACAGAACCAGGATTTTAGTTCAGCTTTCAGTATTTGTTGGGGTTTTAAACCTGTCATGTATCTCTCCCGTCTACAGCAAAACACACTCCCTGCCAGAATTTCTCTTGATGTTCTTTCCTCCTGGACTGTAGAAACATTACAAGTGAGACAATCTAGTGAGTTTTGATAAGATTTGTAGCTCAGGTTGAGGTTCTGGATGTGAGTTTGCTCGCTGAGCTGGAAGATTAGTTTTCAGACGTTTCGTCACCATACTAGGTAACATCATCAGTGTGCCTCTGACGAAGCGCTGGTGTTATGTCCCGCTTTCTATTTATCTGGTTAGGTTTTCTTGGGTGGGTGATGTCATTTCCTGTGTTGGTGATGTCATTTCCTATTCTTTTTCTCAGGGGATGGTAGATTGGCTCCAAATCAATGTGTTTGTTGATGGAGTTCCGGTTGGAATGCCATGCTTCTAGGAATTCTCGTGCATGTCTCTGTTTGGCTTGTCCTAGGATGGATGTGTTGTCCCAATCAAAGTGGTGTCCTTCCTCATCTGTATGTAAGGATACGAGTGATAGTGGGTCATGTCGTTTTGTGAGACAATCTATTTTGCTGGATTTGCCCTTGCCAAGGGTGTTTTTATGTGATGTTACTATATTGGAACAGTTGCTGTTTAGTACTTAAATAATCTATTATTCTGTTCAGTTTTCCAAAGGAGTTAAAGTTAAACCAATTCTCTTCTCTTTCATTTATATTTAAAATGTAGAGCAAGAATAAAGAGTGTTTTTCTTAAAGCTAAACCGTACAGCCAGTCAAATTGCATCCGGAACAAAGCACCTTATACTTGCCTTTAAATAAGAAAAAGTTAGGGTCTAGGCTATCTCCTTGACATTTTTGAAGGCTTGGTCCAGTCCATAACAAATCCCATATCCATATTCTGTAGCGTAATATCTCCATGTAAATCAAAATCTTCTTTATTGTTTCATTATTTCTGCCATACATGGGTTTTACAGTATTAGTCTGCATCAAGGCTTAGAATGTATCATTTTTTGTTTATATTTAAATGAGAAATTCTTAGTGTCTCTAGTGTTTTTTTTTCTTAAAGTGTATAATTTCTGTTATCAAAATTGTGAATTTCCTTTGCACTTTCCATGACTTTGACATTCTTCCTAATTTACTTGCCAAACTCAGACAGAATATGCTAGTTTAAGTAAAAACAAAGTCATGAAATCTGGCAGCACCAGCGAAGACAGGAACAAGCGCAGCTAGACCTGAGTTTCTCTAGCATTTTTTGCGTTTGTTGCATTTTTAACCTTTTATTACAATACTATTGTAATATTACAACATGCAAACTTCTACAAACTTTACATGTTATTTTCATTTCATTTTGTACTCCATGACCTTTTTCAAAATCATGTTTACAACTGTGTCAATATTTTATTCTTCAGCTATGAAAGAATTGATTATCTAAACACTTGAATCACTTTCCTTGTAAAATTTGGCCACATTGTCAGAGTTCCTCTTTATATTTTTGCTCCTAAAGTGTGTCACATCACATTTTGCCAAGTTTAAATTTCATCCAGTATATACTTACCTAAATTTCTTAATCCACATACTTGTCTGTATTTTTCCTCAAATTGTGAGTTTCTTTTTCATTCTTTATACTGCTCCCTTCTTTTTAGCTCTCTCTGAAAGATTTTACATGGTGCTTACACACCCAAATAAGAAAATTTATTTCTATTGAGAAACTTATATCTTAACTCTGACCTCTAGAGGAACACCACATCTCTTAAGTCCAAAAAAGATCCATTCTCCTGTTTTCTGTACTGTGGCAGTAATTTTCACACAGATACTGAAAAAAAACAAAAATAAAAATAATTATGCAAGTGGATCTCAGGTCATTCCTACTCAGGAAAATGATTGTATTTACATATTTCAGTGGGCTGATACCCACTCACTGGAAAAAAAAGCTTTAAAACAAGGAATTAATGTTTTCTGCATGCATCCAAACTAGGATGCCATAGGCTGCCCTTGGAGACCCATTACAACCCGGAAATTAGAATCAATTTTACTGGCAACAACTTGTAACAAAGTCCAGGGAGGGGGGAATGAAAATCTTATGGATATTAGTAAGCACAGCTCAGATCAGGAGCTGCCACAGTTTTAATATGAAGGTAGAAGGAGAACTCTTCATCTGCCTTAACCCAAATTAGGGTGCACGTAAAATTTGTCTGATGGTCTCAGTTGCCTCCATTGAGCAATGGCCAATCTAGTTGCTGTAAAACAGAAAAGATGAACTGTACTTTGTTCAGAAGAAGAACTGACTGATCATGAGGAATATCACACGCGAACCTTGATATCAACGCAGAACCATAATTTCAATATTGAGATCTGAGCTGATATTAGATGGCTTCAAATGCTTCAAATAATTTCCCACTGAATTTCGTACTAGTCCACAAATAAGTACAGATCAACATAATTTGCCTATGTTGCACTAGTTTTGTGACTGTAATCCAGATGCAGCATTATTAAATTTCTTTTCCTTTGATACATTTTCCTTTGTCTGAGGAGAGGTGATAAAAGAGTCCTTAGTTCATTACTACACATTATTAATCTCAAGTTAATACCAAATTATTATATAGATGTGATAATTAGATCTTCCTTCAAGCTATGTAAAATATATTTCATTTCCCACAACAATATATTTTTATACAGCACCTTTAATGTAATGAAACATCCACAAATGTTAAAATGTTTGTTAATCATAGCTTCACATCACTCAATCCTGACATTTTCACATTGCAATGTAAATCTGTTTTAATGTGGACAATTTTGATCCAACAAAAATGTCTAGACCAATGTTAAGTAGTTCTGCTTGGGTGCTTCATGGCCCATATTGCAATCAGTATCAATGGATGTGATCGCCACATTGTATTTTACTTGTCAGTTTCAATGCCACCAGCAATACACCTGTGGGAAAAAAAAACATCATGTTGTTTGGCATATAGCATCAACATGCATATTTAAGGAAGGTCACATTGTTATTGACATTATCAGTTTTAAGAACTTTAAGTTCAGAGTGAGAGAAGGCTATTACAAAGGATTTGCATTTATATAGCACATTATCATACTCTCGGGGCATAACCAAGCAATTTACATCCAGTAAAATTAGTTTCCAAGTGAAACCATGAATATTGCTAAAAAAGATAAACACCAGAGTTGATCTTTGCACAGCAAAATTCTACAAACAGCAAATGAAATGGATAAACAGTTAATTTGTCTTTGAATATGTTGGTTCAGTTTAGAATACCGACTAGGGACACCACGGAAATTGTGCACAATCATTCATATAGTGCTATGGGAGTTTTCATCTCACCTGAACATGAGCTCAATTTTCCCTCAACATGTCAACGTCATCTGAGACTGCATTTAAGAGCCATCTTGAGTGAAGCTTGAACCAACAGCCTACTAATTCAACGGCACAAACACATTTTAAAATTGTGTTCTTAGGTTTAAAATGCCACTTTTGTACAACTTGCATTTATAATAAAGGAACATTTTCCCACAACAAATAATACAAAAATCATCTCTAGTATCTACATTAAGAAGATTCTTAAAAGTGCAAAATTTTGAGGTCATATATGTTGCTTGGAATGGAATCCATATGGAGTGGCATAGTTTATAAAAAAATCTTCAAAATATAAATCAACAGCGATGCTAAGACAGTCAAATTTAACACTGTAAACTGTACTGTTCTCTAAAAGGTCTATGAATGTAAAGCAACTCCTCAGATGTAAATTGTTGTAATTTTTTCTCAGTTATAGTTGGTATAAATACAGGCCTATATTTTTGTAATGTGCTAAAAGAGACAGAAAATGATGCAGAAATGATCTATATGTTAAATGTGATCTAATTGCCGAGAAATACTGTCTAAAAAAGAATAGAGAAGAAAAACTAGTAAAAAAGACATATGAATTTTACAGTATTATTTGATGAACAGTGGAAAGGATAGCAATAGAAATATATTGTGTCTATTGTAATAAAGTAAAAATAATGAAACTATCAAGAAAGAATTGAGATGTAACTGATATCAATTCCAGAAAATTAAACCCAATAAAGAAAGAGTAAACCAGTAATCAAAGCAGTCAATGGAATAAATAATAGAAGAGGGTAATGTAATTGTAAAGAGATATTGACATATATTTAAATGAAAAATATATGAAATTGTAATAGTAATAGTGACAGTCAGTGGGCAAACTGCAGAATTTGAAACTTCTGTACCTTGTATTACGTAAGTTTTTTTGTTCTTTGCATATCAGAAAATGTTTTCTAACTAATTCAATAATATTAATGGTATTGTGACTATCTATACTAGATGTTAGTATTTAGAAACATATCAGTTGGTCCTTCTTTGCTGCATAAAATAAAGGTTTGTTTGATTATTCAAGAACAATGGACAAATCTGCATTACATCCACGCAGACTCAACATCTGAAACATTTATTAGATTCGTAAACTACTGAGTAGGATCAAGACCAATATCAGAGGACACCACCAAATTTAAAAAGAGTAAAAGAGGTGAATTTGAAATTCAGTAAAGTATGGAAACATTAATATATGCAAAATTAACAGATTTAACTTTAATTCAGTGCTTATATTTTATTCAGGATCCGATTACAGAATGATGAGTAAACGTTCTTGAACCCAAAATCTATTAGCAATCTCTTGCAGCACAAGTAGTAACTGGTAAAGCATCAGCTTGTTCAGTTGACCAAAGCCTCTGATGCTGCTTGGCATGCTGTGTTCATCCAGCTCTACACCTTGTAATCACAAGAATAATTGTGATATCATAACGTAGAATAAATCTTTGATAGAACATTACTTTGCACAAAGCAAATCTGGTGACTTCCAGTTTTGCTGCTGTTAAATTTTTGCGACCAACCAAAAGGCATAAGCAAATTCATCAGGATACATCACCAAATACCATGCAGAAACTAAGACAGAACAAGTGGAAATGCGTTGGAGTATGGAGGTTGCCTGATTTACAATGAGACAATCAGTGACGTTGTATACATTGTTTAGTAATTCAACTAAACTACATGTCCAAATAAATATAATCGGGAAAATTGATGATTTAAGTATTGTTGCTTATGAATTAATTTAAAAAACAAGAAAAATGTAGCTTCTAACCTGGTTTATTTTCGCACCAATTGATATTTCAAAGAAACTCCAGCTTCAACATTATGGATAACACAGCGTGGAGCTGGAGGAACACAGCAGGCCAGGCAGCATCACAGGAGCAGGAAAGTTGACGTTTTGGATCGGGACCCTTCTTCAGAAATGGGGAGGGGTAAGGGAGCTGGGAAATAACTAAAGAGGAGGGATGGGGCTGGGGAAGGTAGGTGGTATGGTGATAGGTGAGTGCAGGTAGGGAGTGGTGGGGATTGGTCAATGAGGTGGGAGGGGCGGATAGGTGGAAGAGAAGAAAAATAAAATGGCTGCAGTGAGGCAAAGACAGCATGTAGGAGAAGGAACATATCTTTAATGTACTCCTTTCCTCCAGCTGTCAGAACTCTCATAATATCAGATCCTCCTTACTTGTTAGTCCACCCACCCTCAGTTGAGGATCAGAATTCCTTCTGGATCAGATCAACACTGGCCCTTCACTCCAGAAACCCTGAAAATGATACTGGTCCTTCCATGTCCTACAACCAATTTTGGAATACTTCTCACCTTGCTGGAAGCCTTGACCAGCAATCAGGCAGGCTTCTGGGCAGCTAATTATCTGGATCAGAAAAACACAATTAAAAATCCATAATAGCCTGAAGGACCACACACTTTGAGGCATACCAATTGTCCTAGCTCATCAACAAGACAGTGAGATGGAGGGACTGGCATTAATTATAGGAGAAAGCTGATGGTAATCATGGCGTGGGAAAAATAGGAGGAAAGTAGTGTTGATTGTCAGAGGTTTTGGCCAAGGTCATGGTGATGTCGGACAAGTAGGGCAAAGATAGCAGTATTCAGTGGTGTGACAAATGGAAGGCAGGAGTTCCAGGGGATTATGGAGGCAAGAATTGAGGCAGGTTGATGTCTATATAATTTCATGTCAGTGGCAAGCATGTTGAATTACTAACACCATACCACCCATGCCATTTTCAGGAAAGCCAGTTCAGTCACAGAATGGCTACATACAAGCAGTGGGTAGCTTGTGTAGGCAAGTCAAAGGCCAAAAATAATGATGAGAGGCTGAGTGGCATTTTCTAATTGGCCTTGGGGCACCCCATAGCACTGACAGCATTGACAGCTGTACGGAGGCAGCCTTCCTGTGGTAGACTGAAGGCCTAGTCCATGTCAAAGACTTTCAGTCTCTCACAGTCTACCTGGTTACAGCTATAGCTCTGAGTCACCAGGGGAAGGAGTCCTAACTTCAAATCAGAGGTGGAGATAATAGGAACAGCAGATGCTGGAGAATCCGAGATAACAAGGTGTGGAGCTGGATGAACACAGCAGGCCAAGCAGCATCTTAGGAGCAGGAAAGCTGACCATTCGGGCCTAGATCCTTCATCAGAAATGGGGGAAGGGAAGAGGGTTCTGAAATAAATAGGGAGAGAAGGGGAGGCAGATTGAAGCTGGATAGAGCAGAAGATAGGTGGAGAAGAGACAGACAAGTTAAAAAGGCGGGGATAGAGCCAATAAAAGTGAGTATAGGTGGGGAGGTAGGGGGGGATAGGTCAGTCCGGGGAGGACAGACAGGTCAAGGGGGGCAGGCTGAGGTTAGTAGTTGGGAAACTGGAGTGCAGCTTGAGGTGGGAGGAGGGGATAGGTAAGAGGAAGAACAGGTTAGGGAGGCAGGGACGAGCTGAGCTGGTTTTGGGGTGCGGTGGGGGGAGGGGAGATTTTGAAGCTTATGAAATCCACATTGATACCCTTGGGCTGCAAGGTTCCCAAGCAGAATATGAGTTGCTGTTCCTGCAAACTTCAGGTGGCATCGTTGTGGCACTGCAGGAAGCCCAGGATGGACATGTCTTCTGAGGAATGGGAGGGGGAGTTGAAATGGTTTGTGACTGAGAGGTGCAGCTGTTTCAGCTGCAGAGGAGACAGCAACACTGAGTCCTGCTGAATCTTCACCATCCCCTCAGACCTCGTCCTTACTGAGCACAAACGGTCATTACTCAGTAAAGGGCTCACGTTTGTTCCCCTCCACCCACACATCAATGAACACCAGTCACGTCTGGACATTGAACAATTTTTCCGCCACCTCCGCCTCCACGCTTATTTCTTTAACAATGAGCCTCCATTTACTCTCCATTTACTGAACACTTCTCCCGTCTCCAATACAAGCCCTCCTCCTGGACACCACCCCAAGGCCTCCTACCCTCCCTTGACCTCTTCATCTCCAACTGCCGTCGAGACATCAATCGCCACAAGCTCTCCACTCCTCCCATCCACTCCAATTTCTCCCCCGCAGAATGTGCAGCCGTCTGCTCCCTCTTTTCCAATCCCAACCTCACCATAAAGCCGTGGACAAGGGAGGTGCTGTTGTAATATGGCACACTGACCTCTACACCACTGAGGCCAGACACCAACTCTCCAACACCACCTCTTACCATCCCCTGGATCATGACCCCACCCCCTAGCACCAAACCATCATCTCTCAAACCATCCACAACCTCATCACCTCAGGTGAACTCCCACCCACAGACTCCAACCTCATCATTCCCCAACCCCACACCACCCACTTCCATCTCCTTCCCAAAATCCACAAACCTTCCTGCCCTGGTCGACCCATTGTCTCAGCCTGTTCCTGCCCCACCGAACACATCTCCACTTATCTGGACTCCATTTTCTCCCCCTTGGTCCAGGAACTCCCTACCTGGACTGGGGAGTGAAACCACTCACACCCTCCACCTCCTCCAGAACTTCCAATTCCCTGACCCCCAACACATTATTTTTACGATAGACATCCAGTCCCCATACACCTGCATTCCGCATGCAGATGGCCTAAAGGTCCTCCGCTTCTTCCTGTTCCACAGGCCTGACCATCCCCCTCACCCACTTAGCTGAATTCATCCTTACCCTCAACAACTTCCCTTTCAATTCCTCCTACTTCCTACAGACAAAGGGGGTGGCCATGGGCACCCGTATGGGCCCAAGCTATGCCTGTCTCTTTGAAGGTTAAGAGGTACAATCCCTCTTCCATACCTACACTGGCCCTAAACCCCACCTCTTCCTCCATTACATCCGTTACATTGATGACTGTTTCGACACCGCCTCATGCTCCCACGAGGAGCTCGAACAGTTCATCCACTTCACCAACACATTCCACTCCAACCTTATCTATAACATCTCCCTCACCTTCCTGGACCTCTCTGTCACGATCTCGGGCAACCACCTAGAAACCGATAAGCATTTCAAGCCCACTGACTCCCACAGCTACCTAGAATACACCTTCTCCCACCCACCTTCTTGCAAAAATGCCACCTCCTATTCCTAATTCCTTCACCTCCACCGCATCTGCTCCCAGGATGAGGCATTCCATTCCCACACATCTCAGATGTCCTCGTTTTTCAACCAAAATAACGACCAAAAGAGAATCCCCCTCGCCCTCATCCTCACATACGACCCCACCAACCTCCAGATTCAATGCATCATCCTCCGACACTTCCACCATCTGAAACCTGACCCCACCATGAAAGGCATTTTTCCCTCTCCACCCTTGTCTGCTTTCCGGAGGGACCACTCTCTCCATGACTCCTTTGCCTGCTCCACACTCCCCTCCAGCCCCACCACACCCAGCACTTTACCCTGCATCCCCCCTCACCCCTATCCCAGGCCCCAAGAAGACTTTCCACATCAAGTAGATGTTCAACTGCACATCTGCTAATGTGGTACACTGCATCTGCTGTACCAGTTGTGGCCTCCTCTACATTGGGGAAACCAAGTGGAGGCTTGGGGACCACTTTGCAGCACACCTATGCTCAGTTCGCAATAAACAACTGCACCTCCCAGTTGCAAACCATTTCAACTCCCCCTCCCATTCCTCAATGACATATCCATCCTGGGTCTCCTGCAGTGCCATAATGATGCCACCCAAAGGTTGCAGGAACAGCAGCTTATACTCTGCTTGGGAACCCTGCAGCCCAATGGTATCAATGTGGATTTCACAAGCTTCAAAATCTCCCCTTTCCCCACCACATCCCAAAACCAGCCCAGTTCATCCCTGCCTCCATAAACTGTTCTTCCTCTCACCTATCCCCTCCTCCCACCTCAAGCCACACCCCCATTTCCTACCTACTCACCTCATCCCGCCCCCCTGTCCGGTCTGTCCTCCCTGGACTGACCTATCTCCTCCCTACCTCCCCACCTACACTCATCTTTACTGGCTCCATCCCCACGTCTTTAACTTGTCTGTCTTCTCCCCACCTATCTTCTCCTCTATCCATCTTCAATCCACCTCCCCCTCTCTCCCTATTTATTTCAGAACGCTCTTTCAGCTTTGGTCAGCTTTCCTGCTCCTAAGATGCTGCTTGGCTTGTTGTGTTCATCAAGCTCTACACCTCGTGTTTTCAAATTGGAGGCCTTGCCCCGAGCATCAAGGTAGGGTCTGAATGGAACTGCACATGTAGTCCTGAAGCAGTTCATGTTTTTTTTGAAAGTTGGGCTGAGAAGAACGCTTTAACTTCTTGTATTTCAACTGTCACAACTTTATAATTAGAAAACTATATATTTTTCAAACTAGAAGATCTCCCTTTAAGTGGGCATAAGGGATCAAAAAAAGATGGTTTTGGCAGTCATTTGACTGTCCATTGTTGATTGATTTCAGCCAGAAAGGCAGACGGGATACTATATTACATTAGTACCAATTACAAAGGAAGACATTTAGGATTTGTTTAACCCTGTAACAAAACAATGGGTTTTTCTTAATGTGTTAGATTTCAAAGCTTCTGGGGAAGAAGTACAGAAGACTCGAATGACCTGGCAGAGGATTCCAAGTTTGTTTTGTGAAGTAATGATTCATCCAAAGTTTACGTACCAACCATCTTAAATTTTGATCGAAATATTTTTGCACGTTATTGAATTTGTAATGTTATTTCTACAATAACTTCTACGTTCAGCAATGTGAAGCCCAATGCAACTGTGAACAGGGCAGCTGGGTTGATTTAATCTTGCATAGAGGCTGTTCAATAGTCTCCTCAATGTTAGAAAACCTCCACAGACTAAGCTGGAGGTAGAACGAACCCATAAGTGAAGATAATAAAATGTGAGGCTGGATGAACACAGCAGGCCAAGCAGCATCTCAGGAGCACAAAAGCTGACGTTTCGGGCCTGGACCCTTCATCAGAGAAGGGTCTCTGATGAAGGGTCCAGGCCCGAAACGTCAGCTTTTGTGCTCCTGAGATGCTGCTGGGCCTGCTGTGTTCATCCAGCCTCACATTTTATTATCTTGGATTCTCCAGCATCTGCAGTTCCTATTATCTCTGATACCATAAGTGAAGGTCACCTTTTTACTGAGGTTGTCAATCGAACCGCTGACACCAATTATTGTTGAACCAATCAGATTTAAAGATTATATGCACATTGTCCTCCTGTGCCTCTAGATGGCCAACAGGCAAACAGTTTCCATTTTGCTTGCAGCCTTCCTGGGCAGTTCCTTTTTCAAAGGAACTTAATGACTGATCAAGGAATCCAACATTTGTCAGGAGGCATTTGCTGAAAGTCTGTTACACCCCCCAATTCTGCCAACTCCTACAACGCCCCTTCCTAACACTGTGGCCTGGCTCCCTCAGTGATCATAGGCCTCTCTCAGGGTACTTTACTGGCAACAGACACCACTGTCAATGGCATCACCTGTGATGCAGATCTGCAGGCCAATCAGCGGTCCACAGTTCTCAGTGGGTGGGATTTCCACCCCTGTGGTCCTGAATCCCAGAGGAGATGCAAAATTAGCTAGTTGAGTGTCTAAGATTCACTTGATCTGGTCAGACCTCCCCCTCATAAATTATGTGCGTTTTCCACCAGCTCTCCAGCCAATGTGTTGAATCTGCATCAATGGTGTTAAATTGATCCAGATCATTGATGTCATAAAAGATGCCGACAGCAGGTAACTTGTTCTGCTCGGATTTCCCTTAAGTAGATATAATTTATTAATTTGACTTAACTGTTTCTACTTGAAAGGACATACATGAAAAATGAATATGACAGTCTTCTTTGCAAATACAGTTTTAGCATTCATTTTGAGAAAGCTAGAAGTAAACAGCAGAGATGTGTAGCTGAGGCTGTATGAGGCTCTGGTTAGACCATATTTGGAATATGGTAAGCAGTTTTAGGCCCCGTATCGAAGGAAGGATGTGCTGGCATTTGAGGAGGTACAGAGGAAGTTTACAAGAATGATCACAGGGATGAAGGACATGTCATATGACGAGCAGTTGAGGACTCTGGGTTTGTACTCAATGGAGTTTAGAAGGATTGGGGGAAATCTGATAGATTGAAACTTACAGAATACTGAGAGGCCTGGTTAGAGTGGATGTGGAAAAGGTTATTCTGCTAGTAGGAGAGTCTAGAATCTGAGGGCACAGCCTCAGAGTGAAGGGATGACTGCTTAGAATTGAAGTGAGGAGGAATTTCTTCAGCCAGAGGGTGCTGAATCTGTGGAACTCATTGCCACAGACAACTGTGGAAGCTAAACTATTGACTGCATTTTAGACAAAGATAGATGCGTTCTTGATTAGTAGGGGGGTCAAAGGTTATAGGGAAAAGGTAGGAGAATGGGGCACAGGAATGTACCAGCCATGTGTAGGAGTGTCAATGGGCCAAATGACCTAATTCTGTTCCTTTAGCATATGGTCTATGGTCATACATTCTTTAAGAATGAAGCTGCACAATAAATAAAACTTCAGACCATAGAGGATCTTTCACTCGAGGGTTAAATCAGTATAAATCGGTTATGTGTTACTCCTAAGTTATGCAACTTTCAGGTATGTGCAACAAATTCTGTCATTCACCATTATGATCACTTCTTGTTTATTAAATATGTTATAGCTTGCAAATAATAATTATTTTGTGTGATTGTTACTTACTGTTAAACCTTGCATTGGACAAAGAAAGTCTTCTATATTGCATTGTGTTTTTCAACACATTCCTTACAATGATCACTCCCAAGTGAGACATTTACCAGGATTACCAACATGCACTATCAATATGGTAAAGTGACAGCACAGGGTACTATTCAGATTAAGATACCAGAGAGTTTAAACACCTTGAGCTAAAGTATAAACCGTGAAATTTCTACAGTACATAGAACATACATGTCCTCTTTCAATTAGAGTCAGTTAGGGAAATTATCTATGAAGGATATCATATGGATCCCCATGAGTATTATTAACTGAATTTCATTACAGTAGGTTCCACAAGACTGTCATATGCACTTCTTTTATGCGTCCTTTCAAGTAGAAACAGTTAAGTCAAATTAATGTAACTTGCTGAGCATGCATATAATAATTAGAGATGACAGAAATAGTATGTTGAGATTGTGATTTTCATGTGCTCATAGCTGGTAAAGACCTTTTAAAATAAATAAGCTTTGAGATGACAAATGTATTAAACAGTAGAAACACTGAACTCTTCAAAGTACTGTCCATTAAAGTATTCAATGTTATGATCAGTGTTTTGTGCTGACTTTTAAATCTTATTAGGGTGAGATGACTTCAGAAGATTGTTACAGACTTGAACCTTTGTTGCCCATTCTACATAGGACAGGCAGGTCAAGTGACTTACTTCCAGATGTCCGGCGCCTCTTCTCTCCCACCATCTTGAATCTTAACTAGCTCCTCTGAATAGACATCAAGAAAATTTTCTTGAATTTGGCAGGGGTTTCCTTTTAAATTGCAAATTGTGGTCCAATACTATTAATACTGAATAACCGTAATAGTAATTGGTAGCCTGAGCAGACACGTTATTCCAAATTAATAGGTTAAAAATGGCATGACACCAGTAAATGGGAATCTTATTTTGCTTAGGTCCTAAACATTCACTGATGTTTGCAAAATATTTAAATTTACATCACCTCAAACTGTCAATTTCATGACATGGAATTTATCAGCCTTAAGGGATGAGCTGGAGAGGGGAATAGGGTGTGGACGAAGATGCTGAAGGAAGGTTGGGGAAGGGGTGCAAGGATTTCCAACCACCTGCCAGTGCAATGATACTCTCCCATTGGTGGTAGAGGAGAACAGCCCCGCCCTGCCTGATGGCTGCTGTTGAGAAACCTTCATGCAAACCTCTCAACAGGTTTGGGGCTGCCCTCTTAATCAGACACAAGATACAGTTCCAGTCCCACTCCCAAATACTGCAAGCACAGCTCTGGTCATCACCAACCCCTACCCTCATTTGCCTAACTGGCACCAGCAAGCCCAGACCCTGAATGCAAATACAGCAGACTTCCACATGGCACCATCCCTGGTAAGTACAGTCTCATCAGTAGCCAGCATTCCCAAGATGGCTGTTTTCCCTCCAACTGGTCAGCTATTCTCAGAGGTGAGTTCCCATCCCTTAAGGGTACTGGAGTCCTAAAGGAAGCCAATTTGTTGCCGGACAGCCATTAATGTGGATGGGCCCTATGCTGGCCAAGGCAGGATTGCCATAGGTTTTTGGGTGCTCTCCTGCTGCTCAGTCAAAATTCCGGTTCATGTTTCTCTCAATAGCTATAACTTAACTACAAATAAAAGTCTATTTAAAATGAGATTATTCTGAATTAACTGTCCTTGAGAGAAGCCAACATTTTTCTTAAATAACTGGAATAAATTTCTGCAAATCTCAAATGTCTCAAGAGTCTCTTTTATCAATTGTTTAGTTGGCCACAAGGGACAGCTACAACTGTGTTGTGCTTAGCTTGGTTAAAAATGTAACTTCTTTTAATGAAAATTTAAGCTGAAACATGTTTATTAAAAGTAAAATAAATAAATCAACAAAAATCATTTGTTTAAAACATCTGTACATTTGAACATTGAAACAGAAGTCACTACTCAATTCCCCAAGTCCAGTTAGATCATGGTTGATCTCCACCACAAATCCCTTGGCTGACCTATCTTTGATCCATATCACTTCATACCTTTACCTAATAAAAATCAGTCAATCTCAGACTTGAAAATTTGATTTGAACTATGATATGCATTTTCTGGGTGGGAGAATTCCACCTTGCCACTCACCTTTGTTTAAAAGAGTCCTTCCTCATTTCACTCCTAGCCTTATTCAAACATGATTTAGCCTTCACAAATCTATGCTGATTTTCTTTGATCAGTTTATTCTTGTTCAAAGTATCAATCATTCTGTCCCAAATAACAAGTTCCAATAACTTTTTGACAGTTGATATTAAACTGACAGGTCATCAGTTTCTGAGATTTTCCCTCTATCCTGTTTTAAATAATGGGTCAATTGGTACCAGTTTTGCTGAAGATCCTATTTGAAAGCTACTTGATTAGTAAAGTTTTGGAAAATACCATGATTACATTACCAACTTCCTTACCTGTTTCTTTCAATGCTCTAAGCAGGAGAGAATTGAGTCTTGGAGAGTTTTCATCATTAATCTTTTTCATATTTATTAAACAAAAACACCAGTTTTGATTTATTTTTATATACCCTGGTGCTGATTGAACTTTACTCTCTTCATCTACTGCCAAAATAGGAAAATAATTCACTCGTTCCTTATAATCCATTCTAATCTGTCCTGCATGTCTTTCATGAATTCATATTCTACCTGACCTCTTTTTGTATATTTTTAAAAATACTTACTGTCAGTTTTGAGATAGTAAGAACTACCAATGCTGGAGTCAGAGGTAACACAGTGTAGAGTTGGAGGAACACAACAAACCAGGCAGCATCAGAGCAGCAGGAAAGCTGACGTTTCAGGTCAGGACCTGAATTTCTGAATAAAGAAGCCAACCCGAAACGTCAGCTTTCCTGACTTTTCTTTGAATTTGACCTTTTTTCTTCCGTAATTTGTTACTAAGGATAGCTAAATGAACAAATGGATCTTCTGCCTTCAAGGTGACCAGTATGTATATTTAATGGCATCTCCTTCTAAACTGAAAGCACATAGAACGGAGGTCACATGGTTATGGCAAATCACATTATCCTTATAAACAAATTTCTTCAAAAGTCTGTCTTTTCCACAAAAAAAATCAAAAAAATCTATCATTAACAGCTGCAGGTTATTTGCTACAACTGGGCTTTGAAGAAAAATCAAAAGAACTGCGGATGCTGTAAATCAGGAACAAAAACAAAGTTGCTGGAAAAGCTCAGCAGGGCTGGCAGCATCTGTGGAGGAGAAAACGTTAACTCTGTTTCCTCCTCCACAGATGTTGCCAGACCTGCTGAGCTTTTCCAGCAGTTTAGGCCCCCTCAAAATATTTTAAGAAGGCAGCCTACATCCTAACTTTTTCTTATTTTAAAGGCAAATGTACAGGATTGTGTTGCAGATACAATTCAACTTGTCAAACTACTTGCCTTTAAGCAAAACACAATTTGTTCAAACACTAAAGTTAAAATACAATAAAAGAAAGAAGAACTTAGAATAACTTACTGTATTGGAAAACCTGACAGAATATTAGATGCATTAACTATTACTAATTAACTGTTCCACTTTAATATCATTCCATAAACACACTCTTTGGCAAAAAAAGAAAATTCTGAAATCAGATTTTCTCATATGCAACACCCACAGTAGGAAGAGAAACCCTAGCCTCTAGCTGCAATCAAGAGAGGGGAAAAATAACCTCTATTTCTTGAAAAGTCCAACAGCTTCTGCTGAATCTGAAGGCTACAAAAGCCTGGAATCCTGGTCTGTGAGAGTTAGCCACACCCACCAAGGCTGTTTCTGTTGTTCAAAGTTAAACAAAACTCCAATGCCTCAGAGATAATGCCCCACAAGCTGTTTACATTACTGAGACTGCTCAGTACTTCTTATTCAATTTCTCTCTTAAAGGAAACCAGGACAAAATATGCCTCTTAAAGCCAGAGCGCCATCACAATTCGTACTTCATTCATTACCTGTAAACAATTCAGGTCTTTCAATGACCACTCATGAATTGGTGTTTAATATTTATGTGGTGTCTGCTCAAACCTTAAATGATATTCTTTCTTCAGCTCCTGTGAGGTTGTATAATTTACCTACATGCAAACCTAAGTGGTTGTCCTTACTTCACAAGATTTGTTCCAAGTGACAACTTACCAGCATCGTACTACAAAGTACCTACATTGTTGACATGATAGTACCTGAGCCCTGACAATGTTATCACCAACTGCTTGATATTAGTGAAAGCTGCTTCTTCTGTAACCTACTACCATTGTATTTCTTTTCCAACAAGCTTGAATAGTGGTCCACAATGTTTTGATAAATCAACCAAAACCTTTGTTAGGTAGCTCACAAATCCACCAAATCATTATGATTTTTGGCCATTATAATCTCTGCGATAGCTTTCACTTTATCAAGATCAGGGTGAAGTCCTTTAATTATAAGTATCTATCTACTTAACATCAGGCACCTTCAATTGCATTATTTTTCTTGTTAAGCCTCAAGTTCAACTGGCAAGCTGTCTCTAGCAGTCTCTCCAGATTCTGATTATGTTCAGTGATGGCTTATTCCATCACATTTCCACATTCATATGCTAGTAAGTCATCCACTGCAGGAAGATCACTGACTGCCTCATACTGTTTGCATTGATGCTCTTCTGGAGCAATGGAAATGCCAAGTGGTGGCACAACCATCTGTATCTCCTGAATGGCATCCAGAATATAGTTAGAAAACAGATACTCTGACTTCAGTTATTGGTATTCATCCTTTGCATTTATGCAGGCAAGCTGCAGCAAAATATTTTCTATGGTTGGCATGTGATAACAAGGTCTCTTCAAAGAATTATTGAAACCCATTGGATCCATAAATGCCTTCAGTTTTCTAAGTTGTTTCAATGTGAATATATTCTATTGGAGTTGTTACATTCTTGATTACCCCCTTCTTTTCTGACTGATCGATCTTATCTTTCATGTTGGATTTAAGGGCAGTTGGGATTCCCTCCGCAGATACTACGATAGTCTAACCCTCTCAGCGACGTTGAGATAATATTCACCAGGATGACCTCCAAGACCTGAGTGAGTACCTTTGTAATTTATTCCGAATTTTTCGTCATTCAATGACTTAGCAACCTGCAAAATGCTGCTAATCTCTTTTGGCATATGCAGGGTTCCAGTACAAGTTGTAGATTTGTTTCAGCATACATGAATGGGACTTTACTTAATGTTTACTGAAACTGCAGATCTCCCTTCTTCCTATTGCATTGGGCTCTCAGCTTTATTTGTCTTCTTGGGATAAGTCTCATTCCATCTTACAGCCTCAGCTTTACCCCCAAGGGCTTCCTTTTCAGGACACCATCTTGAACCACTTTGCACAGGTCTGTGAAGCTCAGAACATTGCTCCTACATTCACTCGATGCTCTGGTACAGCATCATTCTAGCTGTCCTTTATCACTTTTATAACTGATGGTACCAACCTGGTCTAGATTGAAGAGTCATTCATTAGAATCATTGTCAGTCAGCTTTCTAGTAATTAGCTTTCCAGGTTTACTTTTCTTTTTTCCAGCTCATTTTCTTTCACACGGTGTCCTCCCATGTTTACTTCCATTATATTGTACGTGTTCAGCTTGGATCATCTCTCAACATGGTGCAAAGCGTCATCAGTTCTCCCATTAATGCTCTCAAGCTAATGATTGACAATCTGAGAGCTTATTCACTTACAGATAGCTTTCTTGAGATTTCTGTTTTATCAGTAGACATGCTGTCCGGTCAAGAGCTCTTATTCTTAAGACAATTCTATTGCTTATGCGATACTTTTCCAGTTGCCCAAACAGACAATATTCTGCTTGATGCCGTAATGCAGTTACATATCAATCAATATTCTTCCTCTCTTTCTGGCCTTTGATGTTATGCACAGACTATTCATGGATTGGAGAGTTACAATCGCTCTTCAATGCCTTCATTGTTTCTTCTAGTTTGGCTTTTCAGTTCCTAAGTGAGGCCCAGGTTCAAAAACAACCATGACACTAGTAACAGAGTTGCTACTTTTTCTTGTCCTTGCTTCCTGTTCAGCTCTGTGGTTCATTCATAATTTTGCCATAGAGATCAGAAGTCATCTCAATTCTATCTCATTAACTCCTTTCATCTCCACAGCAGGAGTCAATGATATTTCTAAGTTATCCTGATGCACCAAAGAGTGAGCAAAGTTGTATTGTGGAGTTCTAATTATTCCTTGCTGTTTTTTACAGTAGTTCACCCTCTTACAGCCTCAAATCCCACATAATTTCAACTGTTCACTTCTGACAATGTGGCTCCTATTCTCTGATTTGCAGCCTAAATGTGGCAAAAGACAATTTCACTGATAACTGACTTATTGATCCCATCACTGAGAAAGTTCATCAGGTCATGTTAAGAGCTGACTGGCGAGCTCCCAGGTCTACTGTAGGTCTCAACATTGGATTCCTAACAGAGGGCAGCAGTTTCTGAATCCTAAAGGCCATCCATCAAGGCTTAATCCTCAGGGGACCCAACAACAGGAAGATAACAGGTTTTCTTCTACTACTTGTGGGACAGGGGATGAAGAAACAAATGGGGTCAAGGTTGGGAGACACATGGGAAGGAGAGTGGCCTTTAGAGATCTCCTACTGGACCCTCATCCATACCTTTCTCTGGCCGTAGATTGGAGACAATGAAGGCTTATCCCAGATAATAAAATGTGAGGCTGGATGAACACAGCAGGCCAAGCAGCATCTCAGGAGCACAAAAGCTGACGTTTTGGGCCTACACCCTTCATCAGAGGGCTTGTGCTCCTGAGATGCTGCTGGGCCTGCTGTGTTCATCCAGCCTCACATTTTATTATCTTGGATTCTCCAGCATCTGCAGTTCCCATTATCTCGAAGGCTTATCCCAACCTGGTTTCCCAGTCAAGTAAACAGCCACTTTTATGATCTTTAGAATATTAGTAAACAAGTTAAACAGGTTCTGGTTGGGGTCTGTCACAAAAACAAGAATTAAATGATCAATGGAAAGTTACAGAACTGTAATGGAATCTTACCAAATTTAAATGAACATGCCATCTCCAGCAGAGTTGATGTGTCCCAGCTCATGTAAAGACCATTGGCCCCTGATGGCCTGTCCTATGACAGTGCACTTCACACACACATTCGTAATGGAACCCTGAGCACAGATGTAACCATAGAGGAGAGGCAAACAGATGGTATTCTGACCCTCTCCATGGCCTTCTTCCAGCACCTGTTGGTGGCCATATTGATCAGGCCTAGTGTCAGGCCCATGAGGTGTTCATCTGATTTGCCCATTCCCCTCTGCACATGTTGTCAAGAGATCAAGAGTGAGGGGTTAAAGTGCAATCAAACGTCTAGAAATAGTCAGTTGAGGAAACTTAAAAAGAACTGCAAATGACAAAACGCCCCTTGGTGATGTGGAACTTCATTCCCTGCCAGACAAAGCATTTGAGAACAAAACATTGAATGTTCTCAAGAAGGAACTGGAATGTAGTTCTTAGGGCTAAAGTGACCAAAATATACGCAGAGAAAGCAGGAACAAGGTTCCTGAGTTAGATAATGAACCATGATCATATTGAATGGAAACTCAAAGGGCTAAATCTATTGTCTACCTCATGTTATTATATTTATCTCTTTGAGGATCGCCACCTTGTTGTGGTGGAGAGGCTTGTGTGTACCTAGAAAACTGAGAGCTAAACCATATGATGTGTAGCTCCTAGCAGGATTACCCATGACATCAAGGTTAAGGGGGAGGTTCTATCAAAAGCACAATCCATGAAGATGTCAACTGCAGAGCAGGTGGGAGATGATAGCTGAACATAAATTAGAGCTTCACAATGGTTGCAAGGGCAAAAATACCACAACAGAGAAGGGTCTGATGAAGGGTCTAGGTCCGAAACGTCAGCTTTTGTGCTCCTAAGATGCTGCTTGGCCTGCTTTTTTCATCTAGCTTGACGCTTTGTTATCTCAGATTCTCCAGCATCTGCAGTTCCCATTATCTCTGACCACAACAGAGAAGGGCTGCCAACCACCTTGGTCTCCATACCACTGCATTTTGACCCCTATCTGCCAAAGTCCATGTGGTGGCTGTATGTGCACCAGCCTCCTCACATTAAAAGATGTCACACACAGGCGCTCTCCCAAGAGGTACCTGTCCTACTTACATTCCAGCCACAAGTCCTATCACAATCAGCCAGCGGCAGAGAGGGCAGGACTGTGCTATCTGGAAGCCCATAGTCACAAACTGACACATTAGATGGCGGGTGTCAGATACAATCATCTCATTCCTGGATGAGGCAGCTAGAGCATTTTGACAGCTGCACCCATGACTGAGTAGCCTTGTTTAAAAAGGTGCCCTAAAAATAGCCTGTCTCAAAGCTGGTTTACCGTATCCAGAGGGATCATCCACATGCGGCCAGAAACAAAGAATAATAAACTTTGGAGCCTGGAAGCACCCTGATGGAGCCAGTAAACAGTGACCGACCTGAGGGAAGAACTTTGGTCAAGCCAGAAAACTGAAAAGATGCCAGATCGACTGTGTTGCTCTTTCTGTAGCCCGCCTTGCAGATAAAGGGCAACTGAAGGAGGTGAAAGGTGATTACACCTTCTTCTGGAAAGGGACGGACACAGAGCCCCGGATTCATGGTGTTACATTCGCAATTAATAACCAGCTCATCAGTTGTATCTCTGCACTGTCTGTAGGGATCAACCACCAACTCATGACTATCTGCCTGATTCTCACCAACAACATGATGGCTACAGTTGTGAGCACTTATGCCCCAACTCTTGACTCTGAGCAGGGAGCAAAGGAGAGTTTCTATGCAAACTTTTACATACTGTTGTTAAAAATCCCCAAGGAGGACAAATTATTCTTCTTGGAGACTTCAATGCCCGGGTTGGTTGGCCTTTGGAATAGCACCATTCAATGCTACATCAATTTCAATTGAGTCTTTCTTCTCACAAAATGCATTGAGCACAATCTCCCCATCACAAACACACTGTTCTGTCAAAAAAACAAATTCGAAGTGACTTGGAAGTACCCAGGCTCGAAATTATGGCACGCAATTGATCATGACATTGTTCACTCCAGGGATCGTCAGGATGCACATGTCAGGCTTGCCTTCATTGCTCAGCCCATTGAATATAGGAAATGGGAAAAGGACATTGGTGAGGCCTCTTCAGGAATACTATGCCCAGTTCTGGTCACCCAGTTTGTGGGAAGGGTATTATTAAGCTGGAGAGGGTTCAGAAGAGATTTGCCAGGATGTTGTTGGATATGGAAAGTAAGGAGGCATGGGATTCAGGGAAATTTGGTTGTCTGGATACAGAATTGGCTGTCCAATAGAAGACAGAGGGTGGCAGTGGATGGAAAGTATTCAGCCTGGAGCTCGGTGGCCAGTAGTGTTCTGCAAGGATCTGTTCTGGGACCTCTGTTCTTTGCAAATTTACTAAATGACTTGCATGAGGAAGTGGAAGTGTGGTTTAGTAAGTTTACTGGTGACACAAAGGTTGGTGGAGTTGTGGATAACGTGGAGGGCTGTTGTAGGTTACAATGGGATGTTGACAGGATGCAGAGCTGGGCAAAGAAGTGGCAAATGGAATCCAACCTTAAAAAGTACAAAGTGATTCATTTTGGGGGGTTGAATTTGAATGCAGAATACAAGATCAATGGCAGGATTCTTGGCAGTGTGGAGGAACAGAGAGATCTTGGGTCCACATCCAGAGATCAAACTTGACAATGAAACTGATCGCATTGTTAAGAAGGCGTATGGTGTGTTGGCTTTCATTCACAAGGAGGTTGAGTTTAACAACCGCAAGGTTATGCGCAACTCAAGAACACCCTGGTTAGACCACACTTGGAATATTGTGTTCAGTTCTGGTTGCTTCATTATAGAGGGGGTGTGGAAGCTTTAGAGAGAGTTCTGATGCTGCTTGGACTGGAAGGCAGGTCTTACAGGGAAAGGTTGAGGGAGCTAGGGCTTTTTTCTTTGAAGTGAAGAAGGATGAGAGGTGGCTTGATCGGGGTGTACAAGATGATGAGAGGTATAAATGAAATGGGTATCCAGAGACTTTTTCCTAGGATGGAAATGGCTATCATGAGGGGGCATAATTCTAAAATGATTGGAGGAAAGTACAGGAGAGATGTCAGAGGTAGGTAATTTGCACAGCAAGTGGTGGGTGCATGGAATGCGTTGCCAGCAGTGGTTATAGAGTCAGATGCATTAGGGACATTTAAGTGACTCTCGGATAAGCACATGGATGATAGTAAAATGAAGAGTATGCAGGTTAGTTTGATCTTAGATACGGGAAATAGGTCGGCACAACATCGTGGGCTGAAGGGTCTGTACTGTGCTGTACTGTTCTATGTTGTATGTACTGGCTTGGCAGATTTCGGGTAAATAGAGCTGGATGTTTCCTATTGTTCTGTATTGTACATTTGTTTCCAAGTAACTAACGCTCTGCCACCATTCTGCAGGTCAGAAAATGATGCTGGTGAGACTTGCTGACATTGGTTACCTTTTTCTGCTTCTTCACCAAAGTGCCTTTCTCGGAACTATCCTCTAATGTGGATGTTTTGGTGTGGTGGTTCCAGAAATGAAGTAAAGAATTATAAAATCCCTACAGTGTGGAAGCAGGCTATTCATTCCATTGAGTCCACACCAACTCTCTGAAGAGCATTCCATCCAGACCCAACCCCTGCTCTGTAACCCCAGATTCCCCATGGCTAATCCACCGAGATTGCACATCCCTGGACATGATGGGCAATTTCCCATGGCCAATCCACCTAATCTGCACAACGTTAGACTCTGGGAGGAAACCAGAGCATCTGGATGAAACCTACATGGGAGAACATGCAAACTCCCTGAGGGTTGAATCAAACCTGGGTCTCTGGTACAGCTAACCACTGTACCACCATGCCAACATGCTAAAGGTATGTACTGAAATTTTAAAGCATTCAAAACCAATCCAATTACAAGGCATTAGGGTGGGTCTTTGGTGCATTTGCAGCATCCTGGAACAAACCTTCTTGCAAGTGCTATCAAGGGTCTTTTTTTTCTTGAAGAAAAACAAAGTTGCTGGAAAAGCTCAGCAGGTCTGACAGGATCAGTTGAGGAGAAAACAGAGCTAACAGTTCGGGTCCGGTGACCCTTCCTCAGCATCCGCGATTCTTTTGGTTGTCATTTTTTTCTTTTCTTTCAAAGGTTTTTCTCATGATTTTCTCAGACAATTTTTGTTTCCTGTATTTGGGCCCTGTTTTGGTCTCCAGAGTTTGCTTTTTCAGTCTCACCTTTAATAGGCAATGCAATAGTTAGTTTCAAAATCTGTGTTGAAGTTTTTGAATTACTTTCATTCATGAGATTAGGTAGTAAATTTACCAAAGTGTATATACATATGTTATTAGGAATTTTTACATTCGAATCTGAGTTAGTTATGCTTGGTTATGCCTTAATTGTCTCTAGATTTGATTATTTCAATACATTCCCCATTGGCCTCCCACATTATACCCTCCTTTATCTTGAGGTCATTCAAATCACTGCCATTTGTGTCTTAACTTGCAGTAACTTCTAATCCTCTATCACCCCTGTGCTTGCTGACCTATGTTGTTTTCCCGATGATGTAATGTCCCGATTTTGACATTTTTACTGATGATTTCAAATTGCTCCAACATCTTGCCACAAAATCTATTATTTTTGAGTCTGAGCATGGCATCGGGCCTAAAATCTGGAGTTGCTTCAGTTATGGCTGGGTTGGCTTGTCTTCTCTGATTGTATGCCTCTCAGCTCAATGCATGTGCATGAATAGAATGCCAAATATTATGGATTCAAAGTTCTGAAGGCACTGGCTTCAATTTCTGAGCGCCACATTTTCAAAGCCACCCAGGCAGCACATGACTCTTTGAAAGCCAGGAGAATCAATCAAGCTCTGTTCATCACCCCCACCCAAACAGGAGATGTCTGGGACCAGGCAGAAAATGGCTCAATGCTTCAGAGATGCTTCCCTTGACATTCTCCTGTAACACCTTGCTCCAAGAATTGAGAAGGTGTTAATTATAGATTGTGGGAGGGGTGACAGGAGAGACCTATTCAGGGATTGTCATCTCAGTACACTCTGAGGTGCACTGCCACTTGGCCTTCCCTCTGCCAGGGATTAATCATATCCATCAAGTCAGACTAAAGTGTTTTCACTCATATCTGTGCAATAGACCAGAGTCCTGCACCATCAAAATATGCTCACCAAAGTCAACTGAGGCAAATTAGAAAAGCAGTCAGCAACCTTTCTCAAGCTCAGCAGCAACAGAATAAAAATTAAAGAGCTTTAATCACTTTGAGTGCACAGGTCTCTATGTTAGATATAGATATATCTGGATGTAATGGTCACAAATGTAGCAACTTGTACAACATTAGTGCAGCCTCTTTCTATCCTGTAAATCCTCTGACAGATTCTGTTTCTCTCATAGCCAGCCCTGAAGTGTGTGTTGGCTGTGTCAGTGGCCACATGTGCATCGTGTGGAATTGTTGCTGGATCACCGAGGCTCCAGCCTCTGCTGCACTCTGGGGAGGGGAGGCGGTTCATGGCTTTGAAAGTATTACCTCCAGAGAGATGCATAGGTTTGAAGAGTATTTGGGCATGGCTTTGATCTGGTCGGTTGCCCCCAAAAGTGGAGTTTCCTGTGATTTGGTCAATTTAGAGGTAAACCTGTCCGCAAGCCTCAAGCATTTTAATCCCGATGACATTAAGTTCTGAAATACCCTCCCTACACCACACCATTCTATCTTTTTCCTCTTTAAACACACGTGTGGAAACAACACTTTGACAGAGCTTCTGGCTCTTTGAACTACTTCACTATCTCCTTAAGTGGCTCAATACCACTCTCTGTCTTAGAATGTTCCTGTGAGGCGCCAAATGAATATTTAAAGACATTGCAGGTACCACAGCTCGAACTGTTTATGGAAGAATCGCATCTCGTTGTAATGACAGTGTGTAGCTGTCAGGGGTATGGGCAGAACTTGTTCAAATGCCGATACGCAGATATCTCAAGTGTGAGATTACATGGCACAGCTAAAGTACTGCATTCTGGGCCCCAAGCACAGCCCCTGAGGCAAGATGCTGCTATAACATACTGCAGAGTGCCAGGTTATCATCTGTATAGCTGAGCCTTAAAAGGCTTTGTCAACAGTAAGTGCCTGCCATGTGAATATTCCTTACACGCACTCAATAGGCATCATTAAATTCTAAGATCACCAATGCATTACTTATCGTCAGTTAGCCAACATTGTCAGTCTCCCCTCACATGACTGTTTTCCAATGTCTCCTCCCACTGTCAGTTCCTGCAAGTCCCCCTTTCCAGCATGAATTAGGTCCAGGGTCTATCTTTATCCTGATCCTGGGTGTGAGTCATTCTTTTGGGGCCTGCCTTCAAGTCCAATTTGCCTGGAGGCATGGGGCCCAACTCTACCCCACTGCCCTTCCCCCCTCCCTTGACTGAAAAAGATGGGGTACGGGTATAGGTTATAAAGAGCTTTAACTTTGAGTTACGGAATTTCCTAACTCAATGAGCTCACCTTGGTAATGAAAATTTGTTTTGCAGGAAACATGCGAGTGGCATGAGTGATGTGATCCACAGCGAGGTGTCTGCTAGAACTCAGTGACAAATGGGGAAAGGCCCATCTCAACATCAGCAGCAAACAACACCATCTTTTTTGTTCTTCGGAAGTGGAGTGGCGAGATTCTCACTATGCAGTAGTGAGTTGCCGATTGACAGCCATCATTGCTTACTAACAGCCCAACTTGTGTCATTAATATTCAGCCACCTTTCTAACCAAACTCACCAAACAAACTTGAGACAAGGCAAACTCAATAGGGAAACCAGAGTGAGCAGCTTGTGGTTTCAGTTCACTGTTTGCTCTGAGTCACCTCCATGTTGGAGACTGGGGGCCAGTTCCCCTTATCTATGGACATTGGTATCTGGCATGCACCAAACTCGAAGAAACTTTGTCTCCAATCTCATGCGTGTGACACTTCTGCACTTCAATGCTGCACCGGCAACTATCATGGCAATGCTGCCATAAGACACATTGTGCTCAGATCACATATTTGTACAATTGCATATGGTTCTGATCATCCCACTACCAGAAGGATGTGGATGCTTTGGAGAGGGCACAGAAAATGTTTACCAGGATGTTGCCTAGTGTGGGGGATTTCAGCTATAAAGACAGGTTGGATGGACCGGGTTTGTTTTCACTGGAACACAAGAGGTTGAGAGGCGACCTGATAGAAATTTATAAGATTGTGAATGGAATGGATAGAGTGGAAAGTATGAGGCTTTTTGCCAGGGTTGAGGGATCAATCACTAAGGGTCACAGATTTAAGATTCAGGGCAGGAAATTTAAAATGATGTGCCAGGCACGTTTTCCATAGAAAGGGTAGTGAGTGCTTGGATCGTGCTGCCAGAGGAAGTGGTAGAAGCAGACACGATAGCAGTATTCAAAATGCACCTGGACAAATACATGAATGGGAAGGGAATGAAGGAATACGGATCCTGTAAGTGAAGACAGCTTTAATATGGAAGGGCAAATTATAACAGCATAGGCTTCAATGGCTGAAGGGCCTTTTCCTATGTTGAGTTGTTCTTTGTTCTTTGTACTCCCCATGGACTTGGCCTAGCTGCATCATTGGACTGTTCTTTTGCTCTAATAGCTGTTATTCACGTTGAGCCCCCTTAGATGTTCACAGCGTTATTGCTCTCCATTTTGCTCCCTCAGCCAGAGATGGCCGGTTCATATTGCTACAGTCCTCAATCACATCAAGGAGAATAGCCTTCACCCAAGCGATCCCAGCACAATAAACCACGAGCAGTCACTGATATGTGTCCAGGACGTACTCCAGACATTCAGAGTCAGGATCTTCTGCTCATGAGGATTAAGGAGCCAAATGTTAGGCAGCCATCTTTCATCTGGAGACTTTCTGACCTGTTGGGAATTATTTTCCTCCTGAAGTGAAAGTGAGGCAAGTATTATGGGAGATCAAAGTGGATGGCACAGCTGTTACAGAAGGTGTAGGTAGGGAGTGTTCCAAGTGAATGCACAGCCCATGCAGGGTAAGTGGTGTTGAGAGTCAGAGTGGAGTGAGAGTAAGTGAGGGAAGATGCTGCAGACAGTAGTGAGTATCAGACAGCATGAAGCCTTAGTGGAAAGTGGATATAGTAGAAGAGTCATTGCGTGTGAGTTATCAGATAAAAGAAGGTGGAAATACCCTTGCCAAGTGGAGAAGGACATTGACTTTCGTCCTGCAGTGCTGGGCATTCCTCCAGACAACTGGGTGTTTTAACCCAGCTGGTGACATCACACCCGGCTGGCATGGTATAGTGCCATGGCCTACAGTGCTGGCTCTGGGGGAGAAGGAAATCACATACCACTCTATTGAACATGGCCTCCAGGTCCCTGCTTGAAAACCGGAAACCAATTTACTCTTGTCCAGCATGCCCAAAGTGCATGTCAGCACTATACAGGGGACCTCTGAAATGACAGTGCTTGCCATTGTGCACAATGAGCTTTTAAAGATGGCACAGTTGCAAGGGATTGTAGTGCTTTGGTGGTTATCATCTGAGTGGTAAATTATTCTGGAAACGGAGTGTGGTAAGACAGCAAGGAACTCAGACAAGGAGAGACAGTGTTCTGAGAAAGGACCTGAAACATTAACTGTGATGTTTTCTTCACAGATGATGCCAGGCCTGCTGAGCTTTTCCAGCAACTTCTGTTTCTGTTCCGGAGACACCATTAAGGTCGGGTAGGTAATTAACAAAAAGGGTTTGGTAAGATATTAAAGTAGAACTCACAGGCCTCATTGTGGCAAAGATGATGCAACTCAGACCTTGCTTAAAAAAGCATCGGATTCAAAGCATTATCTCCACATCTACTGTATCCAAATCTTCATCAGTTTAAAAACCCTATCAGGTTTGGGTTAAATGCATCCCGAATGAAAAATGCCCCCACCTCATTAACTCTTTCACTGTAGCTGTATTCTCTCAATTTGAGTACCATCCTTTTTTACAGTTCTTCAATGTCCTTTCACATGGAATGGGGCTCGCACTGTTCACATTATTCTAAACACAGCCTGACCAAGCAAATTTAACACAACTTTAATACTTTGGAACACCAATTCCCAAGAAATAAATTCATGCACTCTGTTCATATTTTAATGGCGTTGCTCACCTGCTACGCTGTGTTTAATTGGCTTTAAATTGAGTTGTTCACTGTATCCTTACTTTTTTTTTAACCCCAATTCAGCTACTTACTTTCTAAAGAGTGTGTGCTGCTTTTTTTCCAACAAACTGCTAAAACCATAAAACCCGCGGACAAGGGAGGCGCAGTTGTAGTATGGGGCACTAACCTCTACATTGCTGAGGCCAGATGCCAGCTCTCTGACACCTCCTCCTACCCCCCCCGCCTTGATCATGACCCCACCCCCAACCACCACCAAAGCAAACTCCCAAACCATCCACAACCTCATCACCTCAGGGGACCTCCCACCCACAACCTCCAAACTCATTGTTCCCCAAACCCACACCACCCGCTTCAATCTCCTTCCCAAAATCCACAAACCTAACTACCCTGGTCAACCCATTGTCTCCGCCTGCTCCTGCCCCAACAAACTCATTTTCACTTATCTCGACTCCATTTTCTCCACCTTGGTCCAGGAACTCCCCACCTACATCTGTGACACCACCCACACCCTCCACCTCCTCCAAAACTTCCGACTCCCTGGTCCCCAACACCTCATCTTTACCATGGACGTCCAGTACCTGTACACTTACATTCCCTATGCAGATGGCCTAAAGGACCTCCGCTTCTTCCTGTCCTGCAGGCCCAACCAGTTGTCCTCCACTGACACCCTTATCTGCTTAGCCGAACTCATCCTCACCCTCAACAACTTCTCTTTCAATTCCTCCCACTTCCTACAGACAAAGGGGGTGGCCATGGGCATCCGCATGGGCCCAAGCTATGCCTGCCTCTTTGTAGGATACGTGGAACAATCCCTCCTCCAAAATTACACTTGCCCTAAACCCCACCTCTTCCTCCGTTACATCCATGACTGTATCAGCACTGCCTCATGCTCCCACAAGGAGCTCAAACAGTTCATCCACTTCACTAACACCTTCCACCCCAACCTTAAGTTCACCTGGGCCATCTCTGATACCTCTCTCTCCTTTCTGGACCTCTCTATTCCCACCTCTGGCAACCACCTGGAAACTGATATCCATTTCATGCCCACTGACTCCCACAACTACCTACAGTACACCTCTTCTCACCCGCCTTCCTGCAAAAAAGGCCATCCTCTATTTCCAATTTCTTCGCCTCAGCCGCATCTGCTCTCGAGATGAGAAATTCCACTCCCAGACATCCCAGATATCCTTGTTTTTCAAGGACCGCAATTTCCCCTCCACAATCGTCAAAAAAGCCCTCGACCGTGTCTCTCACATTTCCCGGAAGTCATCCCTCACACCCCCTCCCCGCATTAATAATGAAAACAGAATCCCCCTCATCCTCACGTAACACCCCACCAAACTCCGGATCCATCGCACCATCCTCCGACATTTCCGCCATCTGCAATCCGAAGCCACCACCAAAGACATTTTTCCCTCCCCACCCTTATCTGCTTTTCTGAAGGGACTACTCTCTCCGTGACTCCCTTGTCTGCTCCACACTCCCCAGCAGCTCACCTCCCCCAGCACTTTTCCCAGCAACTGCAGGAAGTGCTACACCTGCCCCTATACCTCTCCCCTCACCTCCATCCCAAGCCCTAAGAAGATCTTTCATATCAAACATATGTTCACCTGCACATCTGCTAATGAAATATACTGTATCTGCTGTTCCAGATGTATCCTCGTCTACATCGGGGAAACTAAGCAGAGGCCTGGGGACCACTTTGCAGAACATCTACACTCGGTTTGCACCAAACAACTGCACCTCATAGTTGTGAACCATTTCAACTACCCCTCCCACTCCTTGGACAACATGTCCATCCTGGGATGACTGCAGTGCCACAACAATGCCACCTGAAGGTTGCAGGAACAGTATCTCATATTTTGCTTGGGAACCCAGCAGCCCAATGGTATCAATGTGGACTTCACAAGCTTCAAAATCTCCCCTCCCCACATCACATCTCAAAACCAGTCCAGTCCATACCCACCTCCATAACCTGTCCTCCCACCTATCCACTCCTCCCACCTCAAGCCCCACCCCCATCTCCTACCTACTAGCCTCATCCCGCCCCCTTGACCTGTCCGTCCTCCTTGGGCTGACCTATCCCCTCCCTAACACCCCACCTACACTCACCTTTACTGGCTCCAACCCCGCCTCCTTGACCTGTCTGTCTCCTCTCCACCTATCTTCTACTCTATCCATCTTCTATCCCTCTCCCCCTTTCTCCCTATTTATTTCAGAAATCCCCTTCCCCTCTCCCATTTCTGAAGAAACGTCAGCTTTCTACTCCTCTGATGCTGCTTGGCAGCTGTGTTCATCCAACTCTACACTTTGTTGCCTCAGATTCTCCAGCATCAGCAGTTCCTACTATCTCTCACCTCATATTTACCTATGTTAATGTTCATTCACCACTTATCTGCACAGTCTGCATGCTTTTACATGCTTCCATGTTCCTTTCGCATGGCTGGTTTTTTACAGGATAGCTATAATTTATAAACATTCAGCAGGCAAGTAGGTCATCCAGCCCCTTTATCCTTCTCCGTTCAATCCTGTTGTGCTACTCTGTACCTTAATCTCCTTTTTATATCTTTGCTTCATATCCTTTGATCCGGTTAGCTAACAAAAATCTGTCAATCTATCTGACTTGCAAAAATGCCCATTCTTCAACAGTATCTCAATGCAGCCAGTCTCATGCCGTTTCTGCCATCATCCATTCCCCTCCACCTCTTTGGTTGCTGGGCAAATTTTGAGCAAACCAGAACTGCCAATTCCCAATACATTTTCCCTGAACGAGTTGTGCTTACAGGTGTTTGGATATATTTTATGGTCCTCCGGATTGGCAGGAGGGGTATTGCCTATAAAATATTATGGTGTCAAGCCTATTATCTACTCACCATTCCCTGCTTCCAACATAATTGCACCAGTGGCAGGAGCAACGGTCAAGCGGAGTGCCTGCCTGTTGGACAAATGAGATCATTAGGCAATTAGTAGTCATCTAAAAGCACAACCTCGCAGTTGCTGGGATTTAAACAGAGGGAAAGTCCCCTTCACTGAGTGGAGGGTGCGATGTCTCCTTACCTGCTCCACTGGGCATCTCTCAGGTCTTCCCTTGCTCATTCCCATTCAGCTGATCCTCTCTGCTCCAGCCTCTTGTAAGCCACCTCTGCTGGGGTCAGGTGGCACAGCCCTCAGCTTCATCTAATTCATGGCTTGAGGGCTGTGAAAAACCGACTTAAAAACATCCTGTAGCAGGGAACAGCTGGCCCCCTGATTTTTTTTTCACTAGGGTAGGAGAGGGTAGAGTTCTCAGAACCCTGAAAATCCAAGATATTGAATTGTATGCTGGAAAAGTAAACATTTTGTTTTGGTGCGCCTTGTATAATAGCAGCAGGTCAGTGGGAAGCACTGCACAGAAAACTTGACATTACATTATCTACCTGCTGTTTGAAATGGCACTTAAAATACAAGATTCTTGGGTTTTTTTTACCTTTCTTTCAGAAATGTTCTTACTTTTACATCAGTACAGAACAGATTGGAAGTGTGTGAAATGAACACCAATTCCCACAACAATTATCAACTACAACATTAGCAATATTGTGATAACAAGTGAATCTTGTTCATTTATTATTTCATGGACTAGCCCTGTAGCTGTGAAGTCCTTAGAAAGAGCAATGCTGTGACCTGGATGACTGATAGATTTTGATTTGCGAACACCATAAACCTCCAAATTTGCAGGGTTAGTGAGTGAAAAGACATACAATGTGGCATTTGTGTTGATAATTTTGTTGATTTAGGCTTCCTGTTAATCAAAATGTTTACTGACCCAGTCTGTAATATCCCTGGACATCATATCTAAGCTTTTTTTTTAAAAAGCCTTAAAAGAGGAAATTGAGCACATTTCATTAAAAGGACCTAAATGCTCCAAGGAATTCTTGCTTTTTTTCCAAACTGCTGAAACGCACTGTACCATTTTAGGAATTCTTCAGGGGATTCTTGTCTGCTCACCTTTCCCACAAACTGAGAGATTATAAATGATTTTAGCGGCTAAACTAAACAAAAATAAATCAGTATAGTTAAACCGTAAATACAGGATAATAGCACAGCCCACATGTTACTACATCACAATTCTGAGCAATGTTTTAAGTTTCTGGTTTTGAGTCCACCCACCTTTATAAAACATTCTGCTGCTTGGGATGGTTTGATTTTTCTAATCAGCAGCATGTTGGTTATGGCCCAGAGTCACACAGACCTATGCGGTAACTATGTGGTAATCTATGGAGAAACCTCAGCTCAATCAGGGGGAAAGTATATGATTATAGCATATTTAAATGTTCATGAGTGAAAGCTCTCAGACACTTAAAAACAGAACAAAATGAAAATCTGGCCAGTGCCTCTGTAACCTTTTATACCCCAGTGGATTCATGCTAACAGCCTGTGATAAATTAATCAGATAACAGTGATTATTCTGGATCCAGCTTGTGTGCTAGAACCAAAGTTATATAAATCAAAGGCATAAAACTAAACTTTAAATCATTAGTCAGGGTATGTTGAAATAGCATTTAAGTTCTAAACAGGTATTTTAAATGAAGCCCTCTTAACATTAAAATAAATCACTGCATTCCTTGTTTTGTGTTTTAATCATAAGCTTTATGATGGTTGCTTTATAGACTACAATTATTTCTTAAAGCTACTACATAGTAGAAAATATGTCGCTATGCTGATGACACTATAATCAATCCTTTTGTACTCATTTTCTTGTGCAGTAGTCAGGATGCGAGACATGGCTATTATTATAGAAATGCAAAAAAAAATGTAATTGTAAAAGGAAACGTAATGACGATAAAATGAATAGGTATAGTTTAAATCTTTTCTGCTTTCAGTTCTGCAGCAGCATGGAGACTTCAGAAAAGTCAAGCTGAGGATAAGTCTCTGCTCCAAAACCAATCTAGCTCAGTAGGTCAGTATGAAGCGGACCTGTGTGAAGCATATTTGACATCGCAGACTTTTGGGTGGATTGGGGGTTGGTTTCATAGAAATGTTTTGTAAATGCATTAATGCCCGTACCAAGAAAAAATGTCTTTAATCACTAGAATGGTAGTGACAAGGAAGAAGATGTCTTTGCCAAAGTAATTCATTTTCAAATCATCTGTTTATTTTACTAACAGTATGACTTTCTTGCAGAACATTGCAAAAGTTGTATTTTTGTAACAATTTGATTTCTTGCTTTTATTTCTGAAAAAATACAAAAATCCTCTATCATACTATTAACATATTTAGGTAGTGAGAGCACTTCAAAATACTTTCCCATACTTGAGACACTGTTCCCTAAAGAAAACTGCCTGCTACAGGCATCAAAGACACAACAAAATTGAACTTGCATTAAAAGGAAAAACAAAATATTAATATTCTTCAATACATAAAGAGGGTAGGATATAACAATGTGAATGTCAATGAATGTTTAAGATAGAATTCTAAAAAATGTGTTACTGTGAAGGAAGAAAAAAGAACAGAGAGTGCCAATTGTACCTTTTTGCAATGACAGTCACAAACAAGACAGAATTTCAAGATTGCTTCTGACTCAGTGATATTTCTTGTGTCTCTAAAACAAAACATTTTTGGCCTCAAGGTAGATCCGAGAGACTTGAACAATAATCCAGGCTGACACTCCAAACTGAAGATGCCCTGCTCTGATGGATATGTCAATGAGAGATTATTCAAAGGTCTTGCCTTCCTTTTCAGATTGTCATAAGGTATTCCATGACACTTTTTCAAAGGTGATCAGAATGCCCTCCCAAAATTCTAGTCAATTTTTTTTAAACCAACAAAACGAAATAATAGGATGTTATTTGGTCATGTTTCTTACTGCCAACAGTAAGTTAGCTGTTGGTTGCCATGTTTTCCTATGTTACAAAAGTGATAACATTTTAAATATATTTCACTGTCTGTGAGGTGCTTCAGGGCACTCTGAAGTTGTGAAAGATGCTACATTAATCCAAAGTCTTCCTTTTTAAGTAATTAATTATTGAATTAAGACATTACCATTCAATGAAATTAGAGTCCCTGATGCTCGTGGCTCTAAGGTAAATCTCTTCCAATGAATTCAACTGTGGTTCAAAAATTTTACAATCTCCATAATATAAGAAATCAACAAATACATTTCAAATGTATTTCCATAAAAAGACTATTATTATCAAAGGGGTTTACTGTTTTTACAAATTGTTCATTAGCATGTTCTAAAATAAAACCTCATATCAAATATTATGGGGGACTAAAGTGCTACTTGACAACAGTATCTTGAATTATTCATTAAGCATTTGATGAAAGCCTACAATTTACCATAGACTGCACAAAATCTGAAATGCTAGTCTTCATTTTTAGAACTTTAATTGTAAAACCATTATCACGGTTTCAGAAAAATATTGCATTTTTAAAACTACCTCTGTAAGTCCTCTTGCAGCAGTCATATGGCATACAATCAGACTCGAAATCACTATGTCCAGATTTGTAGATCATAATTTCAATTTCTGCTATTACCCATCTGTTTCTTCAAAAAAAGCCATGAACTCTTATAGAAAGGTCATTTGCTGAACTGCACAGAGAATTCTATCAATTCATCCTCTTTGACTCAGGATCCCTTCAGTGACTTACTCAACTGTGCGGCTATTTGAGAACAATCAGAAAAACAATTCCAGCCAGTTATGTTAGATGTAAGTTAGTAACAACCTTTTTGACAAAGTATATATTTAAGTTTTGAATTACTGACCGAAAAAGCAAGCCGTGCATGAGCAATATTTTCCAGTTGTAAATAAGAAGAAAATAGATTTTAAATTAATAATAATTTACCATGATTATTCAATATTTACTATCCCAAAACTATAGAGTCGATAGCCAGAGACTTTTCCCCAGGGCAGGATTGACTGCCACGAGGGGTCATAGTTTTAAGGTGTTAGGAGGAAGGTATAGAGGAGACGTCAGAGGGAGGTTCTTCACCCAGAGAGTTATGAGCGCATGGAATAGTTTACCAGTGGTAGCCATGGAAGCGGAGTCATTAGTGACATTTAAGCGACTGCTGGACATGCACATGGACAGCAGTGAATTCAGTGGAATGTAGGTTAGGTTATTTTATTTGTGGATTAGGATTATTCCACGGCACAACATCGTGGGCCGAAGGGCCTGTACTGTGCTGTACTTTTCTATGTTCTATGTTCTATTGGAATCTGCAACATTGTAAATGGTTTTAATGTCATGTGTCTATGTTTGTTACAAGCAAATCTATTCTCCCAGACACCTTGGACTGAATAGTGAAATGAAAATAATCACGGTGATCAGATTTTTTAGTGTAAAACAAAGCACACTTCTCTAAAACTGCAATGTTTACATTTTCAAGTCCCACAAAATTGTTTCAATTGAATTAACAGGAAGATTTCTTCAATTTACAGTATAAATGAGATCATGAAAATTGATTATGAAATGCTTTATATGAATCAGATGAATAATGTGCAATCACTCCAACAATCAAGTGAAGATCTGGCACAGTGTTATGGCATAACAGGAAGGAATTCCATCTTGCCAACTGTTACCAGCAGACTAGAACTAATCCTTGACAAGACAAACGGTATCAGCTATTGTACCAACCCATATTAACACAACTAAAGTCAAGGTTACTTTTCTGGCAATGTTTTGATAGTAATATTAAAATTTGTACAAAATTAGGTAAATGTGTATTCAGATGTAATTGATAGATAAACACAAATTCTGATGATAAATCATACTAATACTAAACAAGCTATAAAAGTAATGGTAGGTATGAGCACTTTATCATACCGTGCTGAATCAAGAATATCATATCATTGAAACATATGGAAACCCAGCAATAGTCTGAAAAGACTTAATCAAAGTAAAGAAAAAACCTACATAAATAGATTTGTTTTACTAACATGACCAAGAGAGTTAATATAACAGCTAAGTCACTAAATAATCATAGGAAACCTTGCAATTATAGATTTCAGTCATCATCGAAGGGGCAAAAGGTAAGCAAAAGATAAGAGATCAGGTGTTCAGGTCCATTGTACCCTGAAGGTGGCAACGCAGGTCGATAGAGTGGTCAAGAAGGCATACAGCCTTCGTCATTCATCAGACTGTGTATGGCATACAAGAGTTGGCAGGTCATGTTACAGTTGATAGGACTGTGGTTCACCCACATTTGGAATACTGCTTACAGTTCTGGTCACCACATTACCAAAAGGATGTGGATGCTTTGGAGAGGGTGCAGAGGAGGTTCACCAGGATGTTGCCTGGTATGGAGGGTACTAGCTATGAAGGGAGGCTGAATAGATTAGGATTATTTACATTACAAAGACAGATGTTGGGGGGGGGGGAATCTGATTGAGGTGAACAAAATCATGAGAGGTATAGACAGGGTGGATAGGAAGAACCTTTTCCCAGAGTGGGGGGACTCAATTACTAGGGATCATGATTTCAAGATGAGAGGGGAAAAGTTTAAGGGAGATATGCATGGAAAGCTCTTTACACAAAGGATAGTGGGTGCCTGGAACGTGTTGCCCAGCAGAGGTGGTAGAGGCGGGCATGATAGCGTCATTTAAGATGTACCTAGACAGATACATGATTGGGCAGGGAGCTGAGGGATATAGATCCTTGGAAAATAGATGACAGGTTTAGATAGAGGATCTTGATCAGCGCAGGCTTGGAGGGCCGAAGGTCCTCTTCCTATGCTGAAATTTTCTTGTTCTTTGTTCTTTGTAACAGGAATTTCTCCCCCAACGTATGGTGAGCTTCACAAGTCGCCATAAAATGTGAGTGCACTGTGACCATCCATCTGACTATGCTCAAGGACATTTATCACACCCAGCCAAATGGTCATGACGCTGGGTTAAGAGTAGTAACAATAACTTTTGCCACTTTGTATCCCATTCAATGCTAGGCATTGAATCTTTGGCACATTAATATTTGACCACATGCTTGGCCCTCAACATCTTCCAGCAGTTATCAACATCAACCTTGAGTTTCCATTTCATTAGCCACTGCTTATTATGAAAATACACTGCAGGTTATTTCTCAGAGAGGGAAGACAATGGCTTAGTGGTATTATTGCTGGACTGTTAATCTGGAGACCAAGATAACTTTCTGGGTTTGGAATCTCACCACATCAGATGCTGGAATTTGAATTCAATAAAACAATATCTGGAGTTAAGAATCTAGTGATAAATATGAATCCATTGCTGACTGTTGGGGAAAAACCCATCTGGTTCAAGTATTTCCTTTAGGGAAGGAAACTGCCTTTGCCACCTGGTCTGACCTACATGTGGCTCCAGACCCACAGCAATGTGGTTGACTCTCAACTGCCCTCTACGCAACAGAGATGGGCAATAAATGCTGCCTAAAAGCGACACCCTCTCTTGTGAATGAATAAAGAAAAAAAAAGCCTCTGTTTGTACAAATGATGTTTAAATTGTTAATAATTTAACATCAATGCAATCATATGTATGCAATGCCACTAAATGTCTAGCCTGACAGACAATGCAGACACAATAAAAAGTCAGCACATGGACTGCAGTGGTTCAAGAAGGCAGCTCACCATCATTTTCAAAGAGCAACTAGAGCTGGGAAATAAATACTGGTCCTGCCAGTGATGTCCATATCCCCTGAATGGATTAAAATAAGTATAGTGTTCTCTAGTAGCCGTCATACAATATCCTAGATTTCAATGACACTATCCAACAAGGTCGAATGAGCTACCTTCGATATATTCAAAACTAATTGAATTAAGAAAAGCATTCAAAAACTTGAATTGTTTGATTGTAATTTCTGCTGATTCAAACGCAAAGCTCATTCTGATATTGTGACATTTTAGTCAATAAGTTAAAACCTGAATGCTTACTGTCAGAACATTCAAATTAAATCATTAATTTGGTTCTTTATTCATTCACTCCACCAGATCTTGTGCTATCAATCGGATATTGTTATATAACTGATTCACTACAGCCCCGACCTTAAATTAATAGGTTGCAACATCTATATCTTCAGTGCAATAAGCACCATTTTGGTGTCAAAATGGTATATGCATTGTACACATAATCATTTGATGCAGGCTATTTAAAGGGATCATGAATTATTAGTTACTGATTGATTTATTTTAAAAGTTGCTAAGTTAATAGAACTGTAGAGAAGCTTGTACTGCTACTTGAAGTTGACAAGGAGTGGCATGATCTCACTTCAAATGTTCTGATCGTACTACATGCCCTCAAGGATAGCTGCTGTCATTTCTACATTGCCTATCCTAAAGCACAACAAGAGAAGGTCATAGAGAGGAGGACAACCAGTCAAACAGGGAGGAAATTGAGAGAAGGGCTTTCAGCAGGAGATGACAGGTCTTCAGGGAGCAATTCTCTTGTTTCAAGCTCTCATTTCACAAAGTGCGACATAAAAGACTTGATACAGAAAGTTAAACCCCAGCAGGTTAAGGGTAGAGGATTGGATTGAGGGTTAGCTGACGGGGAGAAAGCAGAGACTTGGGAAAACTGGGCCCTTCTCTGGATGACAAACTGTAACTTTTGGAGTACTACAGAGCTCAATTCGTAGACTTCAGCTATTTCCAATCTATATAAATAATCTGCAAGCAGGGTCAGAATGTAACGTAGCAAAATTTGTAGATGATACAAAAATAGGTGGGAAAGCAGGCTGTGATGAGGAGATCAAGAGTTTACAGATAGATATTGATAAGCTAGAAGAATGGGCCAGAATCTAGCAGACAGAGTTTAATGTAGTCAAGTGTGAGGTTGTCTATTTTAGCTGGAAAAATAAAAGGGTAAATTATTATTTAATGGAAAGCAGATTCAAAGTGCACAGTGCAGAGGGATTCAGGTGTCTTTATGCAGATGTAGCATACAATAGAGAAGGCAAATGAAATCCTGGTGCTTATTGCAAAATGACTGGATTGTAGAAGTAAAGAAGTGTTGTTACAATTATATAAGGCATTGGTGAGACCACACTTGAAGTATTGCGTCCAGTTTTGATCTCCTTACTTGAAGAAGGATGTGGTGGCTCTGGAGGAAGTTCAGAGGGGGTTGGTCAGATTGATTCCAGGAATGAAAGGGCTGTTGTACAAAGCGTGGTTGAATAGCTTGGGCCCTTATTCGCTGGAGTTCAGAGGAGATGGGGAATCTGATTGTAGCGTATAAACTGCTAAAGGGGATTGATAAGGTGGACATTGAACAGATGTTCCTCCTTGTGACAGAGTCTTGCACAAGAGGTCATAGATGTAGAGTGAGAACAGGCAGGTTCAAATCTGAAATGAGGAAAAACTATTTCTCTGAGAGGGGTGTAAATTTGTGGAACTCACTGTTCCAGTGGAGGCAGAATCAATCAACAGATTCAAGAAAGAAATAGATATATTTCTGATGAGAAGCAGGATAAAGGGCTATGGGGAACAGGCAGGAAAGTGGAGTTGCGGCCAAGATAAGATAAGCCATGATCATGTTAAATGGCGGAGCGGGCTCAAAGGGTTGAATTGCCTACTCCCTGCTTCTAATTCTTATGTTCCCATGTCCCAAACTCTGGGAAGTGCAGCATGTGCACTGCCTTTATTTCACGAAGTGGATCCTTGCAAAAGTCTTCCAGTTGTTGCCTTCAGATCTCCCGCCTCCAGGAGGTTGAGGGCAAAACTGCCGGTAGTTGTAAAGGTGACTAAGGAGCTGGACATTTTCACTGAACAACTTCCAAGCTGGAACAATTGATACCTCCAAGATAATACTGTTTGCCGTCAATTGTCAGTTTTAGTACAAGGACTTGGAAATACATTTCATTCGCTCTTTCCAGATAAAAGCAGTGATTGCAAGAAACACAGGCTTTCATCAGCATAACAGATTTTTTCCATGAGGCAGGGTGCCATTGACTGGATAAGATGCATTGTGGGTGCTGCGTCAAAATTCAGAGGTGTATCACAAACACAAAGTGTTCCAGTTGTGCAATGGTCTTAGCACATCATACAGGTGACTACCATCCTGGTAGCAGTCAAAGAAGGGTCTAGGCCTGAAACATCAGCTTTTATGCTCCTAAGATGCTGCTTGGCCTGCTGTGTTCATCCAGCCCCACACTTTGTTATCTTGGATTCTCCAGCATCTGCAGTTTCCATTATCTCTGATCACAGTTTTAACATAGCCCCTTTCACGCCAAGGGTTGCATATAATTGACCCATCGGACTTTGATACCGATCAATGCAATAACAATGCCAAGCTTTACTTTTCATTTGTTCCTGACCATCACAGGATCTTTTTGGTCACAATGGCAAAATTTCTTAACGCCTCCTGTGACATCATTGAACCTTTTGCTACCAGGGCCAGGGAGACAAATCATAGGCCCTGGTGCTTTATTGTGTTTCTGGGCCCTTTTACCACACTCCCAACTGCTTAAATCCAAATGCTGCCCGGAATTGGGAACCACAATCGCAGTATTTTATTTTTGTTCATGGCAATTGTCCATCCTAACTTGCCCTAGAGAAGTCGGCGGTGAACTGCCTTTGTTAACATTTTAGTCCTTGGGGACTTAGAGACATCCAAAGCGCTTTTAGGAAGGGAGTTCCATGATTTTTGAGCCTGTGTCAGTGAAGGATATAAACCTAAGACCAGATGGTGTGTGGCTTGAAGGAGAGCTTACAGGTGATAGTTTTCTCAAACATTTGCTGCCTTTGATCTTCTAGGTGTTAGAAGACACAGGTTTGGAAGAAGTTACCACAAGTGCCTTGATGAGTTACTGCAGTGCATCTTGTAAATGGTGCACACTACTGCAACTGTGTATCAGTGGTGAAGGGAGTGCGTGGTGAAGGTGCTAGATGGGGTGCTAATCAAACAAGCTGCTTTATCCTGAATGTTGAACGGAGGTTGTTGGAAAGCTCAGCAGGTCTGGCTATATCTGTGAAGAAAAAAATCAGAGTTAAGGTTTTAGGCTCAGTGACTCTTTCTCAGAACTAATGTAGCTGGGAACATTGGTTAATATGCAGAAAATAGGGAGGGGCATCGAGTAGCAAGTAAACAATAGGATAGAGCCCGAAGAGAGAGAAGAGCAGTTGAATAGACAAAGGAGTTGACAACGATCTGGCTGGGAAGGTGAATAGTTTGTTGATGGATACTGTTAGTGACTAAAAATAGATAGTGTGTAATGGCAGGCTATGTGATAACAGGGTTGTTGTATGGGGTAGGGGTCTAGGACATGGGAGAGTTTAGGCCCTAAAATTATTGAACTTGATATTGAGTTCAGGGAGCTGCAGGGTCCCAAAGCAGAAAACGAGATGTTGTTCTTCTAGCTTGTGTTGAGCTTCACTGGAACACTGCAGCAAGCCAGACCCAGAGATGTTGGCCAAGGAACAGGGCGGTGTGTTAAAGTGACAGGCAAAAGGTAGCTCAGGGTCTTTTTTGTGAGCAGAACATAGATGTTCTGTGAAGCAGTCACCCAATCTATGCTTTATTTCCCCAGGGTTGCTTCACCTGGAAGGTATGTTTGGGCCCTCGGATACTGGGGAGGGAGGAATCAGAAGTTACCCTCCTCCCTCCAGACAAACCTCAGGGGATCTCTCTCCCACTACAACTCTCTTGCAATCTCTCTGGCCTTTTCTGATGAAGGGTCTAGGCCTGAAACATCAGCTTTTGTTCTCCTAAGATGCTGCTTGGCCTGCTGTGTTCTTCCAGCTCCACACTTTGTTAACCCAGGTGTTGTACATTTGCCAGCTACAGGGGAAGATGTTGTAGGGCTGTGGGAGTGGTGTTGGAGGTGAACAAAGAGTGGACCAGGGTGTCCTGAAGGGAATGGTCCCTGCAGAAAGCGGAAAAGGGAGGGACGGGGAATATGTGTCTAGTAGTGGCATCTCGCTGGAGGGAGCGGAAATGGCATCTGATGAGTTTCTGGACATGGATGCTGGTGGGATGGTACGTAAAGATAAGGGGATCCCAATCACTGCTGTGGGAGGGAAGAGAGGGGGTGAGGGCAGAAGTGCGGGAAATGGGTTGGACCCAGTTGAGGGCCTAGGTGCTGGTGAATCCAGGAGGAAGTTAAACATTGCGGAGACTCGCTTGTCGAAGTTGGCCTCATCTGAACATTTGCAATGGAGATGGAGGAACTGAGAGAATGGGATGGAGTCTTCACAGGAAGTGGAGTGTGAGAATATATAGTCCAGGTAGCTGTGGGAGTCAGTGGGTTTAAAGTGGATATTAGTGGCCAATTTATTCCCAAAAATGGAAAAAGAAATGTCAAGGAAGGGAAGGGAGGATTCAGAGATAGACCAGGTGACAGTGAGGTCAGGGTGGAAATTGGAGGTGAAATTGATAAACTTTTCTCATTCCAGATGAGAGAGGGAAGCAGCACCAATAAGAAAGAGTTGTGGGTGGGGGCTGGAATAGGACTGGAACAAGGAATATTCCACATACCACACCTCATTTTCTGTTTGGGGGCCCTGCCACCCTCTACCTCCATATCAAGTTGAATAATTTTTAGGCTTGAGCTCTCCCATGTTTTAGCCCCCTACGCCACACACTCTCTTTTTTTACCTTTATTCATTCATGGGACAAGTGTGTCACTGGCTGAACCAGCATTTATTGTCCATCCCTAATTGCCCAGAGGGCTGTTAAAAGTCAACCACATTGCTGTGGGTCTGGCTTCACATGTAGGCCAGACCAGGTAAGGATGGTGGTTTCCTTCCATTAATGAGCCAGATGGGTTTTTCCCCAACAAACAGCAATCATCATTACATTGCTATTTCCAGATATTTATTGAATTTGAATGCCACCATCTGCAGTGGTGGGGTTCAAACCCGGGTCCCCAGAACATTAAACGGGTTTCTGGATTAATAGTCCAGCAATAATACCACTAGTCCATCACCTGGTTATCCCATAGCCCGCTATTACACACTACTTATTGTTAGTCACTAAAGGACCCCATTACAACTATTAACAACATTAACAACTCTTCACCCTTCCAGCCAGATCAATATCAACTCCTTTGTCTGTCCAATTGCTCTTCTCTCTCTTCGGGCTCTATTTTATCATTTACTCCCTACCTCATCCCTCTCTTCCAGGCATGCCCACCTTGAAGACATTCTGCTCCTGTCTGACAGGATTTCCGTTCTAATATTTTTTCTAGTACCCTTTACCTCCTCCTCCCAGCGCACCCCCACCCGTCTTCTGCACATAAACCAACATTTTGTCAGCTCCCATCAGTTCTGAGGAAGCATCACCAGACCCGAAACATTAACTCTGAATTTTTTTTCACAGATGCTGCCAGACCTGCTGAACTTTCCCAGTAACTTCCGTTTTTGTTCCTGATTTACAGCATCTGCAGTTCTTTTGGTTTTTATCCTGGATGTCGCCAGGCTTATTGAAAATTGTTGGAGCTACACTCATCCAGGCAAGTGGAGAATATTCCATCACATGTCTGACTTCGGATCTTGTAGATATTGGATACACTGGAGGGACAGGAGATGAATTAGTCATCATACGTTCATAGTCATGAAGTACTATAGCTTGGAAAGTTGTCATTTGGTCCATCAGGTCTATGTTCGTGATCATCAAGCACCTATCGACTCTCATCCCATTTCCCAGGACGAGATTTACTATGGCATTTCAACCGTTCATTTATTTTTTTTAAATGTTGCAGAGGTTTGCACCAATACCATCATTCAGAGAGTGAACTCTAGATACCCACCATCTTATGGTTGAAAAATAGGTTCTTATTAAACCACCTCTAAATTTCCTAACACCTACCTTGAATTGATATTGATGCCACCTGGTAATTGATTCCTCTGCTACGGGATTATTTACTCATAGCAATCCTATATATGCTGCTCGTAATTTTGTGTGCCTCAAATGAGATATTGACTTCAATCTTCCATGTTCCAAGGAAAACAACCTCTGTTGAGGTAGTCTCTGACCTGCTGTTAAAGCCATATAACTTATATGGCTGTTCCAGTTCATTTTCTGGTCAATGGTAACAGCAGCGGATTCAGCAACAGCAGTATCATTGAATGTCAAGTAATGATGGTTAGCTTCTGGCTTGTTGGTCATTGCCTGCCCAACAATTACATGGCAGTTTTCAGATCAAGCTTGGATATTATCCAGGTCTTGCTGCGTCTGAATGTGGACTGCTTCAGTGTCTGGGGAGTCACAAATGATGCTGAAGATTTGGCGACCTCTTCGTAGAACATCTGTGTTCTGCTTGCAAAAAAGACCCTGAACTACCTGTTGCCTGCCACTTCAATGCACCACCTTGCTCCCTGGCCAACATCTCTGTCTCCAGCTTGCTACAGTGTTCCAGTGAAGCCCAGCACAAGCAGCAGGAACAACACCTCATTTTCCACTTGGGAACCCTACAGCCCTCTGGACTCAATATTGTGTTCAATAAGTTTAGGGCCTAAACTCCCCCATGTTCCAGACCCCACCCCACACACCAGGCCTTGTTACCACAGAGCCTGCCTCTACATACCCCCTGTAGTTAGCCACTAACAGTGCCCATTAACAACTATTCACCCTCCCAGCCTGATCGTTAGCAACTCCTTTGTCTGTCCACCTGTCTTCCTCTCTCTTTGGGCACTATCCTATCATTTACTCCCTATCCCACCCACCTCCCTATTTTCTGCTTATAAACTGACATTTTCCCAGACACCATCAGTTCTGAGGAAGGGTCACTGGACCTGAAACGTTAACTCCGTTTTCTCCTCCACAGATGCTGCCTGTCCTGCGGAGCTTTTCCAGCAACTTTGTTTTTGTTCCTGAAGATTGCACAATCGTTAGTGAATATCTCACCTTATTATAGAGGGAAGGTCATTGGTCGAGTAACTAAATATGCTTGGGCCCAGGACATTACATTCAGGGATTCCTGAAGAGATATCTTGAGATTATTGATCTCCAAAAACCATAACCATCATTCATAGAGTTAGTTATTCCTCCAACCAGCGGAGAGTTTCTCCTGATTAATAGTTTTCTTTTGATATCATGTGGAGTTGATCAGATGATTGATTGATTGATTTTATTGTCATGTGTACCAAAATACAGTGAAAAGCTTTGTTTATGAGTGGTACAGGCAGATTACAACAAACAAAGGATGTACAGATCAAAAAGACTTAGAAGCATATAGGTTACAGTGCAGGTTACATGATTTGTGGCTAGAGTCCAATCAACAGTCTGATAATGGCTCTTCCTGTATCTAATTGTGCTTGTTTTCAGTTTTCTGTATCTTCTGCCTGATGGAAGAGGTTGTAGGAGATCATCACCAGGATACATCTTTGATGATGTTGGCCACCTTTCCATGGCAGCGAGCCGTGTAAATAGAGTCCACAGATGGAAGGTCGGTTTCCGTGATGGTGTGGACCATGCACACCACCTTCTGTAGTTTCTTACGGTCCTGGGCAAAGCAGTTGCCATACCAGGCCATAATGCACCCAGACAGTATGCTTTCAATGGCACATCTGTAGAAGTTGGTGAGTGACCTTTCTGGACATGCCAAATTTCCTGACCAAGAAGAGGTGTTATTGTGCCTTTTTGACTGTGGCATCTACATGGGAAGTCCAGGACTGGTCATCAGTAATCATCACTCTGAGGAACTTGATGCTCTTCACCCTCTCAACCTCAGTTCCGTTGGGGAAGTGTTCTCCTCCTTAATTTCTCGTGTTGATGATCAGTTCTTTAGTTTTGCTGACGTTGAGAAACAGATTGTTTTCACTGCACTTTGTCACTAAGCCCTCTGTCTCCCTTCTGTATTTTCACTCATCATTGTTAGATATCCATTCCACTACGCTGGTGCAGTCAGTAGATGGCGTTTGTTTGGAATTTGGCAATACTGTTTTAGGTGTACAGGGAGTAGGCAGAGATTGAGGATGCATCCTTGAGGGGTTCCAGTGTTGAGTTTATTGTGAAGGAGGTGCAGTTACCCATCCTCACTGTTTGCAGCCCATGCGCCAGAAAGCTGAGGATCCAGTTGCAGACGGCAGAGCCAAGACCACACAGTTTTGAGATCAGTCTGGAGGGGATAATGGTGTTGAAGACAGAGCTGAAGTCAATGTGCAGGAGTGTGGTGTGGCTGTTCTTGTTGTCCAGATGTTCCAGGGATGAGCGCAGGGTTAGGGATATTACATCTGCTGTGGACCTGTTACGTTGGTAGACAAATTGTAGGGGACAGTGGCAGGCTGGGAGACTGGAGTTGATGTGGGCTGTGACCAGCTTCTCAAAGTACTTCGTGATTATTGAAGTCAGAGCTATTTGTTGGTAGTTATTAAGACACATTGCGTGTGGTTTCTTGGGTACAGGAAAGATGGTGGTCTTCTTGAAGTAGGTGAAGACTTCTGCGTGTAAGAGTAAGAGGTTAAAGATGTCGGTGAATACCTCCACCAGTTGGTCCACACAAGATCAGAGTGCTCGACTGGGGATACCGTCCAGGCCCATTGCTTTCCTTGGGTTGATTCACAGGAAGACCGATCTGATGTCTGAAGTAGTGACAGAGGGAACAGGTGTATCCGAGGCTGTTGGGGCAGGGCATTGCCACTCAAACTGAACATAGAAAGCACTGAGCATGTCAGGGAACCACCTGAAGGTGAATCTGGATCTCATGAATCTCATGGCTCATTTTGAGTTTGTTAAAGGAGTTTGGCAAAACTCTCTTTTCTTCTAAATGCAGGGTAGTAGAACAAAAGGGAATCAATTTACCACTTTGGTACATGAATCAACACATTTCTAATAATTTTTGATTATGATTAATACATCCTGTCACGGTCATAAAAGTACTGCAAAGGCAATGGGACCTTGCAACTTTCAAGCAATAGTAAGGTGCTCCAGAACTAGCTGAGCCTTTAGCCAACCTGTTTGAGTGCAGCTACAACATTGACATTTACCAAGCAATGTGGCAGAACAATTCCTAAACTACCACCATGTCAGTCTACCCTGGATCATCAGTAAAAAATGGAAGGGATGATAGTTCTATCAAGTATTACTTTCAAGCTGAAAGTGACTGCCTGTGATATCAAGGCTGCATTCGACTGACTCCAACAAAACTGGAGTCAATGAAAATCAAGGCACGATATCTCCAATGGTTGGAGTGATACCTAGCACAAAGGAAGATGGTTGTGGTTGTTGGAGGTCAATCATCTCAGGCCCATTCACCTTCATCTGTTTCTTCAAAAGTGGAGATATTTACCAACGATTGCACAATGTTCAGCACAATTCACAACTGCCTCAGATACTGAGTCAGTCTGTAATCAAATGCAACAAGACCTGGACAATATTAACGCTTGGGCTGTTCAGTGGTAACAAACATTCATATCACACATCCACATTTGCCATCTCAACATTCATTCCTCTCCATTCACCACTACTGCACAGTCACAGCAGTATGTACCATTTATAAGATGGACTGCAGTAACTGACCAAGACACCTTTGACAGAATCTTCCAAACTGACAATCTCTAAAATGTAGTAGGACAAGGGCAGTAGTTGAATGGGAGCACCCAACCCGTGGAAAAAATTCTCACTCCTAACCCAAACACAATGGGCCCCCTAGAGCCCTGGGCCCCAGTCATTAGGCCCTGATGTGACCCTATCCTACCACTACATATACAATCTCTCCAAGCTACTCACCATTCTGACTTAGAAATGTATCACGATTCCTTCACTGCTGTTGGGTCATAATCCTGAAACTTTCATCCTAACAGCACTGTAGAAGTCTGTGCACTCAAAGAACTGCAGTGATTCAAGATAGCTGCTCATCACAACCTTCTCATGGGCAGTTAGGATGGGTAATAAATGTTGGCCTGCCAGGAACACTCATATTCAATGAATAACTAATAAAAATTAGACTGATACACCAAAAACTATTTATTGCTTAGAACATAATGCAACTACAGAGGCCTTATTTATAGAAGAACAAAAGCATAAAAGCTGAATGCATGTCAGGACAAATAATTCAAACATCTTTTCAACTGAAAAGGGTTTTGTTTTTTTCATTCTATATCAGTAGAATTTGTTTTCAGCACTATCATCGTTAGTGCCACAGGCAAGCACATTTCCTGCTAGCTAGGCCTTTTTTAATTATGAGGTACAACCTCTTACTGCCCTCAATGTGTACTGAGTTATACAGAACAAGCTCATTTTCTGTATTCATATAGTTTCCTTCCAAGGAGTAAAGTGCCTGGGGTACATTTGGTCTACTGCATGCTGTTTATTGTGTCTAGACCTGACTGAACCTAGTTTACCTCCAATACATCTATATTATTTTCTCTTTTTTTTTCTTTCATCTGACTGAGACTGTACCTCCTTTCACATACCTGAATGACACAATGCTTTAGGTCACCTAAAGCACTCTCCTGTTCCACAGTTGTTCTTAACACTGTCAAGTTAATTTTTCATATAGCAATAAGGAATTATGGAAGCCAATAGTTCTTGATGAAACATCCTTTCACACTGTGCAGATTTTACATTTTCCTAGTTATCAAATAATTATTTATCGTTGGTTTAGGTACTATATTATATGCTATGATTAGGTTTACCAAACATCTTCGTAAAGAGATGTGCACGTACAAAATAGTAATGAGCATTCTTCAGCTCTAGCTTTTTAACCTGGAGAACGTAGCTATCACATAGTGTTCTTTGGCTTTTCTGAAAGAATCTTATAAAGGGGCTCTCAGATGCTTGTGATAATTAAATGAGAATTGAACTTTCACAAAGTATGGATTAAAATAGAAAAAGCCATCTAAATTATATCACATCAAATTTCCCTCTTTTTCCTTGCTGCAAATTAAACTATGTTGAGAGAAGCACTGAGCACATTATGCAATGCAACCTATTCCAAACGCTATTGTACTGTCAGGCAGAAGCCCTACATACAGTTTCTCCATTCAATGTGGTTGTTGTTGGGATAGACTAGACAAGGAAAATATAGCTAGTAGAATGAATCCTTTTATCCACAGATCTCCTGTTGGTTAGATGTGTCATACTCGACAGTCACCATAGGCTTTGACTTAAATTTGACAAATGTTCTTTGTGTTCTCTTTAACTACAAGGTCACTTTCCTAAATAAATCATGTCCTAGAAGACAAGCTACTGTAAAGAGTGTGCCTCTACAATGTCATGTCACCAAAACTATTTCTTGCTAAAAGCAAAATTATGAGTGCTATTTGCACATTCTGTTTGGTGTTTTGTACCGCTAAGAACCAATATAAAATCAGCAAATTGCATATGGAATATTTAACATGAAAGCGATTTATTTCCAGATGAATCCACCTCTTTAATATCACTCTGCTTTTACATCTGACAATACAGTCCTCCCCAGTAACCAGAGTAAGAAGGTCAAGGTTGTAAACATTTCAACAACTGTCACCAGTGTCAATGATGATTGCCCAGTTGAAGGTTGCTGTTCCAGAACAAGGTGACCGGTGTCAGTTTTTCTTTCTTCGAAATAAAGTACCTCATTCTCACACTGCCTATGCCAGAAACAAGGGTTAATACCAAGTACAAGTCACACACCTGACAAAGTCTAATCTCAACCATTTCAGTTCAATCAGAAACTCAACTGCTTGAGTTTCTCATTATCACTGAAACATATTCAACAGGGTTGGACCTTTATTGTTGAGATTTTGGTACAATTGGTCAGGAGAATCCTTTTGCCTGACATGGGTGAAGTTAGGAGCATGTTGAAAAAAGATAACAGGACCATAACAGGAAAGAGTATCGATGGTAATTCACATAATAAGCCAATAAAGAATATAAGAATGTAAGATCAAGTACTTGTCAATTAAATAGTTTCTTTTAAAGTTATATTTGAAAGTTATAATTGGAAATTAAGTTATACCATTTCTTATCAGTAAACTTTGATTAGCCAGTAATGGAAAAGCCTTAGCTGTGTTACTTGGTAAAGGTATTAATCATTAACATAGTACAAGGTACTACTTTGAAAACTACACTTTTTATCAGTATCATACTATTTCTTAGGAAGAATGATTACTCAAGTATCAGTATATTTCTAAAAAAAGGGATTCACTTTGTTAACAGTATGAATTATCTTCTGTAAATTCCAGCTTTCAACATAGGTTTCTAACTAATATTACATCCATTCTCAGTTCCCATTATACCATTGACTGATGAGAAATAAATGCAAGTAGACTTCATACTTAAAATTGGGAAATAAAATCATTTTTAATATAAAACAACAATGTTATCTAGCATATATTAAATGTAATTTTTAAGAAGTGTTAAATGCATTGTTTACATTGGCGTTTTTAGTTACAACATAATATCTGCAATAAAGTCATACATTAGCACGTTATGCGACAGAAATTCAAAAGTTATTGAGAGCAGATAGATCATTGCTTAAACAAATGGTGAGTTTCCAAAAGTGAAGTATGCCATTAAATATTTTCCAGTAAATTATTTTCCTAATGCAGTTCTTAATTTCTTCTTAAAGAAGTTGTTGTTATAAGTCTCATTACATGTGATCTCAGCAGAGATTCATTGAAACTGAAAAGGCACTGAAATCTCCAGAAGATGAATGCCTAATAATAATTACTTTGCTGACTCCCCCCAAGTTTATATCGATTGCATTTTGTTTATTGCCATCATTTTTTAATCAGTTCATAAATCTAGCTCACCTTAGTCGCTGTTTTTCTTAAATGACCACTCTGTATGATAATCGTTCGTTGTATGCTCTGGAGATTTGCTGTCCCACATAGTTTTATAACACAACTGA